>NC_133666.1:240345879-240684124 GCF_037893015.1 Macrotis lagotis
GGAAATTAAGTGAATATCCTTCAATTGGGAAATGGCTTAACAAACTGTGGTATATGTATGACATGAAACACTATTGTTCTATTAGAAAGCAGAAGGGATGGGAATTCAGGGAAGCCTGGAGGGATTTATATGAACTGATGTTGAGTGAGATGAGCAGAACCAGAAAAACATTGTAAACCCTAACAGCAACCTGGTGGTGATGATCAACCCTGATGGACTTGCTCATCCCTTCAGTGCAACAACTAGGGACAATTTTGAGTTATCTGCAATGGAGAATAACATCTGTATCCAGAGAAAGAATTATGGACTTTGAACAAAGACCAAAGACTATTACCGTCAAATTAGAAAAAAAAGCGCATTATTATGTAATTTTGCTATCTCATACTTTATTTTTCTTCCTTAAGGATATGATTTCTCTGACATCACATTCAAGTGAGATCAATGTATAACATGGAACCAATGTAAACACTAATAGGATGCCTTCTGTGGGGGGGGGGAGGGAAGCAAGAATGGGGGGAAAATTATAAAACTCAAAATAAATAAAATCTTTCTTAAAAAAAAAAGAATCGGGCAGCTAGGTGGCACAGTGGATAGAGCACCAGCTCTGGAGTCAGGAGTACCTGAGTTCAAATCTGGTCTCAGATGCTTAATAATTACATAGCTATGTGGCCTTGGGCAAGCCACTTAACACCATTGCCTTGCAAAAACCTAAAAAAAACCAAACAAACAAACAAAATAAAAAAAATTGTGTCAATTGAACAACCAAATAGAAAAAGTGCGACAATTTCTGCTCTTAAAATCATACTCTAATTTGGGGAGACAACATATATAAAAGAGTTCAGCATAAGATGGAAAGAGAGATATTAAGGTTTCAGTATCAGGGAGCTGGCAAGGTCTAGAAGTCCTTAGTGTGCTAATAGATCAGATGGTTGTACCTAGGAATCTAGAAGGCATAGAGAAAGAGAACATGGTAAGCCTGGAGGACATTAGAATACAGCATCAAAGGAGGGTGACTCTTCCTCTCATTAGAAGGATTCTAGCTGGTAGCTCCCACCTTATCCAAGTAGGGTAAGTGGCCATGTTCCTCTTGCCTGGCTTCAGGGATTCTGGCTTTGAGAGAGGAGCAAAGGAAAGGCAAGAGGGACGGGAAGAGTGACTACCCTTGCTGGTGGTTTTTCCTGCTAACTGGCCTTGAACATGTCTCTTCCCATGTAACCAAATAATGCCTGGATCTGGGCATGTGTGCTTTGCTCCATTGTGTGTGTGTGTGTGTGTGTGTGTGTGTGTGTGTGTGTGTGTGTGTGTACTTGGGCATGTCACAATTTCTTTACACTTTAATTTCCTTATCTCTAATATGAAGAAGTTGAATTAAATTATTTCAACAATTCCTTCCAGCTCCAGATCCTATTACATTTGGTAGATTCAAATCAAATTCATGGAATAAGATTCCCTTACGGCATATACTCCCTCTGCTTGTAGACTGTGTTAATGCCTTCATGTCATGTGGATCCATTTTACCCATTTTCTTCCTTTCTTGTTATAGATGACCTCTCAGGGATTTGGCACAAAGTAAGTTTGATGATAGACCTTGGATGTGTGTTTCCAAATAGATCTTTGTTTATTTTTACAACTGCTTTCTTGTGTCCAGGCATTGACTGATCTTCCTTCTTCCACCCTCCCCCTTTTCCCCATCTACATTTCTCCTTTGTGTGTAGAATTGCCTTAGGCTCCAGAGCTGTTTGCTCTGTCTTGGTGCTGAAACCTTAGAAGGGTAGCCCCCTAGGCTTTCAGAGCTGCTTCATTTAGGATTAACGAAGGTAAAAGGGATCAGTCTCCTTAATCTGTAGTAATGAGTATAGAAGTCTTCTGGGAACTGGACTAATGAAAGGAAAGTAATGATGTAAACTCTGAATGGCTTCCTTTTGATCACTTAATTCTCTTTGTTTTTATATTTCTGGCTAGACATAGTAATCTTTGTCATTGACCAAAATTCAGACTCTGGCCTTATATCCTGGAGATGATCTATTGGTGATGTTCACTGTTTGGAAGTTGACATTTGTGGCTAAAGTCAGCCAATCCTATGCTTACTTCCCAGAGATTTCTTTCTGCAGCCAGGCGCTGAGCTAAATTGTGAATACACAATCCTTGATCTCAAGGATCTCACATTCTAATAGAGGAAACAACATGCACAAAACTATATAGTCAGTAGATCAATGACCTTTATTATTCCCCTACCATATATCAGTGCTAAGTGCTGGAGATATATGTAGGAGATGATATTTTGCAAGGGAAGGTAATCTCAGAGGGAAGGCTCATAGTGGTGTCTGGGAAAACTGGGAAAAGCCTTTCATAGAAAGTGGAATCTGAGCTGAGTCTAGACAGAAAACCTAGTAGGCTCTACTTAAAAGACATAATTCAACAAACTTTTAGTAAATACTCTGACTGTCTCTCAACCAGGGCCATCTCCAGTCATTCTGATCCAAATCTGGCCACTGGTTTCAGATAGTTCTGGAGGAGAAAGTGAGTTTGGTGATTTAACACAGCATTACCTCACTCAAATCCAATTCACTTGCATGTCATGGCATCATCTCCCTGATGTCATGTTCTTCTTCAAAAATAAAAGACAAAAACAACAACAATAAACACCTTATATGTAGGTCAGGCAGCTGGAGACAGCTAGATGCACAGTGCCAGACTTGGAGTTAGGAAGACCCCTCTTCCTGAATTCAAATCTGACTTCAGACACTTGCTAACTGTTGACCCTTGATAAATCTCTTCATCCTGTTTTCCTCAGTCTCCTCATCTGGAGAAGGAAATTGCAAACCACTCCAGTAACTTTGCCAAGAAAATCTTAAATTGGATCAGAAGAGTCAGACAGACTGAAATTATTGAACCACAACACCACCACCACAATGTGCAAGACATCATGTATGGTCGTACAAAGGATCCATACTCTATTCTCAAATATTTTATAATCTAATGGGGGTAGGGTCTGCAAATATACAAATAATTATGATACAAGGAAGAGGAAGTATAATCAAAGAACTAATGAATAAATAATGAAAATGGACTACCCATGTAGTGAAAGTGAAGGATAATGAAAGGACCATTCATATATTTCATTGCTATAGCTTCTGTGAAGAGAATGTGAGGAAGCCATTCACTTCCTTCTCCACTTCCCAAAAATTGCACAAGATGAGTAGGCAGAGAAGAGTTGTGAGTAGCATTCTTGGAGGGGGTAAAAACATTAATGAGATAAATCACAAGTCTATTAGAATATATGAATATAAGGGAACAAGAAATATACACCACAGAGATATCCAGGCAAAGGCTATGAGGAATTTGAGCAGAGAGATGATTCTCAGCTGGGCAAGTGAGGTGCTAGGCCAAGCCTTCCAGGGAAGGGGTGGCTCCTGAGTTAAGTCTTAAGGAAGGGAAGGACCTCAAAAGATAGAGATCAGGAGATTCATTGAAGGCTTAAGGATGAAGAGAGACAATACAAGAAAAGAGTAGTCCAGTTGTCTGGAACAAAGCATACACAGTAGAGAAGAGTATTTCATAAGCTAGAAAGTGGTTTGGGGACTTTTCTTTGTATTCTCAAATTCAAGTATAGAAGCTTACACACAGAAAACATTTAATAAATGTTTGTTGAAAAGTAGGTGGATACAGATTGTAGAGGGAGAACTTGAAATTCTTGGGGTGGGAATTAATATTTTACTTGAGAGACAACAGAGAGATATTTGAGTTGAGATGTGATGCCATAAGAGCAGGGCAAACATAAGAAAATGAATTTGGACCATGATGTGGAGCAGAAGTGTCAAACTCACTGACTGTCTTGCAAAACTCTGTTCAAACCAGATTAAAATGTAAATGGAAAATATTTTTTAAAAATAAGAAAAAATACAATATAATCTTAACTTGTTATTTTCTAAGTCAATATATGGTTATAGGGATTTGCTTCTATTTACTGGTGTGGAGGATAGATTGCTGTTTAGTACTATTTTATTCTCTATGACCTTATCTGGTATCTTCTTGGCAAAGATATTGATGTTGATGCAGGAAAAGGATGTAGAGAATTAAGGATGTAGCAGAAACAAAAACTGTAATATTAAATACTGTTAGATCTTGTTAAATGGGTAGCGGTTCTCTGCTCTTGAGATATAAACTGATCCCCTGTTGATTGTATCCTGCCTCCCCCTGGACACTGTTGTTTGTATCTTGTTCCCCATTTTCCCCTTCATTTAACCTTGGCCTAGATGCTTGTGTGACAGGGAATGACATGTTGAAGTTGGGGGTTGAGTACCTTGGAAGATACCTGGCCCAAAATGTAAGACCATTCCAATCTATCATAGAAGGGTATTTAATAGGAAACACTGCCCCTTCAGGTTTCATGCTTCTTCCAGGCTCCCATCCAGAAGCATGGGTTTTTTTCATACTCTTCCTTAACCCACTTGGAGCACTGTGGATCTTCTTACTATGTGGCCAGGTTAAGCCAAGCCTTAGGACTGCCTGCCCCCCCCCCTCAGTCTCTTTCTCCTACCCCTCTCTATCTCAAACTCAGACTTCACCTGGCCTGCTCTCAGGGTGCTTATTGCTTTTCTTACTAATTTTGACCAATGTACTTTACAACAATATTTTGCCATAATAAAATACTGAGTAGTTTTAACATCCCAGAGAGCTGTGAATTCTTTTGCCTTTTCAGTGGCCTTAAATCTTCTGTCTTCAATCTCTAAATCTTTAATAATTGGCAATAGTGTGATTTGTCATTTTCTTCTTTTTTAAAAAATATTTTTCTTTTAATTTATGGAGTAAAACAAGCATTTTTATAACATAGTATGATAAAAAAGATATTTACACATGAAACTGTTATATTACTGTTAGACTAGCTGCTTAGGAAGTGTTAGGTTCCTGCCGGCTAGCCTATCCTTACCCAGGCAAATGGGGTGGGAGACAAGGATGACAAGTTCTCCAAGATTTCCAAGATCTCCAAGTACTCCAAGATCTCCTAGATCTCCATTTATTAACCAGAATTCAAGTGCTTAAGTATCCTCCCCAGTCCCTGGTCCACTCCCACTCCTGTGGCACTCTACAATCAAACAGTAAATAATGCTCTGGTGCTAGAGGACACCAGGTGATGAAATTTTACAGCACTTCCACATGCAACAATCCTTTATGAAACTGAAAAATTATTATGTACATCTTGCTATTCCTTATAGAATAAACTTATCATGCAAATTTCTTTTTTTCTTCCCATTCCTGCAAACCCCAGAGATGAATTCAATTAGACACAAATAGATGTAAAATTATTCTATACATACTTCTATTTATCAGGTCTATCTGTAGAAGGTAGATTCTTTCTGCATCTACAGATAGACCTGATAAATAGAGGTATGTATAGAATAATTTTACATCTATTTGTGTCTAATCAAAATTGTTGGATTCAGACTTGGCTTTCCTTCTTGCTCAGTTGAGCCTGGTTGAATAGTGTTTCCAGAAGGAAGGAAACTTATCTGAGAAAAATGAATCTTAACATCCATGGAAATCCCAAACATCTCTCAAATCCCCATGGAAACCTTAGCACCCTGCTTTTCTGTAGCCCTTACCTCATAAAAGGTGTGCTCTCCTAACTAACCAACACTGGAATCTGCCAGGGACCCAGTCTGTATTCTTTCCTTCAATAAACCAATTTACACCTCACTCCATTTGCATTTTATTGCCATCCTCCTCAGGCTTTCCTACCTAACAAAAATGACTTAGTTGCTCAGATGTTCTTAAAACAAGAATGCTATTGCTGTATTCTTTGCTCTCTTGGTTCTGCTCACTTTACTCTTCAACATTTTGTGTGTCTTTCCATACCTTTCTAAGATCATTGAGCTCATCATTTCTGCACACTTGTACTCCATCACAACCATGCATCAGCACTTGCTTCTTCAGCTCATTTTATAGTCAAGAATCTGAGGCCAACAGGGTTTTGTGACCTGTCCAGGGTCACATAGTCAGTGTCTGAGATCAGATTTGAACTCTAGAGGAGTCTCCAGGCCCAGCAACCTATCTACTCTATCAACACCTAACTATTTTGGAGGATGTGTTAGAGAGGAGATAAACTAGAGGACAGGAAAACCAATTAGAAATCCAATTAGAAATGAGAAGAGATCAGGGAACTTGTACTGGGCAGGGAGGGGAAAGTAAAGATACAGGAGAGAAGATAAGGATTTTGCCACTGACTCCAACTCTTCTTCAGATCCAGGGGGTTCTTTGCCCAGAGTCCTTGTTGCTGGAGACCATTTCCTGTATTTATGGTAGGTCTGTTTGAATCTGGTTCTCTGGGAATGAGGGTCAATAATCTGCTAGAACTCAGGCCTTCCTCTTCTTTTAAAACAGGGAATATTAGATTCTAGGCACATATGTTTAATTCCACTTAAAAGGTTAAATTTCTCAGTACTGACTTTAGGCAATAAATAATTGTTTTTTATGAGACCTCTAGTGTGGGCCATAACATGCCATCACTGTCCTTGGGGATTTCTTGACAGAGATGAGGAAATAGTTTGCCTTTCCTCCTCCAGAGGATTAAAGCAAACAGAAGCGAAGTGACTTGCCTAGGGGCATATAGTTAGTAAATTTTTTATTTTGAGGTCAGATTTGAACTCAGGTTTCCTGACTCCAATTCCAGTACTCTATCCAGTACCTATCTTCCTAATAAACAAGTGGACCAGCTCAGTCAAAGCGGTTGCTGCTCTGATCTCATTAGACAGGTTTCATTGAATTTAATCCTTGTGTTGACCAGCTAAGAATTCCAGGACCTCAAGTGATCATGTTTTTTCTTTTTTCTTTTTTCTGCAAGGCAATGGGGTAAAGAGACTTGCCCAAGGTAATTATTAAGTAGGTAATTATTAAGTGTCTGAGGTCAGATTTGAACTCAGGTCCTCCTGATTCCAGGGCAGGTGCTCTATCCACTGCCCCACTTAATTGCCCTGATGATATTTGTTCTTGAAGAAGATCGTGACATCAGGGAGGTGATGACATGGCAAACTAGTGAACTGGATTTGAGGGGGTGTTGTGCTAATCACCAGCCTCACTTTCTCTTCTGGAACCTTCTGGGTCCAGTGGTCAGAGATGGATCATGATGACTGGAGGTGATGATGGATGCAAGGCAATCAGGGTTAAGTGACTTGTCCAGGGTCATACAGCTAGTAAGTGTCAAGTGTCTGAGGCTGAATTTGCACTCAAGTCCCCCTGACTACAGGGCTGGTTCTCTATCCACTACCTAGCTGCCCCAGGGGCCTCAAGTAAACATTTTATGAAGGAGTTCTTTCTTCATTGATAACTTCAAAATAAATAGTTTTTCACACCTTCTGCAAGATCAAGGGAGGGTATAGAATTCTGATAGAGTGTTTAATGATGAGAGAGACCTATTGGGGTCCTGGAGCAGTTTCTTCAGAAAGACTTTATGTATAATTCATCTTTAATAAACTGAGTAGTTTATCTTCAACAGGCTAGTACTTCTTGCTTGTTAAAAGGGTTTAGTTTCAGTGAGTGTTAATTAAATATAGGAATGTTGTAGGCAGCTCTAGAAGTCTCTGATAAATATCTCTTAAGCCAAAAGGCATTAATTAAGCACCTACTCTGGACCAGGCACCTTGCTAAGGTTTGGGAATACAAAGGAAGAAGGCACATTGTTCTCAGGGAGCTCACTGTCTAATGTGGGGAGGCATGAAAACAACTATTCATTAAAAAAAGTCAATAAGATTCTAATCTGGGTCAGGAAATAGATTTATCCATGTCAGTTAATATGCATTTATTAAGTTCCTACTGTATGTTAGATGGGTAACTAAGGGATGTATCAGATAGAACTTCCTGGAATCAGGAAGATTCATCTTTCTTAGTTCAAATCTGGCCTCAAACGCTCACTAGTTTGCCCAGTGACCTGGACAAGTCAATTAACCCTATGGGCTTCAATTTCTTATCTGTAAAATGAGTTGGAAAAGGAAATAGAAAATCACTACAGTATCTTTGCTAAGAGAACCTGCAGTGGGGTCAGGCAAAGATGCATACAGCTGAAATAACTGAACAACAACTTGTTAGTCACAGTCCTAAATTCTGAGGGTACAAAAAAGGGCAAAAAATAATTCCTGCTCTCCAGAAGCTCACAGTTTAAGGGTGTATATGTGGGGAAACAATATGAAAACAACTGTATATAAGTGAGAGAAATTTTAATGAGAAAAATATTGTGATTTATTTCTCAATCAAAGGCTTCAATTGTAATTTCCTGACTATTTGTTAGCCACAGTCTAAGCTTTTTGAAGTTGAAGGTAGGAGCTGGGGGGGGTGAGGGAAGAAATGTAGCTTATTTTCTTCCTGAAACTGGCTCTGGGCCCCATCTGTCTATCACCTGATAGGTGGCACAGTAGAAGATGCCAAGCTCAAGCTCTGGTCCAAAAAGTCCCTCCAGTCATTAACAATAGCCAGCAGAACTGGGGAGCAGAGAATATTTGTATCTGCAACTAGCCAGGCTTGATTTGACTCAAAGGGTTCATGGGGCATCTGTTGAAGAGACTGTTAAATTATTTTCCCTTTGTTCTTTTCTGTTGGGCTATTAGAAGAGGGAAAGGCATCAACCAGTCCAAAGTCTTCATTTTAGAAATTTTAGAAATGAGAAAATTGAGTCTCAAAGAAATTAAAGGCCATGACCATGGTCATGATAAAGTAATGATTGGTTAGTATCTTAGAAGATATTAATAACTTTAGTTAGGTGGTACAATGTATAGAATAGTGTGCCTGAGATCAGGAAAACTTAGCTTCTTGAACTCAAATCTGGTCTCAGACATTTACTAGCTATGTGACCCCTGTGTGACACAACCTCTTTGCCTCAGTTTCTTTGTCTGTGAAGTGAGTTGGAAAAGGAAATGGCAAACCATTCTAGTATCTCTGCCAAGAAAACCCAAAATGGGGTCACAAAGATCAAATATGGCTAAAATGACTGAGCAAAAAAAAAGTACTTTAAAACAATTATATAATGTCTGATATTATTATATTTATTAGGATTTGACTTGGTTTTAGGATTTCATTGATATAGGAAATTCACAGTGACTGGAAAGTTGGGGAGATTAGAAAAGGTTTCAAGTAGAAGATGGGCCTTGGGCAGCATCTTAAAGGGAAGAGAGAGACTTTGAGTTGGAGGAAAGGAAAAAGTGCATTCCAGGTCTGGGGGACAGCCAGTGCAGAGGCACAGAAGTGAGAAAGAGCTGTAGTGGGTGAGGAACAGAAAAAAGGGCAGTTGGCTGGATTGCAGTCTGGGAGACTCTAAAAAATAAGGCCAAAAAGATAGATTGGATCAACTTGTTTAAGATTTTTTTTTTTAGGATTTTGCAAGGCAATGGGGTTAAGTGGCTTGCCCAAGGCCACACAGCTAGGTAATTATTAAGTGTCTGAGACTGGATTTGAACTCAGGTAGTCCTGACTCCAGGGTCAGTGCTTTATCTACTGCCACCTAGTTGCCCCCCTTGTTTAGGATTTTTAAAGCAAAAATAGAAGTATTTGTATTTGAGCTGAGAGACAGTAGGAAACCACTGGAGGTTATTGATGAAGGAGTCTCATGGTCAGATTATTGAAAATTGCAATAGAATGATGAGGGATCTGAGGGTAGAAGAACAAGGAAGAGACTGTAGCAATAAAATAGGTGAGAGGTGACAGGGCTTAAACTATGGTACCAGTTATGAGACTAGAAGGAAAGGGATAGGATCTGAGAGACATTGTAATGATAGGAATGACAACATGCTGCATCTGATTGCTTACGTGGAATGAGGGATAGAGCCATTAAGGACGATGTCAAGGTTAGACACCTGCAAGAATGCCTAGAAATGATGCTTTTGATAGTAAGTATAAAGCTAGGAAAAGGAGAGGGTCTGGGTTACCTTCTGACCTCTACTGGCCTCCATTTCCTCATCTTTTAAATGAAGGGTTGGGTCACACTCTCTCTAAAGTCCCATCCAACTCCTGTGCCCTTAGATGCACACTCAGCAGATTAGACCTTGAGTAGCTTGGCATTGAATTCACTGGCTTTTGGATTAGCGCTGGGCCTGACTAGATTGTTTTCTGGCTGCCAAATGTTAGTCAACCATTATGTGAGTTCCCCAGCTGGAAATAGGCCCAGCCAGGACTCACTGATCAGTCCCCAGGCAGTGTGATACAAGAATTTGGAGCTTTCATAAACTCAGAGAAGGATGGCAGCATTCTACCATTATGGTTTAACTGTACCCTAAGTCAATCCCTTTGTGAAGGACTAATTTAAAAATTGGCATCTTTGTTTGTGAGTCATCTATGGTCTGATGGGAGCTGGAAAAACACTGGGTTCAGCAATAAGGGCTCTCTATTGGTCTTACAGGCTTATAGTGAGGGAATGTATAGAAAGGCATTCTATGGTGACTATGAGTATGTTTATTCTTCCCTGACATTAGATGAATGATATTTTAGAGTGGATTTATCCAGGCAGTGACCTTGTGATCTGAGAGATTCAGAAGTACCAGGAGAGGCTCCGCTAACAAGATTCAGGAGCTGAACAAGGAACAATTTTGAGATGGAAATGTTCAATCAGTAAATGGCTTGGATGTGCTCTACTTTCAACTCTGGTCACCAATGGGATCTTGGGGTCTCTCATACTCCCAAGGCCTGACCCTATCAGGTCTAGAGCATTTGCCACAGAATGCTGGTCTGTCTAATATCAGGGAAGAAGAAGAACAAGGGGACAAAGATAACCATGTGCTCACCTAGGCAGTTGAGAGATGGAGCTGATGAACCAAAAACATTTGGTTCTGGAAGTTATCAAGAAAAAAGATGTAGATATAGGCAGGTTGTATCTTCTAGTTCTAGTTAACTATTCCTGAATTATCAGTTCTTTTGGTTTTCAGTTGTTGTTTGGCCTTTTTTTTTCAGTTATGCTCAATTCTTTGTGACTCCATTTCTTGGCAAAGATATTGGAGTGGTTTGCCATTTCCTTCTCTGGCTCGTTTTATAAATAAGAAAACTGAGACAAATTGGGTTAAATGATTTACCCAGGGTCACACAACTAGTTGGTATCTGAGATAAGATTTGAACTCAGATCTTACTGATTCCAGGCCCAGCACTCTATTCACTTAGCTACTTAGCTGAGCTCTATTGGTTTAGAAACCAATTAGAAGAAATTAATTTATAATCAACCTTAATCCCTGAATTGCATGCTCAGAAAATGGCTCCCCAAAATTGCCACATCATTACTTGGTTGGAAACCAGATGTAGGAAAATATGGAAATACTTCAAGGACTGTTCCCTCCCTGCTTCCTCCCCACCATTGGCCAGTCCCTCCATTATATTAATTTTTTTCTTTCAAAAGTATCTAATAGTTGGAAGATTTTTGCATGAAAAGAGGATGATGGAGCTGTCCTCGAATTTGATTGCATGAAGAAAAGCACTTGTGGCATGATCTTTCCCTAATTAAAACTTTCCTTCCTTTCCATGATGGTTTGTGAGGGATGGGAATAAAAACTGATGAACCCTTCAATGGTGCTGAATGCTATCTTGAACTAAAGATGTTTTTACTCCCTGGCAATAGAAAGCATCCTGGGTCCTCTGGGTTGGTCCCTAGTGCACCTCAGAATGACGATAAAGCATTGCCTCTGAATACTGAAGTTTATGTTTCCTAGACTGGATCTTGTTTAGACTGAGGCTCCATTCTCTATAAAACTAACCTTATTGTGGTGCTTGTTTGCTATTCCAATCCTTGTGGTTTCTTGGCCTCAGGACTCCACCATCTGTTTCAGCTCCCTGTTGCTTTGGGCACTTCTAATTTCTATTTACTGTTAACTGTTTATTGTTGCTTTTGCACATGCTTTGCCCTCCTTTTTTATTTGCTGCCCTTTGCAATAACCTGCCTAGATTACTCAGAGCTTAAGAAGATTGTTCCAAGACATCCTCCCTCCTTTTAGAGGATGGGAAAACCGACACTGAATAATTAAGTGACATGTCCCAGATCTCTCAGCCAGCAATTATCTGGGAACCTACTGCTCCAAGTCAGTCACTTCATCTAGTTCATATTCCAACTGTTTATTTTGCCTTACCAAAAGCTAACCTGGAAGACTACTCTGTAATTATGGTCATCCCCTGGCCTCTTAAGAGTTTCTTTCCAGGTCTGCTCTAGCCCAAAGGCAATGGAATGAATCTTGAAACTGTTGACAAGTCTGGTTCAGACCACCTCCTGCCTGGCTCATTTCTGCCTCACTCTGTCTTTGTTCATACTATTTCCCCATCCTCCTCTCTGCCCAGATTGAACCTGACCATCTTTTGAGGTCAAGTTCAAGTCTGGCCTCTTGTCTGAAGCCTTTTGAGACAGTTCAACTCAATATCAATTGCTCAGTTTTCTGACCTCCTCTGACCAGGTCTCTAATCTGACCCTCATGGTTTAGCACTTTTTAGATCTTTAATTGTTTCATCTTTTTAAGTTTCATGTCTTTCCTAGAAGGATTTTTAAGGCAAGTATCATGTCTTAAACTTCTTTGAGTCCCTCAGCCCTTTAGGAAAGTTCTGAGAACATAGCAGAAATTCTGAGTACTTACTGATTGATATATTCATTCCTGGGATATTGCTATTGACTTTGATGACATCATTGGTTCCATTGATTCAAATTTTCCTATACTGTGTGGACTCAGCCTATGTGACAGTGTTAGATCTCATGACCTCTAGTACTGGCATGTCCAAAAGAATAGGGGAAGGTTCAACAGTTGTTTAGAATGCAACTGTTGCTGACCTTGGTAACAGCCACTATTGCCTTTTAGTATCTGTGGTGAAACACTGTACCTTAGGCTTCAAGCAGCTTGCAGAATCACAAGAGGCTTTCTCCAAGGACTCAAGGATTCCCTTCAAGGGAGTACAAATACTGATAGACCCAGACAATCCACTTCTGCTTTGTCATGAAGAAGCCTCGATCCTGTTAGCACACTTAGCTCTACAGAATACAGTATAAAGGCCAGCTTAGAAATACCAGCCCAGAAGCAAATCTCTTTCTCCATGCTTATTTTTATCTGCTACCTTTCAAAGGAAGCTTCAGAGTAGGAGAGAGGCTGTTGCCCTTATCAGGATAATTAGCAACAGCTGCTGCCTTGCTGCTTCCATAGGTCAACTGCTGTAGTTCTCCAATTGAGGTAGGAGAATCTCAGTTGGAGCACCAGAATTTGACCTCAACATGCCTACCCAAGAAGCATCTTATCCCAGGGCTCAACCTACCGAGGGACTTTGTTCCTTCTACCCCATCTCATTCCCTCAATTCCGGCAGTGGGAAAATCATCAAAGACCATCCTTTTGCCACAGCTGCTGAAAGCGGTTCTCTACATTTGGTGAGGACTGGAAACTCATCAGCCTCCCTCCACGGACTTGAAAAGGTCATAGCTAACTCTCTGCTATGACAGGGCTCCTGTCTGAATGACAGCCAGTCAGAGAAGATTAATATGACAAGATGGGGGAACAAAGCCAGTCATTATTGCAACATGAGATGTCACCCAAGACATAATGGAACTTTCCAATGAGCAATTGCTCCAATAATGACCCAGGCTGAAGGGAGCACAACCCTGATACTACCAGATTTTATTGCAGCCCAGTGATTGTTTAGCCATTAAAATGTCACTTGCAGAATGAAATAATTGGAAATGTAGATTATAAAATGAAATAGCTTTCTAATTCTCTTCAAAGTAAGACTGGCACTATTGAATGCAGAGTTAAGATTCCCAGAGGAAAGATAATGATTGATAACCTACTAGAATGTCAAAAGGGACAGAATTCCTTCTCATTCCCAACCCCAATCAGTCCTAGCAATTGCTATTCATTTTCTATTGCTTTTGGACATTTTCTCCAAGAATCAGTCCTGAGGCCTTCTTACCAAGGAGACTGTTTCTAAGCTCTGTCAATCATTATCACTGACTGACTGCATTGCTGCAACGATTCCCTGGAAATACTGTCTTTTCCAAGACAACATTGGGGCAGCATGTTACAAAAGATGTCAGGATCACAGGATCCCTAGACCCCTCACCAGATGACTTATTTGCTCTTGATTTCCCCTTCAACTGGAACTTATTTGGACTCTAAGAGCTAACATTGATCAGTCAAGGTGTCTTCTACTGTGTGACCCAGAAGATTTACTTATGAGTGTACTCTGAAACCTGGGAGTAGGTAATCGTGGAAGCAGCAATGATACATACAGCCTGAAATTTTAGGGAAGGGAAAGGAAAAAGCACTTTTATAGAGCACCTACTATGTCCAGTCATTGTGCTAAGTCCTTCCTTCCTTTTTTCCCCCTTCCTCCATTCCTTCTTCCCTTGTTTCCTTCCCTCTTCATCTTCCCTCCTTTCTTATTTCCTTTTTTCTTCCTCCACCTCTCCATCCTTTCCTTCTTCCTTCATTTTCTCCCTATCCCCTTTTCTCTCCTTTCTCTCTTCCTTCTTCCTCCTTCCCTTCCTTCCTATTTTCTCCTTCCCCATTTCTTCATACTTTGTTTCCTTTCCCCTTCATCTTCCCTTTCTCTATTCTTCTTTCCTTCTTCTCTCTTTCCCTTCCTTCCTTCCTTCCTTCCTTCCTTCCTTTTTTCTCTAATTTTATTACTCCATCCTTTGTTTCCTTCCCCCTTCATTCTTCTACCCATTCTTTTTCTTTCCTTTCTCTCTTCTTTCTTCTCTCCTTCTCTTTCCTTCCTTTTCCTTCCTTCCTTCTTTCCTTCCTTCCTTCCCTCCCTCCCTTCCTCCCTCCCTTCTTCCCTCCCTCTTTCCCTCCTTCCTTCCTTCCTTCCTTCCTTCCTTCCTTCCTTCCTTCCTTCTTTCCCTCCCTCCTTCCTTCCCTCCCTATTTCCTTCCTTCCTCCCTTCCTTCCTTCCCCCCCTCTTTCCTTCCTCCCTTCCTCCCTTCCTTCCTTCCTTCCTTCCTTCCTTCCTTCCTTCCTTCCTTCCTTCCCTTCCCTCCCTCCCTCCCTCCCTTCCTCCCTTCCTTCCTCCCTTCCTCCCTTCCTCCCTTCCTCCCTTCCTTCCTTCCTTCCTTCCTTCCTTTTTTCTCTAATTTTATTACTCCATCCTTTGTTTCCTTCCCCCTTCATTCTTCTACCCATTCTTTTTCTTTCCTTTCTCTCTTCTTTCTTCTCTCCTTCTCTTTCCTTCCTTTTCCTTCCTTCCTTCTTTCCTTCCTTCCTTCCCTCCCTCCCTTCCTCCCTCCCTTCTTCCCTCCCTCTTTCCTTCCTTCCTTCCTTCCTTCCTTCCTTCCTTCCTTCTTTCCCTCCCTCCTTCCTTCCCTCCCTATTTCCTTCCTTCCTCCCTTCCTTCCTTCCCCCTCTTTCCTTCCTCCCTTCCTCCCTTCCTCCCTCCTTCCCTTCCTTCCTTCCTTCCTTCCTTCCTTCCTTCCTTCCTTCCTTCCTTCCTTCCTTCCCTTCCTTCCTTCCCTTCCCTCCCTTCTTCCTTCCTTCCTTCCTTCCTTCCTTCCTTCCTTCCTTCCTTCCTTCCTTCCTTCCTTCCTTCCTTCCTCCCTCAAATATAATACCCAATTTAGTGCATACAGACTTAAGATTTAAAGCTAAGAAGCTCTTAGAAGTCATTTCTCACTCGAATAAAGACAATGAAGCCCAGAGAGATTGTGATTTCTTATGGCCACACAAGTGTAACAGAGCTTCAGTTTGAAACCAGGCCCTCTTGAGTGGTCTTTCCACTGAATCACATGATTCTGTTCCCCTTCCCCCTGCCCAAGTCCACTGCTGCTCTTTTGCAAAATTATTTTGGATTTAATTATTATCCCACCCTATGAAACTGTGTATCAGAAATAAGGGAAAGCTTTTTACTTTAAATTAGAACCAAAACCCCTCAAGGAGGCAGCAGGTTAGATTGGAAAGAATGAGAGGATCTGAGTTCAAATTCTGTCTTTGATATCACCTGTATTATCCTTGGTGAATTCCTGGGTCAGTGTTCTCATCTACAACATGAGAATGTATGACAGATGACCTCTAAGTTTCTTTATAGTTCCAGAGTTATGTATAGAAAGGTCTTTCATTCATTTTGCTCCTTCCCCAACTCCTCCCTGCCACCAACTTTTTGCTTATACACATACACATTTGGCCAAGATCCCAGAATAATCATTATAGATTTAGAATTACAGTGAGAATTTCAAGAGTCATGTAGTCCAGTCCTACTCCATTTCACAACTGAGAAAACTGAAACCCCAAGGAGGTGATTTACCCAAGATCACAAAGGGACAAGTTAGGATTTGAACATGTCTTTTGACTCTATCAGCTATGACCATTGCTTTCTCCAATGTACCCATAACTTGGTTTTTTTTGACCTACAAAGAACCAAGAATAGCAGGAGAATCAGTTACTTTATCAATAGTCTGAGCATCTGGAAAGTAATTTAACTAGGCAGCCTTATTTTACTTCTGTTGCTCCATAATGAAGGCAGATGGAGGATTGCGCAGTAGATACCATATCCATAATCCATAATGCAATCTATATTGCAGAAAGGACATGCAGCAATCTCAGAATCCTATCAACAAGAACAGCTGAAACTATTGTTACATTTAAACTATTTATTTTTCAAGGAAGAACAAGGCCAAAGAGAGGACTTAATTGAAGGAAATATTTCTTCCATAATGCAATGGAGGACAATACTGCCGCTACTGCTGACTAATTCATTTTACTCTGAGGACTAAACCAGGATGACTAAAGCTGTTTCAATCCCTGTATCCGGTGAGACCCAGGATATCAGTGTGGGAGAGCACTTACATGCATTTATGACTCTGGGTTATCCGATGGTGCTCTGAATTAGAAAGGGCATGAAATATTGACTTTTGAAGATATATACCTAATAAACCGTCACTATAAATAGTTCTGGGGAGCCTGTCTTGATGCTGGGCTTGGCTCTGGGCCTGAGTTCCTTCCTCCCTATGGATTGTGACCCTTGAGAAATATGAGGTCAGAATGGAACTTGTGCAATAATGATTTTCTTTCCTTGTGATCTTACAATTTTCTTATGGAAAGTGTACATGATGTATAGTGAGCCTTTTGGATTTTTTAAAAAAAAATTTTTTTTACTAGTAGGCATGTAGAAATGGATGCCAAAATTAGAGGTGATGAGTCTTAATTTTTTGTATTTCATTCATTTGTAAATATTATAGGACAGATGTGACTCTCTGATCCCTTGTGTGTCTCCTTCTCCTCTGTGTTTCCTTCCATTGCCTCCCATCTTCTTCCTCTCATTTCTTCAGCCATCCCTCCTCAAATCCCCCTCCTTCAGCACTTTGTAACTCTCTTAAGGTACTTTGTAGTTTAGTCATTTTTCAGTGAACACAGTTCTCTGTGATCCCATTTGGGGTTTTCTTGGCTGAGATTCTGGAGTGGTTTGCCATTTCTTTCTCCAGTTCATTTTACAGATGAGGAAACAGGTGAACAGGTTTAAATGACTGTTCCAAGTCACCTAGCCAGTATCCTGTGCCCAACTTGAACTCAAGATGAGTCTTTCTGGCCCAGGACTTTGTGTGCTATGGTGCCACCTAGCTGCCCTTGTGTATTTTATTTGTTGTGTTCAGTCTTTTCAATAATTTCTGACTCTTCCTGATTTCATTTGGAATTTTCTTGGCTAGGATCCTGGAGTGGTTTGCCATTTACTCCTCTGACTCATTTTTTAAAATTATTGTTATTGCATATATAATCCTTCCCACCCAGGGCTATTGCCCCAATTTTTACTGATTGGGTTCTCTCAGGGGGGCTTATTGCTATTGTCTATTCTAGGGGTGATATTATAAGTAATTAACACTGCAGTTCCTGAACATTCTTTTAACAGTTAGTAAACTCAGTTAGCTCCTTTCAAAAACTTTTACTCAGATTGCATAGCAAAAACAGCCACTACAAATCATTTACCCCAAAATGTTGGGGTATACTCTTCTACAAATACAAACAGCATCCATTGGAACAATGCACTCAAATATGAGGATAATTGGTATTAAGGTGCATTAGTGGCAAAGAGATGGCTCATAACTCTTGGTACTTGAGGACTGGGAAGCCTTGTCTCTCTTCATGGAACATTGATGCAGCTCTCCTTGGGGCAATTCTTCTCTGGAATGGTGGGGTCATATTCCTTGAAACTGCTTCCTTCTTTCTTGGGATATCTTTCATTATTTGACTATCCTTAATATGTCCTCTGTTATCAATTACTGCTGCCCAGATGTTTGCTCTAGACCCTATATCCCAAGGCTTCCTGGATGCCATTTTGACCTTTCGTGATTCACAAAGCCACTAGAAAATTTGAGCTTCAAGATGTTTGTCCATCTAAGGCCAGAGAATAAATGAACACAATGGAGGCAGAAGTGGGGCTCACAGTCATCTAAAAGGCAGATGAGAGATGGGGAAAGACATGCCCTTTTCTCCAGTGACTCTCAGGAATAGCTTGAAATAGTCCATTTGCTCACAAGAAGAGGACTTGCTTTTGTATAACCCTTGATTCTCAGCAGCTTATTAGGAAATTCACTGTTACCTTAAAGGGAAAGCCCTTGTTCATTGCCAGAAGTAGGATCCTCTCTAAGTCTCTACCCACCCAACTTCCATATGGTATATTGGAAGGAAACAGAGATTATTTGTACATGTTCTGTATAACCCACCAGGAAGGATAATTCTGAGCATGTTCCATGCCCCTGCCAGGAATTTTAAATTTTTTGAGTTTTGTTAAGTCACTTTTCAGTCATCTCCAATTATCTATGCCCCATTTGAGTTTTATTAACAAAAGATTTAATTCTTACCTCAACTTTAATTACATAATGGGCATTGCCTCAGATAAACTGACTTATGAAAGGCCTTAGTCTAAAAAGCCAATGCTCCCCTCCTCCCCCACTGCATCTGGGGGCATCACAAGTTTTCCTGATCTATGTCTTATTATTGGACTCTGATGACTCTGGAGGAAAGAGTGGGACTAATAATGACTTTGAATAGTTCAACCTCACTTAAATCTAATTCACTAGCAAGTCAAGACATCACTTTTCTAATGTCTTTGCTCCTTTTCAAAAATGAAGTGTGAGCAACAGTTGGAATGTTTTGCCTTTTCCTATTCCAGTTCATTTTACAGATGAGGAAACTGATGTAAACAATTAAATGACTTTTCTAGGATCATAGCTACTCAGGTAGAAGTCAAATTTGAAATCTGGAAGATGAGTTTTCCTGATTCTAGGTCCAGTACTCTTAATCACTGTACCATCTAACTACCAAATTCTGATTCTCTGAGGCTCCCTTAGAACTTTCCCCAATTCTCCAAATTCTAGTTTTAACAATTGCGTTTTAAAATGAAACAGATCTGAATGCTATATAAAATTAAAATGACCAATCTTGGCTCCAGAATAGAGATGAGGAAACGCCCCCTCCCTCCTTTTGTTGGAAAGGTAGCCAACTGGCTGTAGAATGTTTTAGGAACTGTCAGATGCTATTGGTTGGTTTTGTTTAACTGTTCTTTCTTTGTATATGAGAAGTCTGGGTGGGGGGTGGGATAAATGAGACAATGACTGTGATAAAAAAACAAAAAGGCTAAATAAAAGTGAAATGTTCTAAAGAATTACAGCAAAAAATATGGGAAAACTATATAGGGAATCATTTCTTAAAGATGGCCAGAGTGAATGCTCCTGGTCACATGCTCCATGAAGTTCTTTCATGGATTCAAACCATTGAATTGTCTCTAGAATTGACCTGGAGTCTTCTCTGTATTTATTTTATAATGTAAAATCCATTTAAAAGTGATAAATAGGAAGACTACAAAAGAGTTATAGGAAATGATATAAAGGGAGATGAAAAGACCAAGAAGTGAAGATACTTTGACTTAATGACATTAACAGTAAAAGGAAATAAGTCCCGATTCCAGCAAATACTAGTCATGTGAGCATTGGATAGCAAGGTTGCACAGTGGGTAGAGCGCTTGGAGTCAGGACTGGAGTTTCAATCCAGTCTCAGATACTTGTCACTTTCTAGCTGTGTGACCTTGGGCAATTTGCCTCCCATCCAGGGTCATCTCTAGTTCCTGATTCATATCTGGCCACTGGACCCAGACATCTCTGGAAGAGAAAGTGAGACTGTTGACTTAGCACAGCATCCCTTCACTCAAATTCAATTCATGTGCTTGTCATGGCATCACTTCTGATGTCATTATCTTCTTTAAGAATGAAGGACAAACAACATCATCATACCAGTTATGTGAATGTAAGAGTATCATTTAATCTCTGTAAGCTTTAGTTTCCTCATCTATAAAGTGGGAGTGATGATAACCATACTGCCTTCCTTACAAGTTGGGGGGAGATGGGATATAGGGAATACTTTTTTAACCTTAAGGTATAATAGAATTGTTGGTTTTATGGTGCTATAGACAAAGAAGTGTTCACTTAGAACTTGGCAGCATAAGATTTGAATTCATTGACTCAAAGACTTCCAACAGGAATCAGCAGAAGTTTTTCTTTTCTTTTTAATTTATGGAATAAAATGAGCATTTCTATAACATAGTACAACAAAATAGATGATTATACATGAAATTGCTAATCTACTATTGACAATTTGCTATCCTTTTAAAGCATGCAACAAAATTATCATGCAAATCTCTTCCCCCCCCCCCTTTTTCTTCTCAGCAGTCTTTTCTATTGTGGGATCATGCATGTCTTTGCCTTTATGGATTATGAAGAATCTTTGCTTTGGGATCTTCTAGATTTCTGGGTGAGAGGAGATCCAAGTAACATGTGCAACAATACAGTTGAGTGTCAGATCCTGGGAA
The DNA here is from genome assembly GCF_037893015.1 of Macrotis lagotis. NCBI lineage: Eukaryota > Metazoa > Chordata > Mammalia > Peramelemorphia > Peramelidae > Macrotis > Macrotis lagotis. The sequence goes on from NC_133666.1 coordinate 240,366,662, forward strand.
AGTCTTACTCCATTAAATTAATTTGATATGTCTGACATATCCAGTAATTTGAAGACATTAACATTCAATTAACCAGTTCACTCAAGGCTATTTAATTAATATTGCTTTTCTCAGTTGGGGTCATAGAGTACAAAGTTTTCAAAATGATTGTCTCTTCTAGAATGAGTAAATATGTCTTTTCTTGCTGAACAAAGAATCAAGCTAGATTCCTTCTCCATAGAACCATAAGACTGTAGAAGGAATCTCAGAAACCACCTTCTTCAACCCTTTCATTTTTTCAATGGGTGATAATTGAATCATTGAACTTGAACAGTTCAAATCAATTTGTGTCTTATTTTTGTTATGATGGCAGATTAGTTGCTAGGTGACTGGGCCTGGAATCAAGGAAGATCTGAGTTCAAATTTGATGTTAGACCCTTACTAGCTGTGTGACCTTGGGCAGTTCATTTAATGTCAGCCTTAGTTTACTCAGCTGTTAAATTGACATAATAATAGTATTTATCTCCCACCTCCTAGGGTTGTTATGAGGATCAAATGAAATAATTGAAAAGTGCTTAGGACAATGCCTGGTATTAAGGTGGAAAGCCTGAGGTAAAAGGAGGAATAAAACGCAAATGGTATGGGATGTAAAGCTGTTTATTGAAGGAAGGGACATCCAGTTGGGTCAGAGCAGATTCCAGTACCAGGTAGTTGGGGAGCCTATCTTTTATAGGGTGAGTGCTATAGGAAAACAGGATGTTGTATTTTCCATGGAGGTTTGAGCGTTGTTTGGGGTCACCATGGAATGTGAGTCATTTGGGGTCTCCATGGAGTCTGTGAGTCATTTAAGATCTCCATGGAGATCATGAGTCCTTTGGGATCTCCATGAAGGTTAAGAGTCATTTGGGGTTTCTATGGGGGTTGAGATTCATTTTTCTAGGAAATGTTACTCAACTAGACTCAACTGGGCAAGAGTAAAACCCAGGCCTAGATCCAACATTCCAGCCTTTTTATTTCATTTTTTTTTACAAAGGGGGATTGGGGTTGAAGATAGGCTCTTCTGTAAAGAAGGGTGAAACATCACAAAGGTAACTATGGGTTAGGTGGGAGAACAATTGTGCTTGTCCTATCAAGGGAAAGTCCCTTGACAACAAAGAATATGGGAGATTGATTAGACTGTGAACTCTGGATAATGAGGGGACAGAGTGTTGCTAACTACACATCATCCTTGGAGTGTTTCTAGTTAGTGTTTCTAACAACACACCATGAGGGGGGTTTCTAGCTGCAAAAGGGATGGGGGGGTGTCATAAAGAATGAGAGAAAGCTTTATGAGAATTGGGGCAATGATCCGGTCTTCAGTGACTGCTTCTTGCTGAAGAGGGGTGATATAGGGATTACAGAAAGGTCAGTGGAGACTAGAAGGAGGTGGTAGCTTGATCTAGGGAAATAGGAAGCATAATAGCAGTTAGAATTTTGATATGTAACAGTCATTTTGCAAAAGGAGATGATAACTCATTTTAATGAAAGAATAGGGCATCTTCAAGAGCAGTGACAGAGAAGAGTTTGCTAGAGAGAAAGTAGGGAGAGTTTCCTGCAACTCAGCCAATATCCAGGATTAGATGTCTGAGAGAGTTGCAGGACCATTGGGACATTCAGAACATCATTGGTTAATGTTCCAGAAATAGCCTCTAACAGTATTATAAATGAAACTCCTGCTGTCAGAGAGAAAGCATGGAGATGTCAATAGGTGACTGAGGTAAAAGTGTTATTTATAAGGTAATAACCATCAGAAGCAGCTACACTAAGAGAACCAGAGCAATATTGTGTGGAAAGACCTAGAGAATCTTTGGAAAGGGTGACTATGGGTCTAGAGATGCCAGTGGTATTAGAAGACTGACTATAAGTTGGGGCTTTCCTGATCTAAAATTTGTTTATTCAACTAAGTTTTGTTTTATCTGGAAAAGATGCTCAACCAGTTTCAACAGGAAAGGATCCAACATCTGACACTTACTAAACTCTGTATAAATGCTAACTGTTGTTGTTATTTGATTGTCATTATTCCATTCAAGGAAAGTGAACAACATCTGAGTTTCCCACCAGGTAGCCAACACAGTAGGTATTTTACTTCTTCTCGTGCATGTGTAGAATAACTTTCCCAAAGGTTGATGTGTCTACTCTGGTCAACAGAATGTAGTTACCAGCATTTAGTCCTACAAAACCTAGCATAATCTGTCAGGGTCATTAAAGAATTTAAACCTATGTTGGTTGAGTTTAGAATTCATTTAGGAGATATGTACTATTGCCTATTTTGAACAAACTGAACTTAAGAGAAGGGAAATTTTCAGGGTCACAACTGGAAGAAGAAGAAGAAGAAGAAGACTCAGATCTTATGACTCCAAGTCTAAAGGTCTTTCCTTTTGTTATCAATAATTCTGATTATTCTTGAAATATGGATAATAGTTATGTATGGATTTTGGACTTTGCTATGGATAATAGGTAGCCTCAATATGAACCAATATGTATTTATGAAGAATTGACTTTATGTACTTATCCTGTCATTAGTCTCAATGTGCCTTTTGAGAACATATACTTAATCATCTTTGGAGTTAGCTCAAGCTGATAAAATGGCAAAATATCAAATAATCCTTTGGTCTAGGAAAAATTATGGAGTATTTAGAAACTCAGTAATTGTATGGGCTACCCCTGCCTAAAGAGGAGATTAAAACTCTTCTAGTTTGGAAATAGAGTAAGTCAAAGTTCCTATTCTTCTATGTCAATTAATAGTGGGATTGAACTGTGACACTTCTGGACCAGGGGAGATGAGGAAGAAGAAAAGAGGAAGCAGAAACAGAAGCAGAAGTAGAGGCAGAAGGTTTGGAAGGAGGAGGAGGAGGAGCAGGAGGAGGAGGAGAAGGGAGGAGGAAGGAAGAAAGAGTAGGAGAGAAGAGGCAGTGAAAGAGGAGGAAGAAAAGGGGAGAAGAGGAAGAAGAGAAGCAATGAGTGGGGAGAGAAAAGGAGAAGGAAGGGTGAAAGGAGGAAGAGGAAGAGAAGCACAGGAGGGGCAATAAGGAGAAGAGAAAAGAAAATGATAGATGTTATCTTTCTTGGAAGATGTTCAAAGGCAGGAGCTAATCTCTTTACTAGTGCAGTGATTCTGTAGTCGGAATTCTTTTCCAGGTTTAGATTGGACTGAATGGCCTCTGAGGTCTTTTCTAACCCTGAGATTCTGTGATTAAGTCTTTTTAAATAAACATTCATTTTCATGCCAACTCAAAGCTCAGTGTTCCACTCCACTCAAGACCTTAAAGGGGCCTGAGGCAGGGCAGACCCCCTGGGCTTCCAGCTAATCTTCTCGTGGGATCACTTGACACTTTTTGCTGAGCCATGAGTTGATAAATGAGGAGGGTTGGCTTGTGTCAGGGTTATTAATGAGAAAAACAAGCTCATGATGATAATGCATTTCAATGAAGGAAAAAAAAATCGCTGCTGGGAGAAATCTATAATTGCAAAGTTGCTGCCAGATTATGGGCTCTGTGTTTTCCTGATTTGGTGTCAAAGAGGGAATGAGGAGACAGGAGCCTGAATAAATATGGTGAAATGATGATCCCCAAAGCCAGCATTTCTGGTATTCTGGCCTGAGTGTGGGAAATATTTGGGAGCCAATGCAGTGACATCTCTCCCTGCCAACCCTTTGGAAGTAATCTGGCATAAAACAAAATGTACAGAACAAACCAAAAAAAAACCCAACCATATGGCCAGCATCTAAGATTTCAGTAAGAAAATTCTTGCATCTCTTGAACCCACATTCAAATTGGCTGTGTTTGGTGGCAAGAAATATGATGGTACTGAAAGAGCCAGCTAAATTTTTGGTGTACCTGAATGTAGCCGTGGGGTCTCTGCAAAAATGATGGAAGAAAGGGGCCTTATAAAAAGGGAAAATATTTTGCAGTAACTTACTATTACTAATTGCAATAGAAACTGGACCTGGAATTTCACTAGTTTAGGGAGTGACAAGGAAAGAAAATTCTTTCTAATGTTCAGCACTTTTTCCTGAAACTTAATTTTTTTAGAGAGTGACCTAGGACACAGTTTATTTAGGTGACTTGCCTAGAATAACACCGCAAGTCAATGTCTGCATCCAGATTCTGGATTCTGAGGTCAACTTTCTTTCCATGGTGCCATATTTCCCCCTTTATTTCTACGATTAATAGCTCATGTTTATATATTTTTGAAACTTATAAAGTTTGGTTGTCCAGTGCTTTTCCTAATTTGATCCACAGAATAACTCTGTGAGATAGGTATTATTTTTATCCCCTTTTACAGATGAGGTAATGGGGGCATCAGAGAAAATAATGATTTCCCCAAGGTCACACAGTAAATATCTGAGGTCAGATTCAAAACCAGATAGATCTTCCAGACTTCCAACCCCTGCCCACTAGACTAAAATGCCTGTCCTAAATACAGAAAAGAAGAATCCTTTCAGTTTAGTGGACACCCACATCAGTCAGAAAGAATAGGTCTTGAGGGTCATCTAGTTCATCTCCCTCCCTCAAGGAAGGATTGCTTCTAAAAAAATAAAAGGTTCTTTTTTTTAATTGCCTTCATCAGGGAAGAAATGGGAGTGGCTCATTTCAGTCCTTAAGGGATGGAATTTCTTGTCAGGAGCTTAGAATAGGCTCAAAGACTGGTCCTATAAAAGGAAAGATTGTGGTATGCTTGAATTGCCTTCCTCTGATAGGCTCTGAAAACTCAGAGCATGGTGGCACGCCCTGACTGTTACGGTCCACATCACTCCCATCCATCTCCCTCCTCGACTTTCTCCCTCCCTCCTTCCTTCCTTTCCTCACTGCTTGTGTCACTTTCATTCTGGATGCTGCCTAAGAACAACTGAAGCCTGGGATGAATAATATAGTGAACAATCTAGGATGGAACTCGTCTGAGCCATGTGCAAGAGACCCCAAACCAGAACAGCCACCACCACCACAAAAACCAAAAACCATTTGCTGATCTATTTCTTAGGGGAAGAAGAAAAAGCAAAGGTTCATTATTCTTGCCCAGACCAAGAACATCATGAACTTTGGAACCTGATATGCTTTTAGATGGGGGTGCTTCTTTTTTAGAAATGGATTTTCTAGCTACTTTAAAAACAGCTTGTCCAGACACCAAATGAATTGATGGAAAATATTTTGTATGCCAAATATGCAGAGGAGTCTAGCTCTTTTAGTATTACCAAGGGTAAGGAGGTCACTGGCTTGAAATCTCATTATCTCCTAGTCTAAGCACTCAGACACAGGTCTTGCCTTGCTTTGGCCAATGACTTTGGATCTTGGACCATCAGGTCAGGATAAAGGACAATTGTTATATAGTTCTTTGCTTATGAGTGGCATCTGCTTTCTCTGCTGAGAATACTGTCTCTCCCCACCACTGATTTCATGGAATCCCTCACTCCTTTCACAGGCTTATGATTTAGAATTAGACTGTCCTACACCTTGAGCAAGGAGGTACCCCAGAGGTCATCCAGTCTATCTCCATTGTTTTACAGATAAGTCAGTTGAGACCCAGAGAGAGGTTATGTGACTTGTCGGAAGACAAACATAAGTTCTTAACTCAGGTCCAAGTTTAGTGGACTTTCCTTTATACCATGCTATCTTGAAAGATACCAACTCTTACAACAAGGTTTTTCTTGATTCTTCTAGCTTCCCAATTTTGTTACTTTTAGTAATTATTACTAATATCACTTTCAGTTACTTTACACGTAATTTATTTTTATGTTACAGTGTATATATAGTATGTCCTAATAGAATTTTAGCTCTTTGAGGGAAGGTAGTATACTATAAAGCTTCAGTTTTGTCACTGTATCTATATTGCTGATTATGATACTTTGCCCATAGTAGGCATCTAAAAAATGCTTGTTGAAGTGATTTGAGTTGCATTCCAAGAAACTATGTATAAAGACATTAGTTTTTTTTTTGTGACTTTTTGCAAGACAATGGGATTAAGTGACTTGCCCAAAGTTACACAGCTAGGTTATTAAGTGTCTGAGGCAGGATTTATAGATTTTTTTTTGGTTTTTGCTAGGCAATGGGGTTAAGTGACTTGCCCAAGGTCACACATCTAGGTTAATTATTAAGTGTCTGAGGCTGGATTTGAACTCAGGTACTCCTGACTCCTGGTGTTCTATTCACTACACCACCTAGCTGCCCCAAGATATTAGTTCTTTGTAAAATGTGAGGGTTTTATTAGATGATCTCTAAAGTCCCCTCAAGTATCTAAAAATTCTTGAAAAACCATGTGGTTAAGAGATCAGGAAATGGTTTTTCTTTTGTGTGGAGTCTGAATTGATCTTGAGAAACTGTAGTCAAAAACACATTTCATTAGGCTTTGTTAGTGAACTAGATCAATCATGATGTTGCATTCCTGACCAGTTTCAAGGCACCCAATTATCTAGCCTTATATCTCTGTCTATTACTTTGCTCTCAAACTAGATGTCCAATGTATATCTTAAATTTAACATGTCCAAAACTGAATTCAATCTTTTTCCTCCTAAACTCTCCTCTCTTCCTAGATTCCATACTACTGCCCTGTCTGGGCATCCTCTCAGTCACCCAGGCTCCCAAGATATGTTTCATCCTTGACTTCCCTCTTTCTTACCACCCCCAGTCCAATATTTGCAAGTCTTATCAATTGCGTATTTGTAACATCTCTTAAATATGTTCCTTTCTCTTCTCTGGTCCTGCTATTACCCTGCCTGGTGCAGGCCCTCATCTCCTTACACGTAGGCTTTCTCTCTTTTAAAAATTTTAGTAATATTTTATTTATGTCCCAATAACATGTAAAAGTTATTCTTAACATTCAAAGTTTTTTCACCAAGTTTTGGGTTCCAAATTCTATCCCTTCCACCTTCTTTTTCCTCCTTTCTCCTTGAGAAGGTACACAGTCTGATATAGATTATACATGAGCAATCGTGTAAAACAATTTCATTTTACTAATTTTGACACCTAGACTCTTAAAATAGCCCTCAGTTTTCTTTCCATTCCAGTTCATCGTCTCAATTATAAATTATCTTCCTATAGGGCAGGTTTGATCAGTTGTTCCTCTCACTTCAAGGATCCAATACAAAAATCTTCTATTTGACTTTGAAAGCCCTTTAAGACCTGCCCCTTTTCTCCCTGCCCAGTCTTCTCATCTCTTCTTCCACTTCTATGATTCAGTGCCACTGGATACTGTTCCTTGAACAAGATGCTCCCACTCCAAGCTCTGGGCATGTTCCTTGGAAAACCTCCAGTCTGGAGTCTTCTCATTCCCCATCTCCACATCTTGACTCCTCTGACTTCCTTCAAGTCTTAACTAAAATCCCACTGTCTGGCCCTCCTAAATGCTAATGCTGTCCTTCTGAGATTTTATCCAATTATCTTGTTCATATTTTATTTACACATAGTTGTTTGCATGTTATTTCTTTCATTAGACTATGACCTTCTTGAGGGCAGGGTTTTTGTTTTTTTTGCTTTTCCTTTGTACCCATAGGATCTAGCACATAATAGGTCCTAAATAAATGTCTATTGACTTGCCATGGAGAGGAAATTATATGTTGAGTCTTTTGCTTATCCTTCAGTTTTGTACAGGGACAAATGAAAACTGAGATTCCGGGTTAACTTGATTAGGGCAGTAAGGTGACCCAATGAAGAAAGCCCCAGGCCTTGGATCAGGAAATTTCATCTTTGACTTCAAATATGGCCTCAGATCACTAGTTGTAATGCAGGAGAATGATGCAGAGAATTATGAATGTAGCTTTCATGATATTGGAATCTTGAAGGCTGCTTGCCCCTGAGATGTAAGCTGACCTTGATTGTTGGTATCCTGTCAAGCCTCGATCCTGTTGCTTTGTATCTTGTCCCCCATTTTTCCCTTCACCTAATCTTGGTCATAGACACTGGCATGATAGGAAATGACATGTTGAACTTGGGGTTGAGCACCTTGGGACAGGAATGACCAGTATGTAGCTTGCCATTGGAAGATACCTGGCCCAAGGTATAAGATCACTCCCCAAACGCTACCCCATGGCCAACCTACAGAAGGGTATTTAACAGGAGCACAGAGCCTTCAACTCTCTCTTTTCCTCTTCTTCGATGATTCTGGCAGGATGGGTTTTTTTCCTCATGCTCTTTCTTACCATGTGGAATGCCATGGGCCTCCCCAGGCCATGTGGCCAAATTAAGCCAAGCCTCATGGCTGCTGCCTGCCCTTCTCTCTCTCTCTCTCTCTCTCTCTCTCTCTCTCTCTCTCTCTCACTCAAATTTCACTTAGTCTATTTTTAAAATGGTTACTGCCTTTCTAGGAGTTTTAATCTGTATATTTGAAATATTTTGTCATAATAAAATCCTGAGCAGTTTCAAATTTCCAGAGAGCATACAAATTCCTTTGCCTTTTCAGTGGCCTTGAATCTTCTGTCTTCAATCTCTATATCTTTAATAATCGGCAACATTTATGTGACCTTGGGCATGTCACTTCATCCTATTTACCTCAGTTTCTATCTGTAAAATGAGCCAGAGAAGGAAATGGTAACCACTCCAGTATCTTTTCAAGAAAACATCAAATGGTGTCACGAAGAATTGGACATGATTGGAATGACTGAACAACCAACAATTACCTTGATCTTGAGTAAAAGTATCTCTGGCCCTAACATTTTATTCTTTCTCTCAAAACAAACAAATGTATTCCCATGTTTGTTCTGATTAAAAGAGAACTTGCCGAGTCATGAGACAGTTATAGGATCATTAATTTAGAACTTGAAGAGATCATAGAGTATGGTATAATTTCTTCATTTTACAGATGAGGAAACTGAGGCTAGTGAGGTTAAATGATTTGTTCAAGGTCACAAACTAATAAGTATCTGATGTAGGATTTGAACTCAGGTTTTCTTGATTTTAAGTCTGACATCCTATCTAATTTTTCCATGATGCCTCTCACACTGTTACCTCGATAACAGATCATTACTGTTCTCCTGTCTTGGAAAAAGTCCAACAAATTCAGTTGCCTCACTAGCATGGATAGGTCTGGTTACTGAACCCTCTCAGAGTTCAGCACTGGCTCTGGAGTCATAGGAACTGGGTTCAAATCCTACCTCTGGCCCAACTTGTGTGATCTTAGAAAAATCACAACTTTTCTGAGCTCCAGTACCCTCAACTATAAAATGACTGGGTTGCAATAGAGCAGAGATGTTAAAATCACAAAACACTCCTCCTCCTCCCCTCCACCTCCTCCCTCTCCTAGATTAAAAATGTAATTGGTATATATTTGGTCTGGTCTGGTCTGGTTGTTGTCCTTCATTTTCCAAGAGGACCAAAATGACATCACTATATTAGAGTCAAGTTACAGTGTGTCCTACTGTGGCTGATCAGAACAATATGAGCTCAGGACTTCCCTATTCCCTTTTTGCTGAATTCAAGAGCTTCCATTCCGTAGTTAAGGAGAGTCCAAAAACTATGGAAGATACTCACGGTGGCATGTAGAAATCCCTTCAGATCAAAGAGCTGCCTTTCACTGCTGCTGGGGGCCCTCAGATCATGAGACTGAGATTGGCAATGGGCTAATTTTCTATAGTGCCATTAGATGGTACATTGGATAGAGAATTGGATTTGGAATCAGAAAGGCTGGTCTTCCTAAATTCAAATTTGACCTCAGAGGCATAGTGGCTGTGTGACCTTGGGCAAGTCACTTGACCCTACTTTCTTCAATTTCCTCCTCTGTCAAATGAGCTAGAGATGGAAATGGCAAAACCATCCAGTAACTCCAGTAACAAAAACCTCAAAACGGGGGATCACAGAGGGTCAGATATGACTAAACAATAACCTTGATATAAATGTGTATAATCTGCTTAAAATGGGGCTATATGAAAAAAATAATTAGTTCTGTTTCCTATGAAATAATAAACCTGACTTCAAACAAGTTAGATTATTGATATTTCTGAGTGCTAAAAGCAGCTTAAATTTGAAGACCATCTTTTAGAATTTTTAGGTTTGAGGGCAACCTCATGATCTTGGCTGTGGTGATCTTGGCCTCAATATCCTCATCTGTTGTTAGCTTGGGTGTGGTGTGGTACTAAAAGTACCAGCATAAAGGGAAATTGATTTGTAAATGCTCCCTATAATCTATACCATTATGGAAAGGCTCTATTTTCAGTGTTCCTTGGAATCCTGCCCAAATATTTCCCTTTTCATTAATCAACAAATAGGTGACAAGCCTCTACTTAGTTTCAGGTATTGTGATAAGTAATAATTCCTATTTTCATACCTATAATTATGGGATTTGGGCAATAGGAGAGGGAAGATTCACTGATTTGAGATTGTACTTCCAAAAAAAATCAGTCTTATTTTTATTGCTATGGTTTCTTTTACATTTTTGCATATATTACTCTCTACTCCACCTAGTATCTTCAAAATCAAGATTCTAAAAAGAAACGGGAAGAAAAAGCAGCTCAGTAAATTATTTGTGTCTGACTATTTATTCTCTATTCCACTTCCCTACATTCCAACTTCTGCAAAGAGAGGAGGGAGGTATATTTTCCCATTGTTCTCCAAAATCAAGAGTGGAAACTATCAGTCTTAAAGTTTAAGTACGACTCAAGTCTTGCCCTGCTTTGGTTAATGACTTAGGATTTTGACCTGTCCAAACAAGATAATGACAATTGTTATAATTGAATAACATTATTTCCTTTATTTTTTGTATTCCTTTTTATTTATATTGTTCTAATCCTTATGTATATGTATAAATAAGAAAATATTATGTATATTATTTCCCTGGTTCTGCTTAATTCACTCTGCCTCAGTTCAGATATCTTCCTATGCTTCTTTGAATTTGTCATATTCGTGATTTCTCCTGGTACACAACTATTCCATTGCATTTATTGTATTTTTAAAAATTCCTTCCAGTAATCACAGGTTTAGTGTAGTTCCTGTTTTTGAAAGACAATAAAGGAACATTAATATAATATTAACATATTTTGTACTTTAGGGATTATATATTCATTTTGTGCGAGGAAACATGAAAGTGACTTATTCAGGATCAATAGATTGTGAGCTCACAGATGGCATTTTTGACTGTTTCATTTTTTTGTCTTTGTCTAAATCAATGCCTAGCCCAACATCTGGCACTTAAGAGGCACTTGTTGAATGCTTTTAAGTTCTTTGTAGTTTGGAGCAGAATTGGGCTAGGACTAGGAGTAGAAATGAGATTTTCTGATGCCCATGTCTGGCACTCTTTCTTGTACTACACTCCCTTTCATAAGTCATCTCTTGACCTTAAGTGCCTATATAAAAATAGTGAAGTTTTAATGGAAATCTTATTGTTTTTTAAATGACTAAATTGAACAGGATGGATGAAGCTTCCTGAATACTGAATACCTTCTTTTTTGTAATGAAAAATTAGACAAGTTATAAATTAAACCACTTGGGAAAATAAAATCTGAGTCAATGTGATTAAGCTATTATTTGTGCCTCATCTCCAAGGGGCCCATCCTGGTGTATTCAGGAGCAGAGTTTGGCCTTGAAGCACATATCTTGATACTCTGATTATGCATTCACTGCTCACTTCCTGTTGCTCTGTTATTTGTCATTAGGAAGGCAGTTGCTTTGTTCCCAAGTCTGGTTGCCATGTGACAAGCTGTTTCCGACAAGCATCTTCAAATACATTTCCAGAGTGTAGCTGCTGAAGCCTCTCTAAAAGGAGAATAAAATAGATAGCATTTTAATGCTTTGTTGTATTGTAGTTATTTAGCCATTCTCTTTGGGACACCATTTAGTATTTTCTTGTCAAAAATAGTGATCTGTTATTTCCTTTTCCAGATTATTTGACAGATGAAGAAACAGGCAAATATGGATAAGTGACCTGACCAGGATCATACAGCTAGGGATTGTCTGAGATTAGATTTAAACTCACAAAGATGAATCTTTCCTGACTCCTGGCCTGCCAGGCACTCTATAAACTGTAGCCTCCCCCCATATAGTGGTTGAAAACCAACAAAATACTTAATAAATATTTTCCCATTTTATGAGATAATTATCATTATCTCTCACAACAATCTTGGGATATAGGTGTTATTATTATTTCTGGTTTACAGGTGAGGAGAGTGAGGCAGCTAGAGGTTAAGTGACTTGCCCAGGTTCATATAGCTAATATGCCTTAGACTGAGTTTGAATTCCAGTTTTCCTAACTCCTTATCTAGTGACCTTTTCACCCTGTTTCTGTGTACACTGGTCTACCTAGCTTGACCTACCTCCAGGAGAAGCCTGACAAAGATATTAGGCCTGAAACAGGGATGTGTTGGAGCAAGAGATGATTGTTAAATTTTCAGTGTGAGCTTGAGAAGAAGTGCCTATATCCAAGGCTCAAGTTTCTTCTTAGTAAATGCCAACTTCTTAAAGATCACATAAAGTAAATAGCAAATAAACCTATTTGCTTATTTATTTATTTATTTATTTATTTATTCATTCATTCATTTTTTATTTTTGCAAGGCAATGGGGTTAAGTGACTTGCCCAAGGCCACACAGCTAGGTAATTATTAAGTGTCTGGGGCCGGATTTGAACTCAGGTACTCCTGACTCCAGGGCTGGTGTTCTATTCACTACACCACCTAGCTGCCCCTAAACCTATTTATTTAAATGATAGCAAACAGTATAAGAATATACCAGACATTTGTTTTCTTTCTTGAAGTCAGGGTCTAGCATCAAAAGTTAGAGACCTTCTCACCTCTTTCCTAATGCTTCAGTTCCTTGATCAAAATCTTTTCGTAAACTCTCTACCAACAAGGAGAGTCTCGGAAAAAAGGCTTTGAGCCTAGAGTTACATGTTGGGGTGAGGTGCATGGGGTGTTCAGAAAGACTGGCATCTCTGGTGTAAGAACTCTTCAAGTCCTTTCCAGGGTTGCTCCTCCATCTTTGATGTCCAATTGATTCAACCAACTTTCACTTGTAACTAAGAAGTTGTAGCATGCACATAGGGGCATATTGCCCAATAGACTAAACCAGGCCAAGAATAACTGAAGCACCTCAGATCTGTCAGTGAGTTGGGGGGGTATCTACCCCAAATATGTGAAGACTTCCCCTGGTGGAACCCTTAGGCATTTTTCAACTCCTGATCTTATTATTATTGTGAGTTGGACTTTGAGGTTTTTTAAGTCCCTACCTTTGGTTTTATGATATTGTGGGTCATTTTGTTCACTTTTTCTCCCAACTTCTTTTACAATAGAACCACCCTGGGTTAGATGCTTGAATTAGGGGATAGAAAAGAGAAAGGGGGAAAATGAAGTAGAGAAGAGTGATGAGAAATTTTACTTCTCAGATTGTTAGAAATGACCAGTGAATCTACAGTTGCTGGATCCTTTCACCAAAGATGGGAACTACACACAAGCTCAGTTGATATCACGTGGTATAGTGTGAGAATTTACCAATAAATAATATGAGTCCACCTATCTGAGCACAATATCAGTTGTTAATAGGGCATAGTATTTATTAATAAAGGACAGGTCAGCAACCTGCCTTCATTTGCACTTAAAACCTAGAGCAAAGGCCAGCTTTAAACCTAGGTGTTCCTTCTGAATAATCTGACTGTACATCACTGGAACCCCCTCCCCCAATGAAGAGATAGGCTAAGAGTCCTCAGGTTTCATTACCTCCCATTATTGGGAGGAGGAGAATTAACCTTGAAGATGATCAAATCAAGCTATAGCTAGGGAAAACAGCTTTCAAATTTGATGACTAGATCCCTCTCCCCTTTAGGGGGGGATATCCAGGTTAGTATTTTAAGTTGAAAGTCTGTGTAGGTCCTCCAAGTCCTGTCTAGCAGTCTCCATGTTCTTTCCCCTTTTTGGCTAGGGTGGGGGAATTATGAGTGATATTCAGCAAGTCAATGTAATAAATCAATATTGGCCCTTGAGAGAGAAAAAAAAGTTGTCTTGATTTTTTGGGGTTCCAAAATGAAATCTTTTGTGCGTTCTTTTTCTTTGTTAGATTAAATAATTTCCTGAGTGTTTGCATAGGAACTAAAGAACCTTTCAATCAATCAATTAATCAATACACATCTATTAAACTCCTACTAGGTGCCAATTACTATGCTTACTACATGCTGGGTTAAAAAAAAAAGACAAAAGTGAAATACTTCTCATCCTTAAAGAGCTAGACATGAATCAAATTTTGTTATTTCTAGGAAAAACTGTGTAGGGATAGGAACCAAAAATGGTTTTATTGGATTGGACTCAACCTTTGTAACTCAGAACTTTGATTCTGAATGATTGGATATGCTCCTAAATATTAGCTAATTTCCATATTAAGCTAACACTCCTATACTTTTAGCCTTCCTACTCTCTAAGTCTCTTAAATTTGCTGACATTTTGGTGTAACTGATCAACTTACACTCATATCAACTCCTCCCCACAGTGGGTCTAGCATCAAAGGTTAGAGACCTTCTCACCTCTTTCCTAATGCTTTAGTTCCTTGATCAAAAAGTGTCCAAAGCTACATCTTTTGAAAAGAGAGTAGATCTTGGGGGGCAGAGCCAAGATGGTGACAGGAGAAGAGCCTCTCTTAGGTTATCTCTCTCAAAACTTATAAAATAAGGACTATAACTACATTTTCGAGGAGAACACACAGAGGGATCCAGTGAGGCAATTCTCCAGCTCAAGGTAACCTGAAAAATAGTAGAAAGGCTCCACTCCATGGGATTAGAGGGGCAGCCTGCCAGAGTGAAGAAACTTCAGCCTTGCGGAGGCAGCCCCAGGGCACAGGGGAACCACAGCTTATGGCAGAGGGGGAAATTTCCTGACTTACACCCTGAGGAGCACTGGGCAAAACTTGAAAGATGGGGGAGGAGCTCTGCCAGAGTGAGCATGTGAAGCCCAGCCCTCAGGGCACTCAATAAGCAGCATGGCCAAGACAGCCCAGGTCCAGGAACTGGAAGCAGGTGGAGCTGTAAGCAGAAGCCCCCAGGCAACTGAGTCTAGAGTACTCAACCTAGGTAGGGGAGTGAAGATAGACTGTCCTCTGTACCTGGAACAGGACTCTGGGGCTCTGACCACATTCAGATCCTGATCACAGAACAGCAGGGCACCCCCCACCTCAGCCCTGTGGCAGAGGGGTACATTTGTGGTCATTCACAGACCAGGACGGAAGACAGAGCTTCAAACACTGGGATTCTTGTTGGGGGGTGTCCCAATAATACTCAAAAGCCCAAGAAGCACCCCAAGACCAGGCACAGGCTGGAGAAATGAGTAAACAGAGGAAAAAAAAGGAACGCTATTAAGAAATACATTCTCTATGATCCCAAGAAGGATCAAAACACTCAATCTGAAGATGAGGAAGTACAAGCTCCTGCAACTAAAGACTGCAAGAAAAACGGAAATTGGGTTCAGGCTATGACAGAGTTCAAAAAAGATTTTGAAAATCAAGTGAACTGGGAAAATAAATGAGAGAGATGCAGGAAAAACATGAAAAAGAAGTCAGCAGCTTAGTCAAGGAGATCTAAAAAAATGCTGAAGAAAATAACATGTTAAAAACCAGCACAAGTCAAATGGATAATACAGTTCAAAAAGTTATTGAGGAGAAGAATGCTTTAAAAAGCAGAATTGGCTAGATGGAAAAAGAGATAAGAGAGCACTCTGAGAAAAACAAATCCTTCAGATCTAGAATGGAACTGAAGGAAGCTGCTGACTTTATGAGAAGTCAGAACACAATACTTGAAAACCAAAAGAATGAAAAATTAGAAGAAAATGTAAACATCTCATTGAAAAAACAACTGATCTGGAAAACAGATTCAGGAAAGATAATTTAAAAATTATTGGGATACCTGAAAGTCATGATCAGGAAAGGAGCCTTGACATCATTTTTAAAGAATTCCTACAGGAAAATTGTCCTGATATCCTAGAAGCAGAGGGCAAAATAGAAATTGAGAGAATCCACCGATCTCCCCCAGAAAAGAGATCCAAAAAAATAAACCCCTAGGAATATTATAGCCAAGTTCCAGAACTCCCAAGTCAAAGAGAAAATATTACAAGCAGCCAGAAGGACACAATTCAAATATCATGGAGCTGCAGTCAAGATAACACAGGACTTAGCAGTAACTATATTAAAGGCTCATAAGGCTTGGAATATGATATTCTGGAAGACAAAGGAGCTCAGAATGCAACTGAGAATCAACTACCCAGAAAAACTGAATGTCCTCTTCCAGGGAAAAAGATGTACTTTCAATGAACCAGGGAAATTTGAAATGTTTCTGTTAAAATGGCCAGAGCTGAACAGAAAGTTTGATCTTCAAATACAGGACTCAGGTGAAGCACAGAGAGTGGAGGAGAAGGGTTAAACTATGAGGGCCTTAATGATGATGAACTGCATGTATTCCTTCATGGAAAAATGTTACACATAATACGCATATGAAACTTCTCATTTAATAGAGCAGGTAGAAGGAGCTTTTATAGATGAAGAACAAGAGAGAGTTGGATTTAAAGATATAATATATTGTAAAAATAGAGTCAATGGCTAAAAGGGAAATGTAATGGGAGTAAGAGAAAGGAGAGGTGGAATAGGCTAAGATATTTCATATAAGATGATTTTTTTATTACAATGAACTATTGCAATGATATGGAGGGGGGGAAGGTGAGGGGGGAATGAGGGAACCTTTGCTCTCATCAGAGGTGGCTCTTGGAAAGGAAACAGCATATATACTCAATGGGGTATAGACATATAGAGTAAGAAGGAGAGAAGGGGGACAGGGGGAAGGGGGGTAAGTGAGTGATGGAGGAGAGGATGGACCATGGGGGGAGAGTGGTCTGATATAACACATTTTCTTTTTTACTTCTTGCAAGGGGCTGGGATTGGATGGTCTGTCCAGGACCACAGGACTGGTTGGTTGCTGGGCCCTAAGGGGTGGTATGTGAGCTCGAGCCCTTTTAGCCCCAGGGCGGGTGATCAGTCTGCTGCACCACTCAGCCACCCTACAGCACATTTAAGAAGAGGGACAGAGTGAAAGGAGAGAGAAAATATAGCATATGATAGTGGGGAAGTATGAATGGAGGGAGTTGCGATCAACAATGGCAACAGTGGAAAAATATGGAAGTAGCTTTTGTGATGGACTTATCCTAAAGAATGTGATCCACTCGGGACAGAGCTGGTGGTGTTGGAACACAGACTGAAGCAGATTTTTATTATTATTATTATTATTTTGGGGGGTTTTCAGGGCAGATGGGGTTGAGTGGCTTGCCCAGGGCTGCACAGCTGGGTGATTGTTGGGGGTCTGATGCTGAATTTGGACCTGGGTGCTCGACTCCAGGGCCGGTGCTCCGTCCACTCTGCCACCCAGCTGCCCCTATTATTATTATTATTTTTGTAGTTTTAATTTTAATTTTTTCCTCTTTCCTTTACTTTATTGCTCATGAGGGTCTATTTTTTGGGGGGGGAGGGGGTGTTATGTTTACTCTTAAGAATATTTTAGTAATGCATAAAAAATCATTTGTACAAAAAAATAAATATAATGAAAAAAAAGAGTTGGCATATTTTCTCCATTGATTATCTCTTTCAGTATCTGGAAAGAAATAGTTGCCGCACAATTACATTTTATTTCATTTCAACAATCTTCTTCAACCCCCTTTTTAAGGTATGTCTATAAACCCTTTGTTAGGTATGGACAGTGAAAGGGGTTGGGGCTACAAATGTAGGTTACACCCAAGACATACTCTCAAGTAACTTAGAATTCAATGCAGGGAGTTGGTATGAGTGCCATGTTAGAGTCAGAGAAAGTTTGAGTTAAAATCTTGGGGTTATTACATATTATCTTTGTGACCTTATGTAAGTGACTTATGTAAGTCACTTTGAAACTCAGTTCCCCCAATAGTGAAGAGATTAAATTAGATGATCTCTAAGATCCCTTTTAACTCTAGATTCTTTGCTTTAGGAAGGGAACTAGAGGCGTACAAATAACTGTGATTTATGGGAGAGTGGGAAAAGTACAAAGAAGAGGTCCTAGAAAAGAACTAGGAGATTTTTGAGCTACTTGAGATCACTTTTTATTGAGAGAGGTAGATACTTATTCCAGCTCTTGATTTTGAAGAAGGTTTCTTCTTGTTGTTCAGTCATTTCAGTGGTGTCTAACTTTTTTACTTTATTTGGAATTTTCTTGGCAAAGGTACTAGAATGGTTTGCCATTTCCTTCTATGATTCAATATATAGTTGATGAAATTGAAGAAAACAGGGTCTATAGTGAAGAAAATCTTGAAATCAAGATCCAAATAGCTGAGTAGGTCTCTGTATGCTAAAAGGACATGCATGTTAAAAGACATTCTCATAAACTACCGACAGACCTATCATCAGCATAAGTTTTTTCTTGGAAGTAGATCTCTTGTACAGAGCCATTGATTGAAGGTGAATATGATTTATTTCCTTTAAGTTTAAGGGATGTATCAAAAAAGTGGTTTTGCTTTATTCAGATTGAGTTCAGGGTTAATTGGCAATGGGTAGAGTGGTCTTGGCAGAGATTTGTGTCTGTGTGTGGGAACAGCTATTGAAAGCCAGATTGCTTTGAGCATTACTTGAGAAAGTCTGGGAGGCAAGAGAACAGGGTGCAGGTATGTGGTGCAACCAGGAGAGTCAGGCATTGCCTTCCCTTCCTAGATGGTTATATCACTTATCTAGTCATTCTAATGAAGGCTGGGGAGAGGAATAAATAGATGGAAGGAGCTTGAGTTTGAACTTGGAAGAGGCAGTTAGATGGCTTAGTGGATAGAGTGCTAGACTGGAGTCAGAAGACCTGAGTTCAAATCCTTCCTCAAATACTTAATAGCTTGCAAGTCACTGGAGAAGGAAATAAATCACTCTAGCATCTCTGCCAAGAAAACCCCATATGGAGTCACAAAGAGTCAGACACTTGAACAAAAATAACAATGAACTTGGAAGGTATTTAAGGAGGACAGAATTGTCAAAATCAGCCTGCAAAGAGTTTATATTTGAGGATGCATTATTGTTTCCTGGCATGATAGAGTGGATAGATTTAGAGTCAAGAAGACCAATTTTAAAACACCACCACTGATTGATGCAGGGAATTGTGGACATAGCAGATATTGTGATTAGAAACAAATTTTGAGGAAGGAAAAATATTGTTTGTATCTATCTGGGGAACTCTGTTGTTCAAAGTGACACCATTCCAGGATGGGAGTGGCCTTGGCTTGCTTCCTTTTCCTCCAGCTTCCTGACCTTGGTCATACTGGCATGACAGAAAATGACATGTTGGATTTAGAGGTCATACACCTTAGGACAGGAAGGACCAGAAGGAAGCTTGCCTATTGCAGAACATGTGGAGCCAGGTACTGGACCACTCCCCAAATACCACCCTTGTCCAACCCACTACAGAAGTGTATTTAAGTCTGAAAGAGAAGCACCATCACTGCTCTCCTCGCTCCCTCCCCCCTCCCAGCCTTGCAAGGATGGCTATCTCTCTTTTCTTTTTCTTAGGCCACATACTCCTGTCCTAGACCCACTGGAGAACCATGGGCCCCTATGCCATGGGGCTAGACTAAGCCAGCCCTTATGTCTGGCTATCCTATCCTGTCCTGTCCTGTCCTGTCCTATCCTATCTCTCTCTCTCTCTCTCTCTCTCACACACACACACACACACACACACACACACACACACACACACACACACACACACACATTCAAACCTTGCCTAGCCTGTCCTCAAAGTGCTTACTCCTTTTCCAGGAGGAGAAAAGTTTTTAATCTTGTACACTTTGTAGGCCCATATAATAAATTCTGAGCAGTTTTAAATCCCAGGGCTGTATGTGAATTCATTCACTATTCAAAAAAAAGCTCTCAGTCTTTAATTAGTGACCCCAATCATTCTCCCCAAAATGACACTTATGAACTATGTGACCTAATTGTTATTTTACCAAACTTTCTGAGATTCAGTTTCCTAAGATAAAATGAAAATAATAATAATTACTGATGATGATGAAGATAAAATGGTATCAGTCTCACAGGGTTGCTGTGAGTCTCAAAAGAGAAAAATATAGATAAATTATTAGATGCACTGGAAAGCTCTATGGGGAACCAGATAAAGAGGCAGAAACCTCAGGCACATATTGGTTGCATGACCCTGGCAAGTCTCTATCACTCACTATTCTAGGTAACCCTCAAAAGTTTGAAAACTCTAGAGAAGATGCTAACTGGCATCAATGGAAAGAATTTTCTCATCAAGGAATTTCCTATATCTGCTCTATGAGGTAGCATGGAATTTCAACTTTTATTTAACAATGATGATACCTTACAATTATGGAGCACTTTATGTTGTCATTTGTGAGGTCTAAGAGAGGCAGCAAGGAAGAGCAGGACTTTGGGCTTGAATCTAAAGGACGGAGTTCAGATCCTAGCTCTGATACTTTGAGGATGTAAGACTTTGGACTGCATGAATTAAAGTCATTTGGTAAAGTGTCAAGTACTATATTAAATGCTGCAGATACAAATAAAATAAGCAAAACGTGTCTATTTTTAAGGAAGACATATTCTAATGGTAGAAAAACATTAGAAAAGGAGTCATACAGTTGTAGTGAGTAGAACAATGGGGCAGTTCACTGACATATCTTTTCCAGAGGCAATGATTGTGTTTCAGTCCTAGAGCAAGTGGTAGAAATAGAATGGGTTGATAAAATTTCTTTATATTTATTTATACTAAGTTTTTTGGGAGTTAAAAGTTCTCTCTCCCTATAAGGAGAATGTAATTTAGCAACAACAACCTTTTTACAATTAAAAAAAAATTTTTTTAAAGGAACAATAACCCCAGGAATTAAATAGTTAAAAATTATAAGCCCCACTTTACTCATGAGGATACTGAGGAGGGGCAGTTAGGTGGTACAGTGGATAGAGCATTGGCCCTGGAGTCAGGAGGACCCGAGTTCAATTTCGGCCTCAGACACTTAATAATTGCCTTGCTGTGTGACCTTGGACAAGTCACTTAACCCCATTGTCTTGTAAAAAAAAGAAGAAAAAGGAAAACAATGAGAATACTAAGGACCTAAAACTGCTTTACTTGTCTAAGATTACAGAGCTGATAAGTGGAAAGACTTAAGTCCATGTCTTATATCTCCAAGTCCTTTGTTTTGTGCTACACCATCATGATACCATATATATTTTTGCTTATTTTCACTAAATGTCCCATATATAATACAAATGGAGAAAAACATCCATTTGGGAAGCTGGTCTAAATTAGGCAAATTTCCATCCATAGAAGAGCAAGGTGTCTGACTTTAATGAGATTGTTATTATCGTTCAATTGTATATGACTCTCTGTGACCCCATTTGGGGTTTTCTTGTCAAAGATACTGGAGTGGTTTACTGTTTCCTTCTCCAGCTTCTTTTACTAATGAGGAAATTGAGACTAACAGAATTAAGTGATTTGCCCAGGGTCACACAACTAGGTAGTGTCTGAGGCTAGATCTGAACTTAGGAAGATCAATCTTCCAGGCTTCAGACTCGTCAATCTATCCATTGAGTCACCTTGCTGCCCCATTTAATGAAATGTATTTGGTTAATGGGGAAAATACTATTTAATGTTCTGGAGTTTTATTTCATTCTTCTTGGTTTCTGTTTGTAACCCCACTTTACCTCTTTTCTTTCTAACAAAAGACTTCAATCATTTGCACTGGGACTTGGTCTAACATATACCTGCTATATACTTGAATTTAGTTAATCATGGCATGTTAAAGTAGAGAAAGACTCTGCTTCTGTCAAAAGCTAGCCATTATCCTCTCCATTTCTTGTTGGGTTTTTTCCTGTGTTATAATGACAGGAAATCTATGAATTCACTTAAACAAAATTTAGTCATTTGCCTATTAAGCCATAAGCCTACAAGCAAATTATTCTCCCCATTACTTTCTTTTCTCCTATTATTCTCTGAAGGCCTGGGGCTGAATTCTGGGGGAGGGGGGAGGCTTTGTTAAACATATACTGTATGCAAAATGAATTTGGTTTGAAATGAGCTTCCTGTAGAAGAGGATTCAGTTTATTGCACTGGGTCTCCCAATCCCTAGAATCCATAAATCTGACAGAGAACTGATCCAGTTTCCTGTCACTCTCCTGCCAAGTTCAAAGGTAATGCAGAGATTGACTCCAAATCCCATGGTACACCTGTGCCTTTGTGTTCCTGCTTATTTGAGGTTAATTTGCATCGGTCTTTATTCATCTCTGAAAAAAATCACTGCTCATAATCCTTTGAAAACAAAGAAAGGTCACTTCTTTTTTCCTTCCTTGAAAACAAAGCTGACTTGTAGGCCTATTGTTTCCAATTTTAGGTAGACAGGGTAGAGTCTCTTTTTCCTTAGCTGTACCTGTGCCCTTGTTGCCATTTTTGGTGCTTAGGAAAGGATGTTTGTGGTTTTTCTACCCTCCCTGCCAACCATTCTAATGGTTTTTAATTGCAGTCTAAAGGCTTTCATTCTAACATAAAGTCCCTCATTTTTATCCTGGCTCAAGTTGGTAACAAATTTAAAATTTTTTTTCAAACTTTGGGAGCTATTAGTGAATAGGTTTACTGGCACTTCTACTTTCCCAATCTGCCATATCACAAGTCCTCATTCAATGTGTTACTGTTCCGTCCTCTACGTGCTTCTGTTGTAGAGAACTCAGAACACTGAAGGAAAGAACAGAGATGAGAAAAATCCATATGGGGACTCCAAGGGAAGCAATATTAACATGCCTAGTTAAACATTGTTGCCAATATTATGTGATAGTTAATGGTATGAACTTGAATACAACTATACATGTAGCCCTCTTAATTATTCCATGTGTGTTATCAATGGCTTGTAATTATAAATACTTAGTCCAGAGTGATTAAAATAGCTTCTATTAATAAACTTCTCTGCAAAGAAGGGCCATTTCTCCTAATGAGAAAAGGCAATGAATTACAACAATGTATATGCAGTTTGAAAGATTTGTTCCTCCCCTTCATGCCACTCATTGGTGGGGGTTACAATCTAATTAATAACCCTCACCCCATACTATTCTCTAATAATGATTTCTCTGCCCTGGTCATTATACTAATGAGCACAGGGGAGCGTTCAGTAATATGTATGTATATCAATGGACAAGGACACAGACCCTAGGTCAACTCATGACTAGTTTTTGACCTCCCCCTGGGTGAGGAGACTCAATGTCGAGTGAGCAGACCTCAATCAGTTCAAGGATTCATCAGGGTCATTTCTTTTGTGTTCACTTGTACACTTGCACATAGGCTCCTGTCTTTGTAATATAAACTAACAAATTCCCTTTACATTCTGTGGAAGCCAAACACCCCACATTCCTTACAATGTACTTGGATATAACCTCCAGGAAAACCTTAGTAGAAGGGCCAGGATCCAAGTTAAGCAGGGTAGGAACATAATGCTTCTCCTTATATTTCTCTCATCTATAGAATTTCCCTTTCATTTTATTGAAAGATGAATCTTGGATTTTAGGATTTTTTAAAGAGTAATTTTTTTTTAGGTTTTTTCAAGGCAATGGAGTCAAGTGGCTTGCCCAAGGCCACATGGCTAGGTAATTATCAAGTGTCTGAGGTCGGATTTGAATCCAGGTACTCCTGACTCCAAGGCCTGTGCTCTATTCACTGCGCCACCTAGTTGCCCCCTACTTAAGAATTTTTTATTCTTAAAAGTAATGGTCAAGAAAATTGTATTAATGTATTATTTTTTCTTGTTTTCTTTTCTTTTTCCTTCCTTCATTCATTCATTAATTTTTTAACATTCACTTGTTTATTTTGAGTTTTAAAAATAACTCCTGTCCTCCAATTCTTCTCTCATTCATTGAGAAGGAAAGCAATATGATAGATAACCTTACAATGTATTCTAAGCTGAAATGTTTCTGACACCTGGGAAGACTAAAGGAGGGAGCAGCAAAGGATGGATAGATTTAGCAATTGGGTTGAACTCTAATGCATATGTAGAAATAGAATCAATTTCACCCAAATCTTATTATTCTGCAGGAATGCAAGATAAAGATCACCAGCTCTAGCCCTGGCAATGAAGTGAAGTTCTAGGGTAATTTTTATGGGTGATAGTTGCCAGGACACAACTGGAGTTGAAAGGAATTTACCTCAACACAAACATCATGCAGTCTGGGGACTGTTGTCTTTGAAGGGGAACTTAAGTGGTTCAAAAGGTATATTTGCCTTAAGGAATCCATGCTATACTGGCTGAGTGCAAGTTGTAAGCCTGACTCACAAAATAGCTGAAATAGCAGTGATGCTATGAGTTGTGTTCAAAAAGAGACTATTAAGTACTTTTATACAGAGGAAAGACAGCATCATAACATGGTTCAGTGATCTTTGAGAAGATAGAAACAACAGGGAAAGCAGTCCAACAGATCAGATTAATGTTTTATCAGGGAAACAGGAACAAGGAGGCATAAAGGTATTCAAATTGGACATAACCCTGAGAACCTGAGGTTTCTGATGTTATCGACATTTGTGGGAGATTGTTAAACTGCATATAAATAGGTGATTTTCCTTGTTATTTCTGGCCATTCTACTTAATATCATATGGTGATTTACTTCAGTTCACTTTTACCTAGGATGTGAAAAGGACTTTCACTCCTGATCATTCTGGGGGTCAAGCTCAAGTCCTTTACATGGGGGCACTGAATCGATATATTTCCTTTTCTGACATAGCTGTACTAGGATATTCAGGATATATTAAAATATTTATATTTTTCTTTTTCCATAACTACACTTGGAAAAATGCATTCATATACTCTATCTTTTCTTGTTTGGTAGAAGAGGGAGCAAAGAGTCAAATACTCTATGGGGAGGAGAGAAGAGAAAAAGATATGGAAGACCTCAGGAATGAGAGGCAGATGCAAAGATAGAGACAGATTTAAAAAGAGGGGAAAGAGGTAGAAGAGAGGTAGGTATAGATATGGGGATATAGAGATGAGAAAATAAAAGTAGAAGAGAGAGCAGAGAGACCTAGAAAAGAAGAGATACCTTGGTTGGAGACAGAGACATAGGAGCAAAGGATATAGAGATATAGAGATAGAATGAAAGGAAAGAAAAAGAAAAGTATTGGATAAAAAATAAGAGACAGAGAATGGAGAGAGACAGACAGACAATGAGAGTGAGAAAGAGGAGAGAGACAGACAGAGACAGAGACAGAGACAGAGAGAGAGAGAGAGAGAGAGAGAGAGAGAGAGAGAGAGAGAAGGAGAAGAGAGAAAATTGGAAAGGATATAGAGTTTTAGAAATCCGAGGTCTTGCCACTGTTTCTGTTCCAGCAGAACAGAGGGATTCAACAGATGGCAGTGCAGCTAGGCAGATGATTAAATCTTGGGAAATGCTGGTACAAATTCTCCCCCGACCCCACCCCAGAGTCTTAGGTGTAAAGTCACATTAAAAGACTGGACTTGGAGTTCAGATCCCAGGAAGGGGGCTCTAGTGACTGTTGCTATGGTTTGAGTAGTAGATGGCCGATGCTCTCTGTATCCTAAAGGATGCATTCATGGTGAGGGTCTTCTAATGGGGGCACAGGAGAATGGCCTCTGCTAATTTCTTGATTCTGATACTGGTTTGCTCAGAACACTAGCACTCTTCCTTAAGCAGTGTTTTGGGATCATCTTGCTTTATAATGATGAAGATAGTTATTATTGGTATTTTCACTCTTTTTGCTTTGGTAAATTATAAAGGTCTTCAGCTATACTGCATGTCATTAGAAAGGACATTTCTGTCTACAGAATACTTCTTTCTCAAGTTTGACTGTCATTCAAACAAATGCCTCCTCCAAAGGTATCCAGAATTAAAATTACATTTCCTAAGGTGGCGGTACATTGAGTGTAGGGGAAGAAAGGTTGATAACTCATATATGATATGATATGATATGATATGATATAATATAATATAATATATAGTAAGATTTTGGTAGTGGTGTTAGAAAAATGGGAGAAAATAATGAAATTTAATAATTAATTGGAGCATTTACCAAAGGAATACCATATGCTACATGCTATTAGGTGCTAATGATAGAGACAAACGTGAAACAAATAGTCCCTGACCTCAAGGAGCTTACATTCTAGCTAGAAGAGACTAGATACAGGTATACCATATTTTATTGTACTTTGTTTTATTGCACTTCCCAGATACTGTGAATTTTACAAATTGAAATTTTGTGCCATCCCTCCGTTGGCACCATTTTTGCAATAGCATGTGGTCACATCCTGTGTTACATTTTGATAATTCTCACAATATTTCAAGCTTTTTCATTTCTATTATGTTGATTATAGTGATCTGTGATCAGTGATCTTTGATGTTTTTGTTGTAATGCTTTGGAGTACCACCCACCTATCTCATATAAGATGGTAAACTTAATGAAAAAAGTTTTTGTTTTCTGACTGCTCCACCCACCAGCCCTGCCTCTTTCCTTCCCTTTTCTAGGGCCTCCCTATTCCCTGAGACTCAACAATATTGAAATTAGTCCATTTAATGCCCTCTTAGTGTTCTAGAGAAAGGAAGAAAATGCACTGCCTCATTGCACTGGGGCAAACTTCATTGTTGTCTTATTTTAAGAAATTGCCACAATCATCTAACCTGATCAGTCAACAACCATCAACACTGAGGCAGGCAGACCCTTGGTTATGATTCACTGAAGGCTTGATTGATGGCTAGCATCTCTCAGCAATAAAATATTTTTAATTAAGATATGTACATTGTTTTGTTTTTTTAAGACATAATACTATCATGCACTCAGTAGACTACAATATAGTTCAAGCATAACTTTTATATGCCCTGGGAGACCAAAAGGTTCATGTGACTTGTTTTATTGCAACATTCAATTTATTGTGGTGGTATGGAACTGAATCTGCAGTATCTCTGAGGTATGCCTTTTGAAGGAAGGCACAAGCAACTGAGGAAGATCAGGAAAGGCTTCTTGTACAAGGTAGCACATTCAGCTTATTTTTTTAGATTTTTTTTTGCAAGGCAAATGGGGTTAAGTGGCTTGCCCAAGGTCACACAGCTAGGTAATTATTATTGTTTGAGGTCAGATTTGAACCCAGGTACTCCTGACTCCAAGGTTGGTGCTCTATCCACTGCGCCACCTAGCCACCCCTTGCCACCTAGCCGCCTTTACATTCAACTTGAATAATACTAATAATATTAGCTAACATTTATATAGTGCTAAGTGCTTTATAGGTATCATCTCATTTGATCTTCACAACAACCCTGGGAGGTTATTATTATTATTATTATGAATATTATAAATTATCCCCATTTTACAGATGAAGAAACTGGTGCAAACTGAAACTAAGTGACTTTTCCAGGGCCACACAGATATTAAGTATCTGAGGAAAGATTTGAATTTCCTGACTTGAGGCTCATCATTCTATCCACTGTCCCATCTAACTGCCCCTTAAAGGAAACTAGGGATTATGAGAGGTGGAATAAAGAAGTGCTCTCTAGAAATGGGGGGGCAGTTTAACTATAATTGAATCCTTTTCTTCAAGGAGCTTATAAATGCCTATGTGTGAATAACTATGATTGGAGAAAAAGAATGTGATAGACAGATGAGTACCAATAAATGGCTGGATGGAGAGTTGAGGAAGAATGAGGTATGGATGAAGAAGAAAACAACTCCCCATCCCCAATTCCTACTGTCATATGTCAAATACATAGAAACATCAACTTTGAAAAATTGGTAAACTCTGACCTGGAGAATCTTGTTCCTTCTTTCCCTTTGTGAATTCATCTTTAAAATGGGTGTTAGGGTGAAGCTGAGTTAGTAATGTTAACTTGCCATATGGTGGGTTCTCTTGGGGTGAGGAACTAAAAGGTTCTCAATAATCCTTAAATGGATTATTCCTCTGGTGGATTATCTTTGGTGACTTGGGGCCTGATGCTTACAACATGAATCTTTCATTTCCAATAGTAGAGAAGAGTCGGCTAAAGAAATTTCAGTAAGACTGTGTTCCAAAGCTCAATAAAAAGGAATCTTTGCAATGAAATTTTGTATTATCCTTTTCTCAATATCAAAAATTGAGCATAAATCCTTACTTTATATATTTGAAGAAATGATAAAAACACTTATTAAATTTTTATGCGTGCAAAGCACTGCTAATTACTGGGGATAAGAATGGAAAGTAAGACAATACAAAAGGGAGGTTTCAGCTGCAAATCAGATGGGAAGGTCCCATGCTTCTTAGGAGGCAGCAGCAACAGATGGTCAGTTGTTTATCTCATTTCAGTCATGTCTGACTCTTTGTCTCCCTTTCTTTCATGTCATTTCCATGAATAAGAACATATCATTTTCTGTAGAACCATTTGATAGTGCCAATGACTTCAGTGGCAAGAACTTTCTTTTCCAACTAACTGTTCAGGGATTATAGTTGTAGCTTCTTTAGGAAAAGTAACCATTTGCATCAATACAAGGTTTGTTTCCTAGGAAGATGGCTGTGAGTCTTCCAAGGCTCTTGAGTTCAGTGTTCTGGGTTGTCTCCAGGTTTTGGAGTCAAGGTGGTGCTGATGGCTTGCCCTTCCCATTGCATCCTGTCTCTTGTTTTCTCCCCCCCCCCCCAGTGATGGTTGTGGCTCATGTGATAGAAGCAGATCTCATTTTTTTTGAGAGAGGTGCTCTCTCTATCACGATTTGAGGAGAGATGGGGGTTAAGGTGGTAGTGTTGGCTTGATCTAACCGATAAAATTTGCTTCCCCTCTCCAGAAGCAGGAAATTTGAGAAGGGAGAGACAGAGGGAAAGAAAGAAAGATAAGAAGGGCAGCTAGGTGGCTCAGTGAATGGAGTGCGGCCTTGGAGTCAGGGAGTACCTGGGTTCAAATCCAACCTCAGACACTTAATAATTACCTAGCCATGTGGCCTTGGGCAAGCCACTTAAATCCATTGCCTTGAAAAATCTAAAAAAAAAAGTATAGAATCACATCAGAAATCAGAAAAATGATAGGCTTTTTACCCTAGATAAGGCTTTGACGTTCATCTCCCCCAACTACAGGGTAAGGAGACAGCTTAGCAGTTGATGGACAGTCTCCTAGAAGAATGAGGCTTTTAGTAATCAAATGATGCACTGGGCAGGGTCAGGCTGTAAATAATTCACTGACTTCTGGCTGGATCAGGGCAAATTCCCTTGTGAACCCAGACTGATAATATGCATGTATTTCCTTTAGAAGCAAAGCAGGGATGAATACTGGGAAGCCAGAGCTACTTCAAGAAGACAGCCCAGATTTACAGTTCTTACTGGAGGAAAGAACTTAGAAATTCCCTTCATTGCTGTCTTATTTTTCAGTATAGGAAAAAAAAATAGTAATCTCTCTCTCTCTCTCTCTCTCTCTCTCTCTCTCTCTCTCTTTTTTTAGATTATCTTCATTGCCAAATATATCCCTACTCCCCTCCCCCTCCCATCTCCATCATTATTTTCAATTCCTTCCTCTGGCTCATAAAAAACCTTGCTTCCAAATCATAAACCCTAGACTATTCAGGGAGACCTTAGAGACTGATTATCTAGTTCAATCTCCTCATTTTATAGACAAGAAAATAAATGAAATCCCAGAGTTATAGAATGACTTGCCCCAAGTCATACTGCAAGTTAGGGGCAGAGCCACAGTTACAACTGAGTCATGCTGATTCTCAATGATCTTAGGTCAGCATCAACCTTTTGCTGCAATGCAGTATGTTTGGAGATAAAGGGCTTTTGGAAAACAATTTTGGTAATGACTATGCAAAAATGGTCTTCAGCTCTGGTACCAGCCATTTGAAGTTATCCGATCCTCTCCACTTGATAATTTGTAATTGTGGCAGAAATAGACTGTGACCATTCCCACCCTGCCCCCTTCCCTCCCTCCACTTCCCTCCCCAAGAAGCTCCTTTGAGCTCATTCATTTTGACGTGATCTCAGATTTAAAAACTTAAAGTAGAAAATGTTGTGTTTTAGGATAGAAAGACCCAAAGACTTAATTGTACCATCAGAAATGAAGCATAAAAAAAATAGCTTCCAATGAGTTTTTTGTCCACTTTCCTTCTGTTTGTTTTTGAGGTTTGCATTCTGCACTGAATACATGTTATCACCCCTTGCACTCTTCCTATTACAGGGCTAAGTCACTTTTCTGATATCAAACCAGGACAAATTCTGTAGCCTTTATTTAATTCTCGATTTTAATTGCTTTGATTGATTTTAATGCTTCCTCAGTGTCAGCTGAAAATGACCTCTCCCCCTCCCAATCCAGAGACTGAGCTGCCCCACTTTACTAGTGCTGCTCAGTTTAAAGCTTTCTTCTACAGCTATGCTTCTAAATATACTTCTATACTCCTAAAGCTATACTCTTCTGAATACCAAGGGCTCTGACTTCTCCCTTAATTTCCAGTGACTAAATAGCTTTGAGTCAGCATCCAGTTAGAGACTAATTTTGTAATCTGCTCAAGTGTTTTAGAGTTCAAGACCTTCCTCCACTAATTTCCCAATTCCAAAAATCCTTTAAGTGTCCCACTCAAATAAGAATGGGAGAAAGAAGGAAATAGAACAAAACTAATTGGAGAGAGGAAGAATCATTATCTCTACCTTTCTATTATTGGCTTTCCACATTATCTAACCAGCTAGCTAGCTATCACTGAACATACATATATGTATGTTTAAAGAAATAAATATGTATTTACTGTGAGATAAAAATTAATATTATATCTGATTTCTACTATATAGATTCTGTTATATGATTAATATTGATTTTGTATTGATTTTTATAATTGTCAATATCTACCTGAATTCACTTTGCTCAAAAATTTAGTCTGTACTAGACTGAATTGGCTTAAAGGCATGGCCTAAAAGGAGGGAGTCAAGGTGGTGCTGGTGGCTTGCCCTTCCCATTGCATCCTGTCTCTTGTCTTCTCGCCCCCCCCCCCCCCAATTCCTTTAGTCTTTGAGACATTCGCTTGCTAGCTGTCACCAAGACAATTCTTTAGTTCTTGACTGTTCTGGTAAAACTAGGGATGGTTTGATCTTCCCCAAGGGGTCAACTAACTGGGTGGTCCTGTTTTGGAGAGATTTGATTTTCTAGCCATGATTACTACAGGCATTTGGGACCCCTAAAGCAACTGGTATCCCTTAAGCAATCAGAAAGAGGCATAGTCAGCAAGAGGCATAGTCAGCACACCTGAAGGCAACTCACTTTCCCCAACTGCAGCCTATTGTAAGACTTTCTAATTACCTGGATTCTCTCCTTTCCCTGTGTTGCAATATTACTTTTCCCCCCCACACCATCTAGGTTTCTGGCTTTACTTTGGACTGGTGTGACCCAGTTTTATTAACGGCCATATACAACACTGTTAATAAACTTTTATCTTGTTCTGAGAATACATGCTGCACTTTGCCTCAGTTTCATTTTACTTATCACAACACACAATATACATAGTCTTAAAACATTTCTAGACTTTAAGCCCAGTCTCTCTTTTGTGCCTTATTCTTCTCTATGAGAAAAGATTGAATGAACATTTATTTATTTGTCTTGTCTCTTCCAATTAGAGTATTAGCCCCTTAGTGATTTTCTTCTTTTTCTATTTGTATCTTATGAATGATGAATTTTACCTTTAAATATACAAGTATATATGCATCTATAAGTATGTATCTACATATATACATACATCCATACATACACACACAAACATTGTATATCTATTTGGTTTTGCTTGGCCTTTGGAAATAGAATTGGGGAAAGTCACCTGTCATAAGGATACTAAGAAGGTTTCCTTTTAATCAGAACAAATTAGCAGTTGTAAATGGTGAACCTTTTCTTTAAGGGCAGATTCAAATTTATGTGTAAAAATGTCCAACTAATATATATATATATATAATATATATTTGTATATATTATATATATATATATAATATATATGTTAAAGAAACAAAGGTTTGCCTACTTGTCTTCTATATCACATCAAGATACCCCCCACCCCCACCCCCACCCCCACCCCATGGTGTGGAAGGGAGGAAGATTCCCTTGCTTTATGGAGGTTTTTAACATAACTGATGGGGCACTCCTTTTAATGGAATGTCTGATGTTCAGCTCCTCTGGCCCATCCTGAGTTGCCTCTCCCCTATTTGAATTGATAAGTCAGAGGTGAATTTTCATATCCCACTTTCAGATAGTCAAAACTAAAAACTGCAGTGCAGGGCTCCATTTTGGAAGATTTGGCTGTAGCTAGACCTCATCCCCCATCCCCATGTCAGTGAACTTAAATATTAATAAATGTGTAAAATAAGGTAATTCTATTTTACTTTTTCTTAAGGCCAAACTCTAAAGGTTTAATTTGTCCCGAATCAGGACAAATTCTGAGGGTTATCACAAAATTTAATTTTTTTTTTGTGGCCAAAACTCATGGAGGACCTCTCCTCAATCTCTAATGTTTAGCACATGATAAATGCTTAATAAATGCTTCTTTAGCCATTCATTTATAGTAGAGTGAACATAGTCCTGTCACTGGAGTCAAATACTGATTCTGAAGTCTATTATCTGTGTTTATTTTGGACCTTGAGAGAGAGAGAGAGAGAGAGAGAGAGAGAGAGAGAAAGAGAGCTCCAACATGTCATTTCCTGTCATGCCAGCCAAGGTTAGGTGAAGGGGAAAATGGGGGACAAGATACAAACAATGGTGTCCAGGGGATGCAGGGTACAATCAACAGGGGGTCAGTTTACATCTCAGGAGCAAACAGCCCTCCACAATTAACAAGATTTTAACATCATTAAAGCTACATTCATAATCTCTACATCTTTCCTTACATCATTCCCCCCCCCCCAAACAATTATTTGGGACCCAGATTCTTCTGGGCCTTTCAGGGTCCATTTGGAGATGAATACATTGCAGTGAGAACTTCACTGAAGTAGGGTCCAGAAAATGATTGACTGGTACCATTGACTGGCATCCTGCAAAGGCTGGTCTTGAGGATGTCTACTAAATAATGTAGTATAGCATGGTAACCTAGAGAAATGAAACTCAGGGAAAAAAAGATTGAGCAACCAAAAGCCAAAAAGAGATATTTTAACAGAGAGTTTTGACTAAGAAAGCTATTTAATAGAGAAGGCTGTTTAACAGAGGCCCAATAATTAGAAAAAAACTAGGTCTATAAAGAGCAAGAATTATACTTTATGATCCTAAGCCAGTTTCAGAATATTTTTTATAAGAACATGGGTTCCAATATAACTTACATTAATTAATGGATGCTTCATTAAGTTGTAACCAAAAGCTCAAGATTATAAAAAAAATGTACTGAATAAGTATTTTAAAACTGCACATGTCCAATAAGTAATTTGCAATAAAATGTTCTATTTTAACTTTGAACATGTTTAAAGAATGAATGGACCTCTCCTTTAAAAAAGTTAGAAAAATAGACCAGTAGGCACTATCCTGATGTAAACAGCCATACTGGTATTTCTTTTCCCTAAGGGAACTTGTAATAAAGAGTCACATCCTGTTAAAAAACCAAGATAAAATACTTGCTAATTATTTAAGATTTAGAAGATAGAGTTCCAATGGCTCACTTTGGTAATTAATTATGGTGTACCTGGCATGAATATGACAATTTGCTATTAAAGAGCAGAGAGGGACAGGAGGACGTGTTCCCTTATGTATCAAATGTCCTTTTTAGGCAGAGGTTCCAGACAATCCATTTTCAATAAACCAGTCTACCAGTCTTGTGCTTCCTTTAAAAGAATCCTATCACAGCTGAGGCTGAGATTGTTCTTTCAAAAGGCCACTCACTCCATCTGCAGCATTAAAATCAAACCTCATAGGTTTAATGGCTTCATGGCCATGTTGTCTTTCTATTTTAACATACTTGATGTCAGACAGATTAATTATCAATATATTGTAATATAGCAACTACCTATAATCAGAGCTTCAGGTGACTTGAGTACTAAGGGGAATCAAGAGTGTGCCAGGCTGTTATAAGAGATCCAGACAAAATAATCTTAATTCAATTATTGCTCATGTACCCAAGGACAGTGCTATAAATGAAATACAATAAACAGATTTTGAGATGAAAAATACAATAATCCTAATTCACAATTAGAAGTGATTTTTTATAAAAGCAGCTTTTTTTTTTTGCAATGAACCCATATAGATATTAATCTATATAACCTATAAGTTAAAATAACTAAACATCTCCTTTGGTTAGGAGATTGTCCATCATCTCCAGACTTCCAACATTGACAATTAGTTAGCAATTGCCACAGAGAAATCTCAAATTATATTATTGTTCTATCTTCCTTATGTTATATAGGTACTTTCCCCTCAAAGCAAACAACCTCTGTTTTTGGGATATCTATATATATCTATATCTATCTATCTATATATATGTATACACACACATATATATCAAAAATAGTCCCAGTTTACATACACAGTTAGAAACTTCTTCAAAATACAAATTATTACTTTCAGAATTCTTTAAAACCATTATAACATCTTAGGTAATGTGTGTTATTAATTCCAATGTGTTAAATAAAACAATAGTAAGAACAAGTCAATTAAGACATGAATCATCAAATTTTACAAAATAATATTTCCATTATTCTATTATACATTATTTCAAACTGACATTTTATAACTATCAGTTAAAGGTTAAGAGACTAATTTCTGATAAAAAAAATTATAGTTCAAAAGTATCACTTCTAATTTAAAGAATATCAGATCAGATAATACATTTTCTTATTTTCAAATAACATGTTAAGTAGATTTTACTTTCATACATATATATACACACACACATATATATTCCCTTCCATAAACATGTGATGAGAGACAAAAATTATTACAAACTTTTTTCCTTTACCAACAAAAGGCCTTGTGACATATTAATTTAACATCAAAACAACTCAGATTACAGAATTTAGTACAGTATTTTCTTTCCCAAAAGAAATCAGTAAATATTCCTGATAACATAATTATATAATTATTCAATATTCCCAAGTTTTTTCACATACAACTAATTCCAATGATATATTTTTCTTCTCAATAACATATAAATTCCCAAATTTGTTATAGAACTTCCAAATAACTTAAAATTAAGAGGAGATTAAATTACTCTTCAATTTAGCATTTTTCCTTTTAAAATACATGTTGGGAACTTTTCCTTCCAAAAAGTCTCCCAGGTCCCTTTTCACAGAAGAGCTTCTTCAGGACAGGATGTCTACATTTTCTAAACCTTAAAGTCTCAATTAACATAAGTTGAATATGTTTATCATTCAATATTAGGCTAACAAAAACTTAGTTCAAGGTAAGAACATTTCACAAAGGCATTCCTCACAAATTTAACCACTTACACACTTTCAAATACAAACCACAGCTGGAAATCAATTTTCTTTAAGTAGGAGTCAGGAACAGCTCCCCTGATTGTGCTAAATTCATTCATCTTCTAGTCTAACCAGATTCAAAAGGGTAGGTAGTCTTTGCAATTCCTATTGAGGCCAAATGGTATTAAAATTCCCTAGTAAGGAGGTAGTCTCAAATCCCAACTCTATTATTAATTACTTAACTTTAAATTAGCCTTTCTAAAACTATAAAATTCAAATTAAATGAATAATATTTAAATTCAGCTAACAATCAGAAATTATTTCAGATCTGAATTTCACACACAACCAGGGGAATTTAGACACATAGACACATACAGAGACAATTCTTTTTGTACAAAGGTTTTCAATTTACCAAAGTGAGATTTTTGGACACCCTGGCTGGCATTGAAATATAGAAATATTTTCCCACCTCTCCAGGTAAGTGGAGAGGTGTGAAAATGTCTGATTGATGTTTCAATACATACACACATTTATATTAATTTTTTGAATTGTACTGTTCTTGGTGATTTCTTTCTTGGGTTTGGTTCTGCCTCTTGATGAATTGCAACTCAGACTTGGGAATGCAGGTTTTGAAAGGAAAATAGAGGTTTATTAAAAGAAGTTACAACACATTAAGAAAATAATAGAAAAGTTAAAAAGAGTTTAAAGAGAAGACCACATGAATTGCTGATTGAATTGACCAGGCCAGCTGACCCTGATTCTTTAGCAGAAGGCTGGAAAGTAAGAGAGTGAGACCCTTCCTCAGTCTCCTTAAATTCTCCCCCAGAGTCCATGACCGGGTGGTGACCTGGGAGTGACCCAAGTCCCACATTAGAGATTTTGCCTTTTGGGGAGGGATGTCTTTTGGGTGGTCTTGGGTGTTTCTAAACCTTTGCTTCCTGGCTGCCCCAGCAGAAGACCATGCAATCTCAATCAGGTTGAAGGTCAGACCCTCAGGTGTGGCCTAAATTAGATGATAAAGGAAGAGGGAAGATTCTCTTAACAATGCAAACAAAAGATTTTCAAAGTTTGTCTCTGACTGACTTCATTACACCCATGCCCACATTTCTCTGCATCAGTACCAATTAAGATCAGTCAAAAAAAGAAAATAATTTTTAGAGTCAATTAAAACTTCTTGAGGAATCACATATGTACATTAAGATTTTAAAATAGCCAATCAATAGTTAAAATTCCTTAATAAAGTTGAATGCATTCTTAAGTTACTTTACAAAGTTTCTATATTACAGAGATATTAATTAAGCACAGGTTTAATTAAACAAGATGAAATCTGAATTTCCTAGTTCCAGGAAAAGTTGTCCTTTTTATTTCCTAATTGATCGTAAGTCATATCAATTGCTTCCACTCCCCCCACCCCCCAAGGGTGGGGTTTTCTCAGCTTGAACCTTTAGGGGATGGCTTGGAAGTGACCACAGGTTAAACTTAAGGAAAAGGCCATTGACTCGCCCCCTCCCCAACCTAGGAAGAAGGTTTGGGGAGGGGGGTCCTTATTTCTAAACTTTGGGAATGAAGCAGGGGAAGATGAAGAGAATTTGAATGTAACAGAAAGAATTTGGGTGGCTATGTAAATTGACTTGAAGTAGAGAATTATGATTGTTAACAGAAACAATTGTAATCTTGGATGGAGACCCTCCCCATTCTTAAAGTATCATTGATTCATTGTTTAATGTAAAATTTGTATCCTGATCTCCATTGGTTTTACCCTCTACCTAATTCTGGGTCTAGTAAGAGAAAGGGAGTTCACCTTTTGCCCTCTGGCTGAGAGGCAAGGCATAAAAATCTGAGCTGGACTCCCGTTCAGGGCCAGCTCAGTCTTCTCTGACAATGGCCCAGCCAACACTGCTTGGCTGTTCTTTTATCTCTCTCCTTTTCTCTCTCTCTAGCCCTTCCCATGCCTTTTAACCTTTTAAATAATTTTTTGTTTTATTTCTACCTATGCTTTCTATGAGTCTGAATAATGATTCCTCTTAGGCAGAACCGAACCCAAGTAGCCAGCAGCTACAGGACTAGACCAAGTTTTTTTTTTTTTCTTTTGGGGAGATCTAACCCTTCTGTAGTGAAGCATGCATTCAAGCTAGGATATAGGTTTGTGTTCTAGTTTCTAAAAAGTAAGAACTTTTCTCCTCCCTGCAGCCATCTTGAGAGGGTGGAAACCTGAAGAGAGTGAGAGAGAGAGCATTTTCTTTTTTTTAAAAAAATATTTTATTTGTTTTTCAATTATATACAATAGTAGTTTCTACCTATCATTTTTTGGTAAGGTTTTTGAATTTTACAATTTCCCCCCACCCTCCCTTTCCTTGCCCCTCCCCCCACAGAAGGCAGTCTGATAATATTTACATTGTTTCCATGCTATGCAATGATCAAAATGTAGTGTTGAGAGAAAAATCATATCCTTGGGGAAAAGATAAAATATTAGAGATAGCAAAATTACATAGAGAGTAAGATAACTTTTTTTTTAAATTGAAGGTAATAATCTTGGGTCTTCATTTAAACTTCACAATTCTTTCTCTGGATACAGATGATATTCTCCATTACAGAGAGCCCCAAATTGTTCCTGATTGTTGAACTGATGGAATGAGCAAGTCCATCAAGGTTGATCATCACCCCCATGTTGCTGTTAGGCTGTACTGTGTTCTTCTGGTTCTGCTCATCTCACTCAGCATCAGTTCATGGAAGTCTTTCCAGACTGAGAGAGACCTTTTTTCAGAGAGATAGAGAGGAAGCACAGATTGGAGCCATAGATAAAGACTTTGCTCTCCAAGAGTGAGGCAGAGAGAATCTGTAACCCTCTTCTCAAAAAGCCAAACAAATTTTTCTGTGAAGAAAATCCTCCTGGTGCACTGCTGGATTATCCCAAGGACAATCACAGGCCACTTCAAAACCTCAGCACTGCCTCCACCTGTCAATCTGACACATAACACACAGGGCAGATCCATGTAAGGGCTGACATCCAAAGGAGCCATGGGGGAGGGTCACCACAAATCAACAATGATCTGGTGCCCCAGAATCCCATCTACTGCCAACTCAAACACAAGTTACTCAGGGTCTCACATCTGAACTTTGGGGATATCCCTCTTGCAAATTCCCAGGAGCAAGAGAGAGGCCTAAAATGGGGAGGGTTTTTCCTGAGTTCAATTTAGCCAGAGCCACAAAGATAGCCTAGTTCAGAGTTTCTCTCACATCATTAAAGCTACATTCATAATTCTCTACATCATTTCCTTTCATCACTAGGAGATGCTCATCTATAAAACCAGGAGACTGGATTAACTGGCCTCTGAGATTCCTTTTATCTCCAGATCTATGATCCTCTAATACTCTCATTCACAAGAAACTGTTAAACCTGGGGGTTGGAAGATGAGGAAGATGAGCTCAAAAAGTTCAGGGTGTATTAATAGGGGAATAAGAGAAATATCTATATGTAATTAAGAAACAATTTTATTGGAAAAAAGAGCTCATAGCTGTATATTTCTTACTGTTTTTACAAATACATTTGTAGAAGTACCAATATAATGGTAGGGGAACTCAGAGAAGGGGAGGATAATTGGAGTTGGGGACTCTGGGGAAGGCTTTCTCTAGGTAGCTGAACTAGGATTGGAAAGAAGGGAATATTTGCAACAGGGAAAGGAGGAAATGGGTGAAAGAAATAACTTCAGGCATTGTTGTCAGGTACTATATAGAGTCTTCTAGACTGAATGTAGAGTGAAACCTGGCAGGCACACAAAGTAGATGACTGTATCTTCAGGACTGATTGAAAATGGGTATTGTACATGGGGAAATAATTTAATGATACAGGAAATTCAGTCTCTTCCTCTGGCTCTTTCTGTACTCTGTTATATCATCCTCTTTAGGCAAATAACCCCTTCCTTCTCCTCCCTCCTCCCCCCCAAACAAGTTACATTAAAGGAGAGCAAAGTGGTCTCCCCCAGGCTAAGAATACATCCACCCCCTTTCCTGGGCTTTGAGCTTGGGAGGTGAGGAAGCTGACTCATCGATCTCTGACTCTTTGCAAAGGCGAATACATGAATAAGACACTGGGTTAATGGTGAAAACTGAAGCAGTAATATTTTTAGCATGTGAGAGGCATGAATTTGTTGCTGGAATGTCTTAGAGGAGGGGAGTTTTTTAAAAACCCCAAAGCTTTAAAAGAACTCTTCTTATTTACTTTTAATTTGTATTTCTATAATGTTAGCTCTAAGCTACAACCAAAGGTGAGAGAGGGTTGCTGGGAAAGATTTAAAGTTAGAAAAAAGTACTTTACAAATATGATCTCCATTGATCCTCACAACAAGATTGATGGGTAATATTATTAACCCTATTTTACAGAGGAAGAAACTGAAGCAGACAGCATTTAAGTGACTTGCCCAGGATCACACAACTACTAAAAGTCTGAAACTGGAACTGAGCTCAGATTTTTTTGATTCCAAGTGAAGTAACTCTATACTTTGGTTAAACCTAAAATTGTAAAAACTTTAAAAAATATAGGATTACAATAAAATGACTGAAAGCATAGGTTAGACATTTTGTTTTATTCTCTAAGATCTTATCTCTAATCTATAGGCAATGAGCTTTTTAGGTAATGACCACACCTGAACTGGGAAAGAATTTGAGTTGTATACAAAAACAGAGAATAGGGAAAATGATCAACCTTCTCTGTGGCCTGCCCATGAAAGTTGCACAATATTAAGTTGCCCCAATTGCTCCTCAAAGATTATCATCCCTGTACAATACTATCTGATCTCTTGTCTCTTCTTGGAAGGACAAGTCTTTCAGCATCCTGATCTTTGTCCTCTTGATTTTATAATGAACATAGGGGGAGAAACCAAGGAATCTTAACTTCTTACTAAATTTGGCAAGAAGACCAATAAGAAGGCTGAGTATTCTCTAAAGAAATAAATCTTTTTTACCAGGAGAATCTTGAGAATCTTATACTTTTTATTTTATTGTTTTTAATGTTTTTATCTTAAACTTTTTAACACATTGTATTACCTAGCTGGGGCTGAGTTGAGTAAGTAATCAGAAAAGCTTATTGTCAAATAATAATCAATAATCAGTCAAACTGTCAAACAATTATATGCAAATTGAATCTTCCAGGAGTGCTAGTCAACAGGAAACAGCCCTGTTTTCTCCTAAGATCATGTTAGCAGTTGATCATCAAGCTATATGAAAACTATTAAAGGAAGTAGCAAGTTGGAAGCCATCATTTCATCTGCCATCACAAGAAAAAAAAGTTTTGAGGCAGTCAAAAACTTTACTAAGATTGGACTGAGCTGCTGGTATGTCTCCGTTTCCAGCAATGTACCAACAATATTTTTCCTGAAAGACCTAGTGCTTTTATTGCTGACCTTGAAAAAGAAAATCTCAATTTAAATCTTGATCCTTGCTTGGTCAGAATCCCTCTTGAAGATATTGGGGTCCTTGCTGTCTGCAGGACTGGACTACTGGATTTGACTCTGAGTTAATTCAGCATCATAGATCTGGAAGGAGTTTTAGTGATGATCAAATCCAGGGGTTGGGTACTGAGGTGACTCAGTGAAGAGCCTCTGGCCTGGAGTGAGGAAGAGCTGAGTTTAAATTCAGCCTTGGATACTTACTGGCTGTGTGATCCTGGGCAAGTCACTTAACCCTGTTTACCTCAATTTCCTACTCTGTAAAATGCAATGAAGAAGGGAATGGCAAACTACTTCATTATCCTTGCCAAGAAGATACCCTATGGGTCATGAAAAATTGGATATGATTGAAAAATACTCAAATGCCTTTTCTAGGCAGATGATACTGAGGTATTGTTGCCAATTTGAGTTTGATGACTGCCTGTGAGGAATCATGACTCAGACCTGGGAATGCAGGAAGAAAATAGTGGAAGAAAAATAGTGATTTATTAAAAGAAGCTACAACCCAAAAGAAAGTGATAGGAAAGCTAAGAAGAGTTTTAAGAGAAGACCACATAGATTGCTAGTTAATCTTGGCAGGTCAGATGGCAGGCTCAGCTGAAGTTTGGAAAGGAAGAGAGAGAGAGAGAAAGAAAGAAAAGAAAAAGAAAGGAAGGAAGGAAGAAAGAAAGAGAAAGGAATAAAGGAAAAAAAGAAAGGAAGAAAGAAAGAAAGAAAGAAAGAAAGAAAGAGAAAGGAATAAAGGAAAAAAGAAAGGAAGAAAGAAAGAAAGAAAGAAAGAAAGAAGAAAGAAAGGGCAGCCATGAAGCTTGGGTTAATCAGGCTCCATGTGGTTTAATGAAGAGCCAATGGAAGACCCATCCTTCTGGATGGTAGAGGAAGAAGCAAGAGCTCAAAAGGGCAGCTTGCTGTTAAATATGTGTCCATTGTAGGCTGGGCAGAGGGTCATGCTTGGGGTGGTCTTTTCACCTTGGAACAGGTAACTTCCAATGGCAATCTACACACTTCTGTCTCAAGGTACTTGATGTCCACTTTTAATGCCTCATTTCCTGCCTGACAGTGGTCAAGCCAAGGTTGACAGGGTCAAGGTGGAAATGAGATACAGACAGTGACCAAGGAAGACAGAATCTCAAGAGCAGGGACTTCCACACACATATGAAAGACTTTGTTTCTGCTAGTTCACAATTCTCTACATCATGTCCCTACATCAGTATCACTAAGCTGACAATGTTTGTCTCATTATTGAAGAAACTCAATTCTCTTGTTTTAGGTTAAATGCAACTTTAAAGAACCTTTTGAAGTGAAATCTTAAAAATTATTTTCTCTAATTCTTATTACTAATTTCACCAAATATTACAAGGCTGAACAAAACAAGCACATTTTCAAATCAATTTTATGCAGATGCTAACAATTTGCAAACCACTTATTTAGGAAGAAGGGTATGATTGTTTGCTATTAATAATAAGTGTTTCGTAATTGGGAACAATATTGGATTCAATAGCTCACATTTGTTAAGATAATGGGTTTATCACTGAGCTAAAAAGAAACTAAAAGATAATTTGCTCCTGGGGTTTTTAACCTTTTAATGTCATAGATCTCTCTGACAGAATGGTAAAGCCAAAACTCTTGTCCAAATAATTTTTTAAGTAATTGAAGAGAATTCTAAATTTCAGTTGGAGATTAATGAAGACAAGGATATAATTTTTCCCATCCAAGGAGATGTATTCCCTGGAATTTATCCATGGACTTCAGATTAAGACTCCTAATCTTACTCAGGATCATAATTTTACAAATGAGGAAACTGAGGCCCAGAGAGGCAAATCAATTTACCCAAGATGATACATTTGAACAATTATTTAATCAACACACATTTATCAAGTGCCTTCTATGTATCGTAGAATATCATATCCCCCATAGTAAGCATTAGGGAATCAAAGACAAAAATGAAACAAATCTCTACCTACATTCTAAAACATATACAACATAATATGTGTGAAATATATATAAGATGATAGGGGGGAATGGTTGAATGTAGTAAAGATTTTTTTTAGGGATAGAAAAACTTGATGTGCTAGTAGGCAACTGGAAATGAATAGTAGTAGATAGGGAGGAACTGAAGATGAGAAAGAGAGAGGGAAAGGGGGGGGTGTGGGGGAGAGAGAGAGACAGACAGAGGATAGTGGAGGAGTTAGGAGTTTTCTCCTGGAGAAGATAGGGGATACAGGATCAATTGACTTAGGTGTGGAGAAGATCCACCTCATCAATGACTAGAGTAACACTATTATTGTAAGATGAAGAAGGATTGTGAAATGAAGAGAAGAGGGATCATGGCAAGGTATAAGATGAGGTCCTCAGGTAGGTGGATGGAAAAATTAGACTCTATGGGTGACTGAAGAGAGAAGAAAAAAATTTAAAATAATTACTTTGGTGAGTTGAATAGAGAATAAATTAGAGAGCAGTAAAGAGATTACCTTGCTATAGCAAGCCCTACTGAGATTAGATAATAGTAATATTTTCAACTGGACCAAATCAACCCCTAACCTGTGGATGACCAGAATCAAACTGAGTAGGTTAGAGACAGAGGAGTCAAAATTCAAATAGAAGTTCAATTTCAAGGTGAGGACAATGGTTTATAAACAAGGAGACAGATTAGATATATGTGTCAGGGCCTCTATCCTTAGTGGGGGGTGGGGCTTGAGGCAATGTGAGATCTCAATGTGGGATGCAGTAAGTTGTAGCACTGATGATGAGGTGTAATAACAGCAATAAGACTGATTTGATTCTAAACAAGGTTTCATGACTAGAATATGGATTGTTCAAGCTCAAAGAACAACTAGTGGGGGGTTCAAAGAAATATAATAATTATATGATTTTGCCAGAGGGTGAGATCATTCTGAGGGTGAATACAAAGGATTATTGAGGAAAGAAAACTTGCTTTCTGGGCCTTTCTGGCTCTGGAAAACAGGGTAATATATAATGGACCTAGTTGGAAGACATCCTCTATTTCTGTTTAGCAGAATATAAGCAAGCCTGAAGGAGTTGGATGTTGAAAATAGGCTAAGACTGGAGTTTGTCAAGCTAAGTATGGCTATAGAACAAAGGAACAAGGGGGTGGGAGTGGGGAGAATCAGTGTTGAGTTGAACTAAGATTATCAAAATGAGAAGGGAGGAGAATGTAGCCATAGCAGCAATGATGGTCTGAAAAAGTAATGAGGGAGTGTAGAAACTGATGATCTTGGGGAGGATGAATAATATGTTTAGGAGGAGTTAGGCAAAGAAAAATATGGATTGATAGAAGATTATGATAAAAAATTTTTTCAGAGTTCATGATCATGGGAGTGGAAAGCAATTGTGTTATATGGCAAGGTCAAGACTATGAACATCCTTGTCTGTAACTGAACTGGAGTGGAGGAGTAGAATATTACATAATTAAGATAGATTGAGAGTTTAGACTGAGAAATGGGAGATTACGGTTTTTGAAGGGACAGCAACATGTATATTTAAGTCCCCTATATAGTACAGGAGTTTGGGTGGAGAGGGACATTGTGATTCAGTCACTGACATCAATGGAAAAGCAGAAAAAATGTCTTAGTAGATAAAGGTCACCAAGGATCTGGACTGGGTATCAAATTTGGATAGAATGATCCTTAAATAAGTAGAGGTTATGAGTTATGGTAGTAAAAAGAGTCTCAAATTG
This sequence comes from Macrotis lagotis, assembly GCF_037893015.1. NCBI lineage: Eukaryota > Metazoa > Chordata > Mammalia > Peramelemorphia > Peramelidae > Macrotis > Macrotis lagotis. The sequence continues at coordinate 240,411,074 of NC_133666.1, forward strand.
GCAATGGGGAGCAAGGAGTATTTTAATTCCTTCACTGGGGTAAATGAGCTAGAGAGAGGTAGAATGGCATATCTGAGGAGGTACAAACTGGAAAAGGTAGCAAGGAATGTATTGGGATGGGAGGTTTGGAGGGGAGAGCCAGAAAAATGGGAGTAACCTTAGAGAAAGAATCTAAAATGAAGGAATGTATACTAATTGTGGAGCAGAATTTATAAGGGACACAGTAGAAAGAGTATCAGTAATCACATCCAAAGATAAGATTCCAAATCTAGTTTTATTTCTATAATACCAAACTTTTGTTTTAAAATTTCAAGAATTTTGTTTGATGTTATCTTTGTAATTTTCTTGGAACAATGAAACTCCTTTTTTTTTTATTAACCCCACTGTGAACCAAGATTACCAGAAGGAAAGACAAATTAAAGAAAATCATGCTAATATTTGACATTCTTCTGCAGTTTTGCAGATTCTTCTGCAGGTTTTTAAACTAAAATCATGGATGTTTGTTTCATCCTCAGAATCTTGGTAATTAACACTTTTGTCTGCTTGTCTCTTCTTGCTTTTCCCATGAACACATATTAGATGTTTGAATATGTATAGGAAAAATCCTCACACCCAACAACTAGTAATATTAATTGCTGCCAATTATTTTACAGGAACTCTGCCAAAATAATGGAAAATTGATTGTGTCTTATATGTTATTGGGAGCATTCAGAATAAATTCAGATATATTCTAGACAATAAGTCAATTTTTTCATCACTTGCTAGATTTCATCCAAACTCTGATGGTTTTCTGTATCTGCTGAACATCTTACCTTTTTCATGCATATCCAAAATAGACAGCAAAACAAAATGATCTTCTGAGTATGTTTGTCCATCATTACAGTGATTTCCTTCTCTTGGTAGGACACATACAACTGCTTCATGAAATCCTTAGGTTTTTTAGAACAGAGTTTGAAAAACATCCTTAAACCTAACTCCCAGTTTTACAGATGAGATAAGTAGGTCTAATAAAGGTGAAGCCACTTGTCAAAATTCACATACTTAGTAAATAATAGAATTAAGACTCAACCCTGAGTCTTCTGACCCTGAATAGCCCAGGATCTCAGGTTTGGAAAGGATCTCAAAGGTCACCTAATCTGACCCATACCTGAACCACAGCCCCTCTAGAACATGCCTGACAAGTGAGCATCCAGTTTTTGTTCATTTGAAAACTTCCTATGAAGGGAAATTCACAATTTCTCCATGCAGTCCATGCCATTTTTAGACCCTTCTAATTCTTGGGAATGTGTTTTCTTATAGTAAACCAAAATCTGCCTCTCTTAGATTTCCCTCTCATCGGCCTTTGTTTTTGCCCTCTGAGAGCAAGGAGAACTAAATCTAATCTTCCCCATGACAGTTCTTTAGGTAATTGCAAATAACTCCTCTTCTCTAGGCTAACCATTCCCAGCCACCCTCAGAAATACATTACTCATTTTGTTTGAAGGATACTTAAAATAATAAAATCACTGCAGTACTTATGCAAATATAAGGTCTTCTGAAAAGTTGGTTGCTTGTGTGTGCTTTTTACTATTATAGAAGGTTGCTATGTACACAACTCTTGCACTGGCTGAACAGAGGGATTTCTTAATGTCCTGAAAAATTCCAGTTTCTTCTTTGCCTAGTAACTACTATTTAAAAATTCTTATAAGCCAGTTGAATTCTAAAGTTTAATAATCTTTGATATAGTTAACTCTTACCATGTGACTGAGAAGCTGGGAATGTGCTGGTAACAACTGGTTTTCATGTACATAATCTTTAAATGTATCTACATTTTAAAGTTTAATCACTTTTAACTTTAATCTGTATTATTAATATCTTCTCTACCACTTTTAAAAGTCTAGATAATAGATAAAATAATAAGACTGATTGTAGTGCTTTCAGATTTTTGAGGTACACATTCTCACACTGAAAACTTAACAATTAGCTCTCTCAATATCAGTACAACTGACTTGGGCACAACACTACAGTAAGAGGGAGCTTTGTATAATGGTCAAATAGACAAGAACAATAGGGCTCAAACCATACCTTTGATACCTAGTATCTATGTGACCCCAGGCAAATCACTTAACTTTTCAGTGTTCCTGCAGAGAAAGTAAGGACATGTATTGGTAGATGAAATTCCTATAGCAATGATATAAGAGACCCAGTCCCTTTAAAGATCTATCTATCTATCTATCATCTATCTATCTATCTATCTATCTATCTATCTATCTATCTATCTATCTATCTATTTATCTATCTATGCATGCCAACATAGGAAGGAAAAACAAAGAAGGAAATCTGTTGCAAGATGTAAAGTGGTCATCAGCATGTAAGCTTCTGGAAGCTTCTGGGTTTTAATGATGATTTTACCAGACCATGTGGTAGTCCCTACACTGTTTCTTCAATAAGGACATGTGTTATAGTCTTCCTTGAAATCCCAGCTGTTCCATTCAGTGAGCATCCACACAGACCTGGAGGAAATAGGATATTTCTATGGTCCTGCCATAGAAATGGACCTGTCCAGTACTCACTTTGTTCTGGTTCTTTGACTCACTTGGATGTCACTAGTAGAGAACTTCATTGCAGGAGATAAGAGACTCAACTGAAAACAATTTATAAGAGAATAAGTAAATTTCAAATTCCACCATGCTTATGATAGGGCTCTAGAAACACTCTGAGCTCCAAGAGACAAGAAACAGACATTTGATAGTCCTAGAGAAAGTGAAAGCTATTTTAATAATTGAATTTGTGTGGTTCTGCTATTAGGATCCTTATTTTCTGATAAAATGAACTATCAATCCAATTCTGTCTCCTGCTTATTCTCTCTTTCTTCTTCTTCCCTCCTTAGTGAAGAGAAGTTTAAGAGATTCCATAAAGACAGTCTTTGAGGGACTCCTTATTGATTACTCATTGAGTCAAAAAACTTCTACCTGGCTCTCAAGATCTTTCATAGGCTTCTTCATTTACTAATGTTCCCAATTAATCCCCAAAATAAACTCTTTTTTTTTTTTAAATGTGTTAATCCCTTTTCCACTTCACCTTTACTCACAGCATTTCCCCAGACCTGGAATACTTTCGCCCTTTCTGTTCTTTCGGCCTCTGGGAATGTAATACATCCTTTAAAGCTCAGTTCAAGTCAAGTCCTTACCATGGAGTCATTTCTAATAACTGCAACTAGATGGTACAGTAGTGTGTGATCCTGGGCAAGTCTCTTGATTTCTGTGTGACTTGGTTTCCTTATTTGTAAAATGGAGATAATAGCCATACTTCCTACCAGTTAGATAAAATGAGACAGTATTTGTAAAGAATGCCTGTTCTCTTCCCTTGTAAAGGCAAAATGGAATATTTGTTAAACATTTTTCAAACCTGAAAGCATTATATAAATGCTCATTATAATTATTATCAACTGCAGCTCTTGTGAGTCTTTTCCTCTGCTCTCCTACTGTTCTGATCCCTTGACTGCTAGTGCCTTCCATCCATCACTATCTTGTATCCATTCTGTATATTACATGTATGTGAGATCATATATACAAAGCATTTTGTAAACCTTAAGGCTCTAGACAAATGGAAGCTAAAATAACTATTATTAATGGGTTGATTAATGGCACTGTTTCTCTTGCTTTGCTGAGGATATATACTCTCTTCTAGACATAGCCAAGGCCAATGCTATCAATATGTTCAAATGGTTCTGGGGCATGAGGCAGTGAGTCCTTGGGGAAAGAATAAAAGTGGATTGTCTAATTGGCTTTCCCCTCTGCCTTGACCTTTCCATTTGGACTTTCCATAGCACTATGATTGGTATCTTTCAAATCAAATAAAAAAACATTTATTAGGAGTTTATATGTGCTAGTCACCATGCAGAAAGAACAGACCCTATTCTCTAGGAGCTTACATTCTGTTGGGGGAAATATACACAAAAGAACATTGAAAAGGTGGGTAGGGGAGATAGGTTAGGGAGATAGGGAGATAGAGAAGATAAAATCTAGAAATCAGCCTGCAGAGGAATGAAGACATGGCTGACCTGAGCACTCTTTTTCAATGGATTTTCTGGGAGGAGCCATTCGATCCAGGGAGAGCCTAAAATGAGTGAGGATACTTCAATTCTGGGAATTCTAGGACTGGCAACTCACTTAGGTCATATTGTGTATTAGTCATCTATATGTCTTTTCCCCTTTACTACACTGTAAATTCTGTGGGGCAGGGGCCATGGCTTATCAAAACTTGATCCCTCCCAGCTCTAGCCTGGTGACTTCTGTACCAAGTAGGCTTTCAATAATATTTGTTGAATAAATGAATGGTATTAGCATATTTCTTATGAGTTAGTAGCTAGGAAGGTTTCACAACTGAAGTCAAACAGAAAATTAACACTAATTGTTTCTTTTTATATTCCAGTTGCAGAAAAATGAAGCTTTATTTTTAAAGCTAGAACTGAATTTAGGTCAGAGTCCAGGTTATCATTTGACATATAGGGGAAATTTGGAATTTACTGGTAAAATGTTTTAGATGTAAGGACAGAGACCTAGCTGTGGCTACAGGGATGGTTTTTAGTTTTGGTGTTGCTAAGTGTCTCTGGAGTTTGTTGGAATTTCAGGTTGTTTTTCTGGCTCTAGTGTTAGATGCGTACATGGGGAAAAATCAGAAGGGACTTACTCAAACCTTATTAGGCAGGCTTGGGAAAGTTGCCTTTGAAGGAGAAACAAAAGACAGTATTCCCATTGAAAGGTACTGTGACTGGAAAAGAAAGTTCTTTGACCACAGGGGCTCCTCTAGGTGTTGAATGAGTGTGTGGCTGTGGACCTGAATTATAAAGATGCTAAAGTATGTTGAATAATTTAAGGTTCAGACAGTATCACAAAAAAAAAAAAAGCCACAGCACTACTTTTGAGGAAGAAAAACTCCAACAGAAGATAGCTAGAGCAGATGGAAGAAGCTCAGTGGGGAAGATGAAGCTCAGTAGCAGATGGTAAGAACATCTGGGTAGAGAAGCAGGAAATGGAAGCTTTGGAGACTGTAGAAAGACAATTTAAAAAAGTGCTTTGGAGTAGCAATTAGGCTTTATCAATAGGGACTTTTACAGGACCTTCTGCTTGCTTTCTGGCCCATTTCATAGATTCAAGAAATCCTATATGAAATACTATACAAAACATCTTCATGTGAATGCTAGCATATTTACTACACTCATAACAGGCTTTAGAGTCTGGAGAATGTTTCAGGATTTTAAAAAGAGGAATTAGAAATTCAGACCATGAGCAAATGTAAAAAGACCTTTAAAAAACAACAAACCATTAAGTCCTATATGGGCATAAGAGGCACTACAGCAGATAAAGTGATGGACCTAGAGTCGAGAGGATTCATCTTACTAAGTTCAAATCTGCCCTTAGACACTGACTAGCTGTGTGACCTTGGGTAAATCATTTAAACCTGTTTGTGCCAGTTTTTTTATGTGCAAAAGAAGTTGGAGAAGGAAATGACAAATCACTGTAGTATCTTTACTAAGAAAACCCCAAATGGGGTCAAAAGACTCATATGCAACTGAACAATTACTCAACAACAGCATGTTTCATATTGTATTCTATAGGAATAGGATTTTTTTAATTGGGAGGTGGATGTGTGTGTTCATGTGTATGTGTTTGAGTGTGATGCAACCACACTCAAGTATATTCTAAGTATATCAATTTGGCATCTGAGTGAAAAATTTATTGAAAAAGAGAAAGACTGGAAGGAAAGGGTGGAGTTGAGCAGTCAGGTTGAAATTGCAAATCATATTTGCTTAATTCTGAAAACCCAAAGCAACCCAAACTGAATCTGGGGGAGGGAAGGAAGCAACCTGCACTATAAACATGGTTTTGTAAATCAAAAATATTTGACTTTTAGGAATTTTATCTTCAATCATTTTTATAAAGAACAATGACTGCTTATTAATATATGCAATTAGGATTTTCAACTCATTTGATATTTTTAAAGGAAAGGCCACTTGTACCAATGAAATCCAGTATTCCCCCACAAATACCTCCTCCCCTTTCACACAAAAATGAGGGAGATTGAGCCTAAATGTAAATATGGCCAAAAGAAAAGAAAAATAGTGTAACCAAAATAGTGTAATCAAATCAATGTTTTACAAAGAATTCCATAAATGTGTATTTCTTAACAGATGTGAGAGTGTAAGTAATGAATTTGGACAATTTGGAAATTGACATATTGCTTATTTTCATGTGCCAGCAACAGAAAAATAACCTTCCATTTATAAAGATGGAGCTGAATTTAGATTCTGAGTTAAAAAAAAAGTCATTTTGACAGGTTCAGATGTGGGAGAGTTGACATTTACTGCTGAATGTTTCTAACATATGGCCTCTGGATATTAGGAGGGATTTTCTCTTTAAAGTAGTTTGTAAGTTTGATAGATGATAGTTATATCACAAGCCACTCCTATGGGGTCCATTGAGCTACCAGAATATGCTTTATATCCACTCTGAACCTTACAGAGTACTTTATTTTGTTTCTGAGATGTTCATATTAAATAGATTTGTACATGAGAGTCAACCAAGTACATAACTGTAAGATTCCTGACTGTGTCATATCTAAACTTTGTTTCTCCATCAGCATCTAGAAAGGTGCTTTGTATACAGCAAGTAGTTAATAAACATTTCTTGAATGAAAGAATATTTGTTTTTTTCTAGGTTGTGAAAGTGAAGACTTACCTCCAAGAAGCTGTGAGCCCAGTATGCTTCTTTAAAGTGAATGTCCCATCACAAAGTTCTATTTTGAAGTCTCATAGCAATGTTATCAAAGACTGGCTGGTGAAAAGTGAGTTCTGACAGGTTCTGCTTTGTATTGACTTTGAGTATAATCTTGTCCACTGAGCAAGTCTAATTTCCAATGTTTCCAAAATAGTTTTATTTAAGTAAAGAGAGAGACAGAGAGACAGCAGAGAGAGAGAGAGAGAGAGAGAGAGAGAGAGAGAGAGAGAGAGAGAGAGAGAGAGAGAGAGAGACTTGTAACTCATCTGGCATCTTAGTGATGAATCCTGGCAACCCATGAAACAAACTATTGGTATTCTAAATATGAGGTTCTCATCTAGTGGCCAACAAGTGACTATTCTTGATATTTTAGTTATAAATGAAACTAGAAGAAAAAAAGAAATTACAATTAAATTGAAGATTGATTTATAGGTTTTCCTTAGAGAACCAATCAAAAGAATTGGTAGAGTATGGTTTTTCCATGCATTCATAGGCCACAAAAATATGATTTGTCATTTTATATTGCAATGATAACCATTTGTATTTGTAGAAATACCACCATGCAAATTTTTGCTACTTAAACACTACTGTCTGTTACAGAAGATGAAGTAGTATGGAAATTCTACAAAGACCTTGTCAAGACAATTCTAATTAAAGCACATTATACTTTGACATTTGTTAACTTTAGTGCAAAGATGAGAATGGATAAGGATGGCAAAAATATTTTTGGAAAATGTCATTCAAGGAAGAGTAATGAGCAACACTTTAATACTTGACAGACGGTTCATAACTTATGTTCATAATTGAATACTTTCTTTGAGAAAAGAATTGGTAGGCACTGGACATGGCAAATATAACATACTATCATAAAATGAAATTATCTATATTATATTTTATTATTACTGTAATTTCCACATTAGCTATGTAATAAAAAAGAAGAAAAAGAAAAATATGATTCAATTTGCAGTCTGAGTTCTTCTATTCTCTATCTGAAGATGGTTAGCATTTTTCATACTGAGTCCTTTGGAGTTGTGGAAGATCACTGTGTTGATGAGCTAAGTTTTTAATGACTGATTAATGTTAACAACATTGTTGGTTACATGTACAATGTTCTGGTTTTGCTCATTTCACTGTGCATCAGTTCATATCAATCTTCCCAGGTTTTCTGAACATCCTCTTTTACATTTCTTATGACACATTGATATTCCGATATATTTGTATATCATATTTAATCATTTCTCCAAATGATAGACTTCCTCTTAGTTTCCAATTCTTTACCACCATAAATATTTTCGTAAATATAGGACATTTTATTTTGATTTTCTTGGGGTATAGAGCTAGTAATGGTAATGCTGAGACAAAGGAAATACACAGTTTTATAGTCCTTTGGGAGTAATTCCAAATTGTTCTCCAAATAGTTTTACCACTTCATAGTTCTACCAACAGTTCCTTAGTGTACATATTTTCCTCAGTCATTCCCAGCATTATGATAGACAACTTATGGAGCTTATCCATTAGTATGTAATTTGAGAAAGATTGTATAAATGGATAACGTGGTGGGCCCAGACTTAAACAAGAAGAAAAGAAGAAATTGGCTTGCCCTCAGGAAACTGAGAAGCACTTTCAGTAACCCCAAGCTGCTCTGGAGAAGCAAAAGTTCATTTTTTAAATATTAATATTCAATTGACATGAACATAAGGCTATGAATAAAAGGAAAGTTACAGCATCTGAAGAATGTATAAAAGGGTTACTCAAAAGGCAATGGTGACAAATATGGTGGGTGTGAGCAGCATCAATATGTAACAAATAAAGAACTATGAAAGACTAGATTAAATGATATCAAGAGGAAAATGTAAGATCAAAACTGAAGATAGTTTAATCTGGTGAGAGTGAGGGATAATAGGTAGATAGCCACTGATGACCTCATTTTTTTTTCTTTTTTTTCTTTCTTTTATTTTTTTATTCTCATTTTGTACAAATTTTTTTTACATTAATAAAATATTCGTGTTTAAGAGTAAACTAAATACCCCCTCCCCCCATGAACATAGACTTGCTTGAGCAATAAAGTAAAGGGGAGAGAAAAAAAAATTAAAATAAAAAAAATAGTAATAATTGTAGGTATGGCCAGGTGGCACAGTGGACGAAGCACCAGCCCTGGAGCCATGAGCACCCGAGCCCACATCCAGCCCCGTAGACCAAACAATCACCCAGCCGTGTGACATGCAAGCTACCTGATCCCCCACTGCCCTGCAAAAACCAAAAAGAAGAAAAAAAAAGACCCAAAATAAAATAGTAATAATAGTAGGGGTGGCTGGGTGGTGGACAGAGCACTGGCCCTTGAGCCAGGAGCACCCGGGTCCAAATCCAGCCTCAGACACCCAAAGATCACCCTGCTATGTGGCCCCAGGCAGGTCATCCAGACCCATTTGCCCTGCACCCTCCCCCAAATAATAATAATAAAAAATGTGCTTCAGTCTTTGTTCCAACACCAACAACTCTGTCATGGATGGATTACATTCTTTATGGTAAGTCCATCGCAAAAGTTAATACAATATTTTTCCAATGTTGCCATTGCTGATCACGACTCCCTCCTTTCTTATTTCTTCACTACCATGTACTATATTTTCTCTATCCTTTCACTCTAACTCTGCTGTAGGGTAGCTGAGTGGTTCAGCAGACAGATCCCCGGCTCTGGGGCCAAGAGGCCTAGAGCCCCCCTACCACCCCTTAGGCCCAGGATCCACCTGGCCCTATGGTCCTGGACAGGCCTTCCAATCCCAGCCCCTTGCAAGAAGTAAAAAAGAAAATGTGTTATATCTGACCACTCTCCCGCCATAGTCCATGCTCTCCTCCTTTATTCACATCCCCACCCCTTTCCCCTGCTACCCCCCCCTCCTTCTTACTCCAAATGCCTATACCCCATTGAATATATATGCTGTTTCCTCTCCTAGCCACCTCTGATGAGAGCAAAACTTCCCTCATTCCCCCTTGCCTCTCCCCTTCCATATCATTGCAATAGCTCATTGTAATAAAGAAAAATCTTATTATATGAAATATCTTGGCCTATTCCCCCTCTCCTTTTTCTTTCTCCCATTACATTTCCCTTTTTTTCTATTGACTCTATTTTTACACCATATTTTATCTTCAAATTCAGCTTTCTCCTGTGCTTCAACTATAAAAGCTCCCTCTACCTGCTCTGTTAGCTGAGAAGGTTCATATGAGTATTATCAGTGTCATTTTTCTATACAGGAATACATGCAGTTCATCATCATTAAGTCCCTCATATTTTCCCCTTCTCCTCCAATCTCTATGCTTCACCTGAGTCCTGTATCTGAAGATGAAACCTTCTGTTCAGCTCTGGCCATTCCAAAAGGAACATTTGAAATTCTCCTGGTTCATTGAAAGTCCATCTTTTTCCCTGGAAGAGGACATTCAGCCTTGCTGGGTAGTTGATTCTTGGCTGCATTCTAAGCTCTTTTGCCTTCTGGTATATTATATTCCAAGCCCTATGAGCTTCCAATGTAGTTGCTGCTAAGTCCTGTGTGATTCTGGCTGCACCTCCATGATATTTGAACTGTGTCCTTCTGGCTGCTTGTAATATTTTTCTCTTTGACTTGGGATTTCTGGAACTTGGCTATAATATTCCTAGGGGTTGGTTTTTTGGGATCTCTTTCTTGGGGGGATCAGTGGATTCTCTCCATTTCTATTTTGCCCTCAGCTTCTAGAATATCAGGGCAATTTTCCTGTAGTAATTCTTTGAAAATGATGTCAAGGCTCTTTTTTTGATCATGATTTTCAATAATTTTTAAATTATCTTTTCTAAGTCTGTTTTCCATATCAGTTGTTTTTTCAATGAGATATTTCACATTTTCTTCTAATTTTTCATTTTTTTGGTTTTGAAGTATTGATTCCTGATTTCTGGCAAATTCATCACTCTCCCTGAATTCTATTCTTTGTCTGAAGGATTTGTTCTCCTCAGAAAGTTTTCTTATCTCTTTTTCCATCTGGCCAATTTTGCTTTTTAAAGCATTCTTCTCCTCAATAACTTTTTTGAACTGTTTTATCCATTTGACCTAAGCTGGTTTTTAGCATGCTATTTTCTTCAGCATTTTTTTGGATTTCCTTGACTAAGCTGCTGACTTCATTTTCATGTTTTTCCTGCATCTCTCTCATTTCTTTTCCCAGTGTTTCTTCTAACTCCCTCATTTGATTTTCAAAGTCTTTTTTGAGCTCTGTCATAGCCTAAGCTCAATTTCTGTTTTTCTTGCAGTCTTTAGATGCAGGAGCTTGTGCTTCCTCCTCTTCAGACTGAGTATTTTGATCCTTCTTGGGCTCATTTGCAAAATATTTCTCAATGGTGTTCCTCTTATTTCTCTGCTTGCTCATTTTTCCAGCCTGGGTTTTTGGGGTGCTTCCTGAGCTTTTGGGACACTCCCACAAGGGTCTCAGTGTGTGAGGCTCTGTCCTCCCTCCTGGTCTGTGAATGTCCATAAGAGCCCCCCTCTGCCACGGGGCTGAGGTGCCCCCCCCCCCCCCCCCCCCCGCTGTTCTATGGTGGGGCCTAGACTGCGATCTGGATCTGAATGTTGTCAGAGCCCCAGAGTCCTGTTCCAGAGGTGGAGGACAGAGCTCGGCAGTCTCTCTTCACTCCCCTCCCTCAGCTCAATGCGCTTCTTCCCTGGAGGATCCTGATTACCGGCTCTGTCTGCTTCTGTTTCTCAATCTGGGCTGCTGAAAGACCACACTGCTTGCTTTGAGCCCTGAGGGCTGGGCTCCACGTGCTTGCTCTAGCAGAGGTCCCCCTCTGTTCCCCCACTTTGTGCTTGGTGCTCCCCGGGGTGTAGCTCAGGAGACTCCCCTGCTGCTGAGAACTGGGGCTCCCAGTGCCCTGGGGCTGCCTTCAGGAGGCTGAGGTTCTTTCACTCTGGCGGACCACCCCTCTGGCAGGCTGCCCCTCCAACCCCGGGGAGCAGAGACTTTCTGCTCTTTTCCAGGTTACCTTGAATAGGAGAACTGCCTCACTGGGTCCCTTTGTGGGTTCTGTCTCTCGAAAGTTTAGTTAGAGTCCTTAGTTTAGAAGTTCTATCAGAGAGAGCCTAAGACTCGATCCTTTCTTGTCATCTTGGCCCTGCCCTGATGACCTCATTTCAGAAGAAAATGAGAAAGGTTCCGTTTCCCCTTCCCTCTCCACCCCCCCTCCTCCCACCCCAGGTTGGGTAGACCCTCTGTGGTAAACTTATAGAACATGCATAAAAGTAGTACAGGACAGGTAAGCATGATTGGGTTAGATCTGTAGATATGCATCTTTGGAGGAAACATTCCAGTGAATGAGATCATAGGACCATTTGAGTATTCAAGTAAGTGTATTATACCATTATCTTTCTAATTGGGGTGATTAATCCAATTTTAATGAGTTAAATTTTATTATTGTTGTTATTCAGTCATTCAGACTCATTTTTCAAAGATGATGGAGTAGTTTTGCCCTTCATTTCCTCATCACATTTGTTTTACAGATGAGGATACTGAGGCAACAAGGTTAAATGACTTACCTAGCCTCACACGGCTAGTATGTGTATGAGGCTGGATTGAGTCTTCCTGACTCTGGCACTCTCTCCCCACTGTGCCACCTGAGATCAACTTAAACTTAAGGCAATGACAAAATAAAGTAAGGAATGTCCCCATCTTTTTGGATACTTTTGGCCCCTCTCTCTTGGAATCATGAAGCTCCTTTGAACTATTATTCCTATAGTTTTCTTCTTTCTTTTCCTCCTGAAACTACTTTGTTTATTTTTTCTTTTAATAGCAGCTCAGGCTGTCAGGAAGAGAGAGAGAAGAAGAAAGGCAATTTTTTAATGGACAGTTCATTTTTATCTTGGGCCCCTGTGTAAGTTATGCCCTTTATTGTTTCCATTGAAAATTTGAGGATCTGAGGCAAAGGGAGTGAATATCTTGTCCAAGATTGTGAATCAGCAATGAAGCCAGATGCATATAGTAGAGGTAGTTGGGGCCCCTGATTCCCAATGATCTTCTTTAAGCAGTTAGGTGGCTTGGGACCTGGAGTTAGGAAGACCTGAATCCAAATACAGCCTCACACATTAGTGGCTGCCTGCCTCAGTTTACCCAACTGTAAAATGAGGATAATAATAGTACCTATTTTCAGAGGTAGTTGTGGAGATCAAATCAGATAATAACTGCAAAATGCTTGGCAGTGTCTGTGTTCTATAAATGTTATTTATTGTTGCTGTTGTTATTATTATTTCACAGGGTCTAATCTAATGATCTCAGGTCGATGGTGGCATGGGATCCCTCTATCCTAGTGAGTCAAAGGTTACCAATCTTTATTTCATTTCAAAAGTCAATAGGCATGGTTTTACTTTCTAATGGGTTGTGTTTTCCTCTTGTTCCCAGATTTTGTGGAACCTTGCATAAGCACAGTTGGATTTTCTTCCCTTCTGGGTTCCCTTCCCTCCTTTAAAGCCATCCATCATGTTCTCTACAATGCACTGGTGCCTTTCAAAGAAAGAAGATGACATCCTCCTAAACCCTTAATAGAAAGGAAACACTTAAACCATTGCTCAGCTGAGACCAGTTATGGGTCAGAGTATTTAATTTTAAAACCTTTCCTCGGGAAACTCAATCAAAGACAAATTTTATTTCTTTTCCCACTTTTCCCTTTCCCTTCCTTTCTCTTCCTTTCACTTCTCCTCCTTCCCTCCCTTACTTTTTCTTTCTTTTTTCTCTCTTCCTTTTTCTTTCTCTCTTTTCTTTCTCTTTCTCTGTTCTTTCTTTTCCTCCTTCCTTCCTTCCTTCCTTCCTTCCTTCCTTCCTTCCTTCCTTCCTTCCTTCCTTCCTTCCTTCCTTCCTTCCAATACAGGATATTATTCCCACCATCACTTATTTATTTATTTATTCATTCATTCATTCACTCACTCACTCATTTATTTATTTATTTATTTATTTTAAAATCTCCCCACCCCCCACCCCGCCAACTACACACAGAACAAGTTTCAACCCTTAGTCATTTTGTTGTCCACATTTAATTGCTAAAAGTAGATCTGCCCATCTTATATTTCTCCAGGGTGCTTTGTAATCCAGCGAGAATGGTCTACTGGGTTGATGATTTCTTTGTTATTCTAACTTGGTGAATTTTTCCTAAATTTTGATTCCAGTACCCAGTTTTCTATGTGACTTAAAGAATGGAAGATCAAAGGGTCTTTGACATGTAGGATTCAGTAAAGCCCTATGGTTCAAATCTAGGCTTTTCTTATTTGTGCAAGTTGGGACTGGAGAGATCAGTTCTCTTTTAAGTAAGCTGCTCTGAGGAACATTTAATTTCTTAGCAGGAGGTTCAAGAGGTTCAGAAACTTCTTCTAATATTTAGATAAGTACCTGGTCTCCTGAAGGAGGATCCTAAAGAGGGTTCCTGATATTTTTGGGATTCATTTCTGGCAAGGGTAGACTAAAAAAGAATTTGGTATTAAAAAAAAAAACCCTTCACTTGAGTACTAGTTCTACTGCTTTCTAGCTGCATGGTTTTTGGCAATTATTCTGTGTCAGTTCTGTTTGTAAAAAATTCCTTGGATGAAAACCTCTCTGTAATCCATAAAAATTTTTATAATTTAATCCAATTCAATTAACAGTGGTTAATTGTCAGTTGTGTTATATTGTCCTCTGTGACAAAGCTGAGGACAGCAAGACAAAAATGTCTCTAACCTCAGGTAGCTTACATTTTACTTGAGTAATATACCATGAATATAGATTTGGAGATATTCTCTCTCTCTCTCTCTCTCTCTCTCTCTCTCTCTCTCTCTCTCTCTCTCTCTCTCTCTAGCACCTATCATCTATCTATCTATCTATCTATCCATCTTTCTATCTCTACAGCTCTCTATTTCTATATACATGGATACAGATAAGGTAAAACAAATGTATCATGGGAGTATTGCTGGATTTGAAATAAACAGTTCAAATTCTAGCTCTGCTGTTTATTAACTGTATGACTTAGACAAGTCACTTCATTTAGATCTCAGTTTCTTCATCTATATAATGAGGGGAGTCTTGGACTAAATGACCTTTGAGGTTTTCAACCTATGACCTCATTTTAAAATTAAATTTAATCAACATCCATTCAATAAACATTTATCAAACACATACCATGTACATTTAATCAACATTTATTAACCATCTTCTATGTATACAAATCAGAATCATGGATTTAAAGTTGAAGTGAACTTTAAAAGTCTTTTTGTGAGGCAGCTAGGTGATACAGTAGATAGAGCACTGGCCCTGGAGTCAGGAGGACCTGAGCTTAAATGTGACCTCAGATACTTAATAATTGCCTAGCTGTGTGTTAAGCTGTGTGTTTAACCCCATTGCCTTGCAAAAACCAAAAAATTTAAAAAGTCCTCTTGTCCAGCCTCCTCTTGGTAAATTGAGGAAAGAGAAAGTACTAATCAATAGCTAGGGAAGATCAGGGATGGTTCCCAGAGGAGGAAGGGTATCCAAGTGAGGTTTTAAAGATAGCATTGAGGAAGTTATGGAGATTTGTCTGAGTTAGGATATAGAATACTGAGTTTGGGGAAGGTTAGTGGACCATTTGATTGGAATAAAGATTGAGTGAAGTAACAAAAAATAAAACCAGAAAGGTGGGTTGGAGCTAGAATAACAATAGTAGTTGGTGTTTAAGGTTTACAAAATGCTTTACAAATATCACTTTTATTTATTCTCACTGCAATCCTGGGGAGTAGGTTCTATTGTTATACCATTTTGTAGATGAGGAAACTGAGGCTGACACACTCGCCCAGAGTCACAGAGCTAGAAAGTATTTAAGGTTGGATTTGATCTCAGATCTTCCTGATGTCAGGTATTTTTACCAACTCATTGCCTTCTTGTAAAAGGCCAGAAAAACCAGATGGAGGGGTTTGTATTTCTTACTAGAAAGAATAGGAAATCCATTAAGTAGGGGAGTAACATGATCTGTTCTTTCTAATTAAGACTATTTTTAATTTTCAGGGCTTGAATTGGAATTAATGTAGCTCAGTTATCCATTATTTGTGAAAATCCTAGTTATAAATATATTTAGAGATTTTCTGAAGTAAACTCCTGATAAGGTAATGAGACCAAAAAAGTCAGTTCTAAGAATCAGACCTGATCTATTAGAGGTTACTGTCTGGATCAGAGAGGGAACTCTAGCCCACAGGTGGCTTGTGCAGGAGCCAGCTCACACTAACTTAGGAGAGCTGACTGTTAAATTTCCAATGTGAGCACTTATGCTTTAGATAACAAATGAGATGAAACAGGGTTTGATTGATTGTTTTGTGGATTGTCTATACTTTAAAAAGTGATAGAAACAAAGGTTAATAATGCAGATTAATTGAGGTGTGTTTGATTTGCAAATCCAGCCTTTCTCACCATTAGTTGATTGTTAACCATCTATCAGCTCACTATTGCATTTCTATCATTTTATAATTTTTAAGGCATTTTATTTGCAATCACCACCTATTTCTTATAGGTCTTCCAAATGGAAACCAAGGTGCCATTTCCTATGGGGAACCTTTCTTGGTTACTGATATTTCTCTTCAAATGATTTTGTTGTTACTTACATCTTTACATGTTATGTACTCTTCCTATTCTGTCTCAGAAAGTTCTCTTTTTGAGAGCAGAAACTTTTAGTTTTTTTATTTGTATAGTACCTTTCATATAGTCAGCATATAAGAAATATTTTTTGAATTAACTTGAAGCTGGGTGGTAGGCCCATTATTATTCCGATTTTACAGATGAGAAGATTAAAGCTCAGAGATGAGATGGATGACTTGCTCAAGGAGTCCAGTTATTGAAGCCATTGTGCATCTTACTGCACCATTCAGAGGGGTTGAGAAATTTAGGGTAGAATATTAGATTGGGAAGTAGGAAACCGTGGCTTGAGGGCCAGCCAGGAACAGTTGACTATGCATTGGGGGTACACTTGAAAAGCCTTAATGTTCAGTGATGCTTGGGCAGATAGCATCTTCACTATCGCAACTCTGCAGATACCCCACTGGCTCTGTCTCATCTTCTGTGACTCAGTCTGACTCCTTCTGTGAGATTTAGGATATAGCCATGATATGCTTCTAACTGAATTCCTTTGGGGGTTCTGTGCTTAATGATGCTCAGAATTGATTAGACTGGGGTGATATATGGGAAGAAAGGTCAAACTAAAGGATATTTCTTTATGCAGGAACAAAGAATATCTGGGCTGGGTTTAGGATCATAGATTTAGTGTTAGAAGGAATTGTTGAGGTTATCTAGTCCAATCCCTCACTTTACATGGGAGAAAAGTGAGACCCAAAGAAGTCAAATTTAACATCCATGATCACATAGGTAGTCAGCAATGACATAGCCAGGATTTGAATCCAGGTCTTCTGTCTGATCCTACAGGTCCTTCAATATACTTTCTCTTTGCTCTGTTGATTTCTTTCCCTTCTAACTTAACCCAAACCTCTACAGTAATGGTTTGGGTGAGGGACCATTGGAGGAACAGAGACTAGTTTTTTTAATTTATTTTTAATAATTTTCATCCATTTGTACATGTACAATTCCAAGTTAAAAAATTTCCCTCCACCCTTCCTTCCCACCCCCCCTCCCCTCAGTAGGGAACAGTCAGGTTAGCATTTTACATACATATTTTGGTAAACATATTTATAGATTAGTAATTTTTGGCACAAGGAATTAGAATTAAGGGAAAGAGATACATAAGAGATAATTTTTATAAAGTGTTCATCAGATTTGGTAGGGGTGTTTTTTCCTGGGTGTTTTATTTTGTTTTGTTTTGTTTTTCCTCTGGTTGGGGATAACATAGTCCATAACCAGTTTAATACAGTTGTCTTAGCTCTCCTGACTGTCAAAAGGAGTTGCTTCCATCAAGGTTGTTCATCTTATAATGTTGCTGATGTGTACATTGCTCTCTTGGCCTTACTCCCTTCGCTTAGCATCAGATCCCATAAGTCATTCCATGCTTCTCTAGAGTCCGACCATTCATGGTTTCTTATAGAACAATAATCTTCCATAGTATTCATGTACCATAACTTGTTTAGCTATTCCCCAATTGATGGGCATCCCCTTAATTTCCAATTCTTTGTCAGTACAAAAAGAGCTGCTATGAATATTTTGGAACATGTAGGACTTTCCCCGTTTTTTACAATTTCTTCTGAATATAGTCATAGAATTGGAACTGCTGGGTCAAAGGGTATGAACAGTTTTATTGCTTTTTGGGCACAGTTCCATATTGCTCTCTAGAAAGGTTGAATCCATTCACAACTCCACCAGCAATGCATCAATGTCCCAGTCCTCCCCCAACCTCTCCAGCATTGATCATTTTCCTTTTTTCTCATCTGGGATATTCTAATAGGTGTGAGATGATACCTCATTGTTGTTTTAATTTGCATTTCTCTAATCAATAGTGATTTGAAGTATTTTTTCATATGATTATATAAAGCTTTAATTTTGTCATTTGAAAACTGTCTATTCATATCCTTTGAACATTTATCATTTGGGGAATGCCTTGGGATCTTATAAATTTGATGCAATTCTCTGTGTATTTTAGAAATGAGACCTTTATCAGAACTCCTGGTTGTGAAGATTTTCCCCTGCTTTCTGATTTTCTTCTAATTTTGATTTTATTAGTGCAAGACCTTTTTAATTTAATATAGTCAAGGGGTGGCTAGGTGGCACAATGGATAGAGCACCGGCCCTGGGGTCAGGAGTACCTGAGTTCAAATCTGGCCTGAGACACTTAATAATTACCTAGCTGTGTGGCCTTGGGCAAGCCACCTAACTCCATTTGCCTTGCAAAAACCTAAAAAAAGATTTAATATAGTCAAAATCATTAATTTTGCAGTTTATGATGTGTTGTGAACCATTGCGTATGGGAGTATTGTGAATTATTTTCACCTGGTGTCCTTGAACACCAGAGTCTTGTCTTGCAAAGTGCCACAGGAGTGAGAGTGGATTAGAGACTGGAAAGGTATTTAGGCACTGGTGTTTTGGTGAATAAATGGAGTACTTGGAGCACTTGGAGATCTTGATGGAGTACTTGTCTCCTTTGTCATCCTTGTCTCCTGCCCCTCCTGCCTGGGGAAGACTGAGGGAGTCCAGAAGTGGGACTCAACATGAGTCTGGAATAGGGACTCTACAATGATGTGCTCTAATTCTTGTTTGTTCATAAATTTATTCCTTTTCCATAGATCAGATAGAGTATTTTTTTGTCTATTAATTTATCTATGACATTGCTCTTTATGTCTAAATCCTGTATACATTTTGGTATAGAGTGTGAGATATGGATCTATGCCTGGTTTTTGCAATACTATTTTCCTGTTTTCCCAACAATTTTTGTCAAATAGTGAGTTCTTATACCAGAGGGTAATGTCTTTGGGTTTGTCAAATAGTAGATTGCTATAGTCATTTACTGCAGTTTCTTTTGAACCTGATTCACTGATCCATTACTCTATTTCTTAACTAGTACCAGGCAGTTCTGATGCCTGCTGCTTTATAGTATAGTTTTTAGATCTGGTACAGCTAGGCCACCTTCCTTTACATTTTTTTTTTCATCAGTTACTTTGCTATTCTTGCCCTTTTCTTACTCTAGATGAATTTTGTTACTATTTTTTCTAGCTTGGTAAAGTATTTATTTGGTAGTTTGATTGGTATGGCACTGAATAAGTAATTCAATTTGGGTAGAATTGTCATTATTGTCATATTATATATATAATATATATTTTATTATATTATATGAGCATTTGATATTTTTCCAATTATTTAGATCTTATTTTATTTGAGTGAGGAGGGTTTTATAATTGTATTCATACAGTTTCTGGGTTTGTCTTGGAAGACAGATTCACAAGTATTTAATGTCTATAGTTATTTTAAATGGGATTTCTCCTATCTCTTGTACTTGGGTTTTATTGTTAATATATATATGTATATATATATATACATATATATATATGCTGATGATTTATGTGGGTTTATTTTATATCCTGCTTCTTTGCTGAATCTGTTAATTGCTTCAAGGAGTTTTTTTGATATTTTCTTGGGTTCTTTAGGTATACCATCATATCATCTGCAAAGAGTGAAAGTTTTGCTTCCTCGTTGCCAATTCTGATACCTTGAATTTCTTTTTCTTCTCTTATTGCTACTGCTAGCATTTCCAATACTATATTGAATAGTAATGATGATAATGGGCCACCCTGCTTCACTCCTGATATTGTTGGAAATAGAGCAGGCTACTTGTGGAATTTGAGTTAAACTCCCCTAAGTCTAACTATACCGAGGTGTTCTAGTCAATTGGGAAAAATCTACAACTAAAAAGTCTTTCTTCCTCCCCCAGATCAACACTAGTTGTCCTGTTCCTATTATATCAGGTCAATGAGATTGGTTTTGGAAGGCCTAGTAAGAATGGTGTCTTTGCACAACATCTTCCCCACCCCCCAACAACTTTAATCAAAATTACCTGCAAGTCATGGCATCATTCATCTGAAGTCATGGTTTCAAGGACAATAACAGCAATAGTATATACAATAGAAAGAAGAAATGCAAAAGGGGAACATACAAAAGGATGACAAGGACCATTAAAAGTTTTAGCTCCATCATCAAAGCTCCCCATGCCTCAGTCTGGAGAAAACTTAATTAAAACCATTTACAGGTCTGCCATCTGCCTGTATTGGAAAATCTGCTCACTCACTTGGGGAGCTGCAGGAAGCAACTTCAATTCCTTTATTTCCGAACCTCATCATTTTAGAGCGATGCTTCAGCAGGGTGTTAGAGAACACTGTGAAATGACTCTAGAGTGACTTCATTGTGAAATCAAAGATCTTTGTTTCTTCTGGTCCTTGAAGATTTTTAGGACACTCCTCACTTTCCATAAAACTCTCAATCCAATCTCTTGGTGCTGTTTCTAAAACATTTAAACTCTTGTGATATAACTTGTGTTCATACTCTCCAGTTGTTGCATCACTGGCTGGTCTCAGTTCCTCTAGACTATGAGGATGGTGGTTGGTGATCCCAGGAAATGGTGCTAACTCAATGCAGGATTCAGTCACTGGATTGAGTTCTGGTACTTAGAGCTCCATGACATATCTCGTGAATAGAAATGCCCCTGCTTCTACTTAGGAAGTTTTGTTTTGATTTTTGAATCTGTATCTTTGTGGTTTCTGCATCATTGTAGATTGGAGAGTTCTATAAAAACTCTTTGCACTTTGAGTAGATATTTCTGTAAGAAAGGAAGGAGAGGAATTGGCAGCCTGACACGGGAAACAAGTCATGAGATGAGGAGTCTGGAGCCAGAAGGGACCTCAGAGGCCTTTTATTCCAATGACTTCATTTTACAAATGAGTATCATACCACCTATGCTTGAATTTAGTCTCTGTTATTTAATACCTGAATATTTAAGTAAGTCTTTTGGGTTCCCTAGTCTTCCAGGTTCTTCTATGTTGGACTAGATGATCTCCAACATTCCCTCCAGCCCTTAAGCCTATGATTCTTTCATTTAAAGAAGCCTCCCAGGCCAACCAACTCTTTTATTTCTCACCAGTTTGCACTCCCTTGAATAGATTACATTATGGACCCAGGAAAGTTTGCCATCAGGGAGCTCATCATTCTTCCAGTTGCATCAGCCTAGTACCTGACTCAGGACCCTCTGCGCCCCCCCCCTTTTTTTTCTTTTTGCTAGGTGAAATGGTTACTTAGTTGTTTTAATTTACATTTACTTTAATTACATTAATTTACATCAATAAAGATTTAGAGCATTCTTTTATATAACTATAGATGGCTTTGACTTCTTTTTTAAATTTAATATTTATTCTCATTTTGTACAACTAATGTTATTTTTACATTAGTAAAATATTCTTGTTTAACAGTAAACGAGATACCCCCTCCCCCCATAAATATAGACTTGCTTCAGCAATAAAGTAAAGGGGAGAGAAAAAAAAATAAAATTAAAAAAATAATAGTAATAATTGTAGGTATGGCCAGGTGGTGCAATGAACGGAGCACCATCCCTGGAACCACGAGCACCCGAGCCCACATCTGGCCCTGTACACCCAAGAATCACCCAGCCGTGTGACATGCAAGCCATCCGATCCCACTGCCATGCAGAAACAAAAAAGAAAAAGAAAAAAAGACCCAAAATAAAATAAAATAGTAATAATAGTAGGGGTGGCTGGGTGGTGGACAGAGCATTGGTCCTTGAGCCAGGAGCACCCAGGTCCCAATCCGGTCTCAGACACCCAAGGATCACCCTGCTATGTGGCCCCAGGCAGGCCACCTAATCCCATTTGCCCTGCATCCCCCAAAATAATAATAATAATAATAATAATAATAATAATAATAATAATAATAATAAATAAAATGTGCTTCAGTCTTTGTTCTAACACCAATAACTCTGTTGTGCGTGGATAACATTCTTTATGATTAGTACATGGCAAAAGTTACTTCCATATTTTTCCAACGTTGCCATTGCTGATTGCAACTCCCTCCTTTGGTATTTCTCCACTACCATGTACTATATTTTCTCTCTCCTTTCCTCTGCCCCTTTTATTAGAGGACTAGAAGGTGAACCAAAGAGCTCCTCTCAAAGCTTCCATTTAAAAAGGTTTTCTAAGCCAGTTTCATTTCCTACCAGTTTTCACTCCTTGGATTTGACTCTACCAAGTTCCCAAGTCATGAACTTTCTCCCTCTCTCCCCACCCTTTTTAATTTTTTTTGTCCATTATCTCCCTCCATCCTCCACCCTCCACCCCCTTTAAATTGTGAGCTCCTTGAGGGTATAGATTGTCTTTATTTTTCATATTTGTATTCCAGAGCTTGGGCAGCTAGGTGATACAGTGGATAGTTCACTGACCTTGGAGTTAGGAAGATTGGAATTTGAATCCAGTCTCAGACTAGCTGTGTGATCATGGGCAAGTCACTTCACCCTGATCACCTCATATCCAGGGCCTTCTCCAATTGTCTTGATTCATATCTGAGCACTGGACCCAGTTGGATCTGGAGGTGAAAATGAGACTGGTGACTTAGCATAGCATCCCCCTCACACACTTCATATGTTTGTCATGGCATCTTCTTCAAGAATGATAGACAAACATCATCTTCAGGGCTTTGTGCAGATAATGGAAACTAGTAGGGGATTAATATATGCTTATTGTCTGTGACTGTAACTAATAGCATCCTTGAGTACTCATCACAAACACACACACATATATAGTATACTGTTCCACACAAATTTCTCCCATTTCTTGCCCTTAAAGAGCTTTGTATATAGTGAAGATTTTGAAAAGTTTTGACAACCCCGCCCCCAGAGACAGGCCTGTCCCTTAATCAGAGACACTTGCTCAAGTACTGTGTGTGTGTGTGTGTGTGTGTGTGTGTGTGTGTGTGTGTGTGTGTGTTTGATGCAGCCAAGAGTAAGCATCAGCATAAGTGAAGAGGTGGCAGGCACCCACATATAACATCAAACTCCAGATCTCTGCTATTCCCACCTCTCACTTTTTGCTAAAACCTTAATCAAGATTGTTAGCTAAAATATGGGAACTCTATAGGTCCCCAGGAGTAGGATTGAAAGGGCCCCCCCTTAACAGGAGAAGTTACTCTTTTAATTCTCTCTAGGTTGAGATGTGTCCTTTCTGGATGCTTTAGCATTTGAATAAAACCTGTGCTTTGAAGCCTTATGAACCTGAGTACTTATGAGTGGAGCTTGTGGGACCATGGAGGAAATGCCAGAAATGGAAGTGGCAAGCCAGAAAGCTGAAGGTTCCTCAAAGTGTGTTCCGTTCTTTCATAGTAGGGCAAAGTCTCTGATACTTCTATGAGATGTCTAGAGGCAACAAGGTGGTGTAGTCAATAGAACACTGGGCTTGAAACAGAAAGATCTGAGTTCAAATCCTGTCTCAGACACTTACTAGAAGCTTGACCAAGGCAAATTATTTAATGTCTGTTTGCCTCTGAACTGCAAAATGGAGTAATAGTAATACCCACATTATAAAATTCTTGTGAGGTCAAGTGATTAGCAAATATCAGGTACATAATTATTGCTTATTCTTGGGTGTTGAAGAAGACCATGTCATCAGGGGAGGTGATGCCATGATAAGCACATGAATTGGATTTGAGTGAGGGAATGCTGTGCTAAGTCACCAGCCTCACTTTTCTTCTCTGGAGCCATCTGGGTCCAGTGGCCAGATATGAGCCAGGACAACTGGAGATGGCCCTGGATGTGAGACAGACAGGGTTAATGACTTGCTCAAGGTCACACAGATAGTAAGTGTCAAGATTCTGAAACTGAGTTTGAACTCAGGTCCACCTGACTCCAGGGCTGGCACTCTCTTAACTGTGCCATATTGCTTAACACAAGACCAGGTGTATAGTAGATGCCTAAGAAATGCTTATTCCTTCCCTTCCCCCAATACAAGAGTTACTTTAGTATTCAATGTGAAACAAAATTTAAAAGGTCACAGATAATAGAAGCATATGTTGTCTAGGGCTATTAAAATTGTTACTAAAACATTGCCTTTCAGAAAAAGATAATGGGGAAATTTGAGGAAGCAGCTGAAGAATCACCTCTAAAATTTTAATTCTTAAAAGAAATTCTCACAAAGGAAATGACCAAAACAGTACAGACTGACTGTTGGGTCTTGATCAGTGTGAATAATGAGTTCTGTGAAGTGGTCACTCTATTTCACACTACATAATTCCATTGGGCTTTGTTTTTTATATATTTTACATAATTATAACTTCAAAGAGTGTGAATTTGAATTCTCATGGTCATTTCAGGGAATTTATTTGCACTAATTGGGTCCTAGCCATATTTTTGTGGATAAGTTCTCCCATGTAACATTGTATTGTGAAGCAAAGCTTGAGTGTCCCAAATGTATTAGGGATATGTAGATGGGAGAGCTAGGTGATGGAATGAATAGAGCATCAACCTCAGACACTTATTAGCTTCGTGTGACCCTGAACAAATCACTAAATCACTGTATGCCTCAGTTTCCTCATCCATAAAATGAAGGTAATAATAGCAGTTACCTCCCAGGGTTGTTGTGAGGATCAAATGAGATAATTCTGAAGTGCTTAGCATTTAGTGACTGGCACATAGTAAGCACTCTATTAGCGATTATTATTATTATCTGGAGAGGTTTTTTTCTATGCCTTTACGGAAGTTGAATTTTCATTTTTAGGGGAATTGAGTAGGGGAATAGCTGTGGCTAAGTAATCACTCTCTTAACTCCTATCATTCTGAGGGATACTGAGTTTGTAATTATAGCTATCTGTTGTACATCAGATACTTGAAGTCTATAAGGTATTTTTTTGGGGGGGTTAAAGATAAAAACCACTTTCCCTGGCTACCTTAGGGTGAAGAAGTTCTGCCCTACCATCTACCATACACTTATAAATTAAGATAATCATGGATAGCAAATAAAAACATTTATCAAAGTAAACAATAAAAATATTGGAGAAACTATACAGATTAAGCAATTGAATACACAAAAGAAATCTCAGTCCAACTGAGGAGTGAAGGATTTCACTTTATGAATCCACTCCTAGTAGTCTCTAAGTTCAGGTCCTCCATCAAGAGACATGATAGTATGCCATCTTTGCCCCATATGCCTTTGGCTCCAAGGAATCTGCTATTCACCAAAGTATATATCCTACCTCTCCTTACCCTAAGTCTGCCGGCCTGTCTGTTTGTCTGTATCCTCTCTCAGCCAATCAACAGTTATGTCACTGACCATAATTAGTATCTCAGTACTTAAGATGACTATGAACTTTGCTTGCAGCTACACATAAAATATAAATTATAGCCATGAAGAAAAAAAAGCATGTCTATAATGTCCCCAAATCAGCAAATCAATGAAAAACAAAAACCAAACCCAAAGCATAACCCACATCCCAAATTCAGGAACCAATGAGAGTTTAGCCCTCATTGTAAGGGAGCCCTCTCCCCGCAAAAACAAAATACTTACGGTCATATTGATTTGAATTAAGGCAGGAAGTGACATGGGTTTGGGGTACCCTAGGTTTGAATAAGGCCTGTTATCTGCTAATTGAAGGATAAGAAGAGAGAATTTGTTATCTTGTGATCAGACAAAGCCTGTTTTGATACTATTTACAGGAAAGGTTCTTCTTCAGGTTAGGTGTCTCTTGTAACCTAGCCCTAACAGGACTGTTCTTGTTATTTCAACAGAAAGGGAAGGTTGAAGAAAACATCAGGGGCAAGATAGAAGAACTGCAAAGTACAGTTGCTTTAGTTTTCTTGGCCACCCACAATTGATTCAAAGCAGGCATTTAATCAACATTTCCTCTCTCTTTTCCTTTTTCTCTCTTTTCCTCCCTTCCTCCCTTCCTCCCTCCCTCTTTACTTTCTTCCTCTTTCCCTCTCTCTCTTCCTCCCTCCTTACTTCCCATCCTCCCTTTCTCCATTCTTCTATCCTTCCTTCCCCAAATTCATTCATCTTCCTTTTCCTTTCTCTTTTTTACTTTGCCCTAGTTCTTGCTTTTTCTCCTATTCAGTTTCAAATTCTCCTTACTTTATGTTGAGTTGCTTCACAAATGGTGCAAGTTTTTAACCAATATCTATTTAATACACACTGAAGTCCCCTTTAGATCAATAAAACTTCCCTATAAAACACAGTTCTTAGATAATTGTTGTTCTTATTGGAAAACTTCCTTTGTTTTCATCCCAAGAGCTTTTTTTAACCTAGGCTTCTTAATCTGGATTCCCCCTCTGGTTATCTTGCCCTGCTTGTCTTCCTCATCTTGGTTTATGCTGTGGTTGGCTTGCTTTCTTCTTGTGTCTGTTCCATTGGATCTGATATCTGGGATTTCTTATTTCTTCTGATAGCCCATTGACAATTGTCTCATGGCAACAGTAAAGGAACCCTACCTAATACAGACCTGGCTTCTACCAAGGTCTATGACTGTTAACCCCTTTCCTCTTGCTACCACTGGGCTAGATTCTGACAGCTCTAAGAGATTCATACTCTAAATTCTGCTGACAGTGAGAAATTTGGAATGAGAAAATAACATAGTCAGCAGTATCAGCTTCACATACAAAAGACTGATATATTGTACAGCCACCTCTCAAATTTCTGGGCTAATGGGAAAGAGGATAAGGAAAGATGAATGAAATACACAGCACAGTCATTAATTTCAGTCTCTTTCTCTAGAAGACCTGTTGGAAGTTGCAGAATTAACTGGCTTGGGTTTCATTTCCTTCCTCTCCCCTCCCCAATTCTCTAGAAATGAAATTTCAGGCAACTGGAGAGAAGCAGAGACCTGGATTCTAATAGCTGGCACTTTACATACATTATCTCATTGGATTATGACAGGAACCCTGAGGGGGTAAATGCTATTGTTATGATTTATCCCCATTTTACAGAAATGAGGCACAGAAAGGTTAAAGAGACTTGACAAGGTCACAGTGAGTACTGGGAGTGAGATGTGAAACCAGATTTTCCCTGCTTTGGCTTATGGTTGGAAAGTTGAGTTAGACTATATATAACTGGGCTTAAGAAGCACTTTTCCACTTGACTCCAAACTATAATATAGATGGGAATTTGGGTTTTTCCCTGCTGCCTGTCTGAATTCCTTTGTCTGCTCTAGCAGATGTAAACAGTTGATTTATTTTTTCCTACTTCTTCCTCTTCTGACTCTAAAATCCCACAGGACTCAGAGCACTTCTCTTGCCAGGGCCCAAGCAAAGAGCCAATGCAAATTCAAAGTAGGTTTCTTTTTCAGTCCTGAGTGCAGACTAATTTTTGACAGAAAACTGTGGCTTTATAAAATCCTCTTCCTTGTCCTAAATCTTCTTCACAATTCACAAAAAAACATGACATTCACAGGTATGTGTGTATGCGCATGCGCACACACACACACACACACACACACACAAATAGCTGGTTGCAGTGTGGAGAAAGAATCAGCTGTTTTTTAAAAAAGCTATTGGAAAAAAAAACTTGAGTCAGGATCATGTTAATATTAAAAATAATCTGTCTACCATTATGAGATTTTTTTTTAAAGCCCACACAGTAAATCCTAACAAAGCAAGTCCCTTCCTCTGAACTCCTTTAATTACTTTCCTCTAGCCAGAGGGACCATTTCTCTGTCTGTCTGCATCTTCCAGGTCCCCACCTCTGCTCAAACTGATTCAGGCTATCCATAATTCATAAAAGAAGTGAAAGATTTATGAGGGGCTATGCTGCACTGCCAGCAGGGTTTGGGCAAGTTCTGATATGAATTTAATTTAATTTAATTCTGTTTATTTAATCAGTTCCAAGATATGTGTCCTTAGGCAAGAATTAACTATCAGGCTAAGGTTCTATCCTAGTTTGGTGCTGGGAGGGAGCTTGTGACATTCCTG
This sequence comes from Macrotis lagotis, assembly GCF_037893015.1. Classification (NCBI taxonomy): domain Eukaryota; kingdom Metazoa; phylum Chordata; class Mammalia; order Peramelemorphia; family Peramelidae; genus Macrotis; species Macrotis lagotis. The sequence continues at coordinate 240,439,211 of NC_133666.1, forward strand.
AAACATTTTTAGGTTCCATGTTGTTCCTTCCCTTTAGCACTAATCCTTGTTCAGCCAAGATTGGTGACCAAGATTATCTCCTAAGTTACTTTTTCCATTTCTGACTTTTTAAAAATAACTTTTATTGACACCTTTTTTTTTTTTTTTTACATTGCCTATGTGTCCCATTGCTTCCAACTCTTTCCTATGACCATTGAGAACCACTCCTCATAAGAAAGAATAAAAAGGTGAAATAAAAGTTTGGCAAATTTAAGTAAAATTTTAAAAAAATTTTTAGATTTTTCAAGGCAATGGGGTTAAGTGGCTTGCCCAAGGCCACATGGCTAAGTAATTATTAAGTGTCTGAGGTGGGATTTGAACCCAGGTACTCCTGACTCCAAGGTCCATGCTCTATCCACTATGCCACCTAGCCGCCCCAAATTTAAGTAAAATTAAAAAAATTTGGTTATTATGTGCAATGTTCCATTTTTCTATGCCAATTAGCATGTGTGTTAGATGGAACAGGGAAAACTGTCTTTTCATATGTCTTCTTTAGTACAAAGCTTGACCATTATAATTTCACAGCATTCAGTTCTGATAGCTTTATTGCCAATTCTCTTATTTATATTGCTATAGTCACTGTGTATATTGCTTTCCTGATTCAGCTTATTTTACTCTCTGTTGCCAGGTCTCTCTATAGTCATCACATTCATTATGTCTTAGTGCCCAGTAATATTCCATTATATTCATGTTCTACAACTTAATTATCAACTCTGCAGTAAATGGATATTTATTTTATTTCCAGCTTTGTGCTACTACAAAAAAGTGCTGCTATAAATATTTTGGTGTATATGGTGTCTATCTTGTCATTGGCCTCCTTGGAGTAGATGCCTAGCAGTGCACTCTTTGAACCAAGAGAATTGACATTTTCATCACTCTTTTTACATAATTGCAACTGGCTTTCCAAAATGAGTCAGCATAGCATAGAGACTGGGGCATTGAACATACAATCAGGATGACTTGAATGTAAATCCTGCCTCAGACAATTTTTTTGTTCCTCAGTTTCTTCATTTGTTAAATGAAAGGGCTGGAGACTTAATAGCTTCTAAAATCTTTCAACTCTTAAATTATGATGTTATGATCTTAATATCTGTACCAACTCACTACTCCAACAACCGTGCATTAGTATATCTTTTGTCTTTTCAAAACATCTTCCATATTAATTCTTCCATTCTTTTGTTTTTTTTCCTCAGCATCTCCACATGGGGAAATGCTTTTAGAGGTTCATGTGCCAGAGCCCCATTTCAAATGAAACCTCAAAGTTGTTTTGATTGAATTTTTAATGACTTGAAGCTTTCTTTCACATGATTTTTAACTGATTTCTTTTTTTTGAGAACTATTTGTTCATATCCTTTACCACTTTTTCAGATGGAGGATGACTTTTGAACATATATATTTCTTATAGTCATCCAGTTATTTTGCATATCAACCATTCATCAAAGATAATTGTTGCAGTTTTCCCCTCCCCCATTCAATCACTTCCCTTGCAGTTGCATTGATTCTGTTTTTGTAAAAAAAAATTTAATTTCATGTAAATGAAATGATCTATTTTTATAATTTGTAATTGTCTCTAATCCCATGTTTGCTTAACACCCCCAAATATGAAAAGTGTATGATCAGTTTATCTCATTTTTATCTTTAATATCCAGGTTATATATTCATTTTAAATTTATTATGGTATAACCTGTTAGTATAAACATAATTTCTGCTTCTCAACTTTCTCAGTAATTTTTACCAAAGAGGCAGATTTTTATTAGGTGGTTTATGTTTTGGGGTTTATGGAACACTGGGTAATTCAATTATTTCAGATTTTTTCCTTGCTTGTCTCTTTCATTGATCTTTTCTAATGTTTTCAACCAATACCCAATATTTCTTAATTTTTTTTAAAAAATATTTTATGGGGCGGCTAGGTGGCGCAGTGGATAAAGCACTGGCCCTGGAGTCAGGAGTACCTGGGTTCAAATCCAGTCTCAGACACTTAATAATTACCTAGCTGTGTGGCCTTGGGCAAGCCACTTAACCCCATTTGCCTTGCCAAAAAACCCCTAAAAATATTTTATTTTGAGTTTTAAAATTTTTCTCCTAATCTTGCTTCCCTCCCCCCACTCCCCACAGAAGGCAATCTGTTAATCTTTACATTGTTTCCATGGTATACATTGATCTAAGTTGAATGTGATGAGAAAGAAATCATATCCTTAAGGAGGAAAAATAAAGCATAAGAGATAGCAAAATTACATAATAAGTTAACTTTTTTTCCCCTAAATTAAAGTTAATAGTCTTTGGTTTTTGTTTAAACTACACAATTTTTTTAATCTGGATACAGATGGTATTCTCCATCACAGACAGCCCCAAATTGTCCCTGATTGTTTCACTGATGGAATGAGCAAGTCCATCAAGGTTGATCATCACCTCCCCCCACCCCCCCACAGCCATCAGAGTGTACAATGTTTCTTTGGTTCTGCTCATCTCACTCAGCATCAGTTTGTGCAAATCCTTCCATGCTTCCCTAAATTCCCATCTCTCCTGGTTTTTAATAGAACAATAGTGTTCCATGACATACATATACCACAGTTTGTTAAGCAATTCCCACCAGTAGAGTTTTGCAGTCTCTGTTTTCCTGTAGCTCTTTCAACTTCTCCTCTAAGATTTTGGATGCTATAGCACTGTGTGTGTGTACATATTTAGTATTAAAATTCCTTTATTGTCTATGGAACCTTTTAGACAATATAGAGTCCTTCCTTATCTCCTTTAATGCTATCTATTTTTGCAGCTGCTTTGTCTGAGACAAGGATTGCAACCCCTGCTTTTTTCATTTCAGCTGAAGCAAATATATTTTGCTTTAACCTTTTACTTTTACTCTATATGTATCTCTCTGCTTCAAATGAGTTTCTTGTAAGTAGCATATAGTAGGATTCTGGTTTTTAATCCATTCTGTTATTTGCTTATGTTTTAAGGGAGAGTTCATTCTATTCACATTCAAATTTATAATTACTAACTCTTTATTGCCCTCCATGCTATCTTCCTTCTGTTTGTATTTCCCCCCATTTTTCCCTTTATCCATATTCCCTAGTATTTTGTTTCTGAATACCACTACCTTGAGTGGTGCCCTCCTATATCAACCCCCCTCCCCTCTCTTCCCCCTTCCCCCTTTTCCCCTTCTTCCTTTCCTTTCTTCTGTTAGTTTCCCTTTTTCTCCCCTCCCCATTCCCCCTCCCCTTTTCCCCTTTTAATACCTGAAAGGTAAGATAAGTTTCTGAAGAACTGAATGTGTGTATAAGTTAACTTTAAATCAAGTCTGATGAAATAAAGATTCAGGTGGTTCTCACCCCCTCCCTTCTTTCCCTCTATTATAATAGGTCTTTTGTACCTCTTGTTCCAATGAGTTTTACCCCAGTCAGTCTCCTCGATCCTCCCATCTCCTTACTGTCCCCCTTTTTAAGGAGGTATTGTTTTTAAATCATTCTGAGTCACAGAAAACTTATGAGTATCCATCACTTCTGGCTAAGTAAAGTCTCTCTAATTTACAGTTACAGTTCTCAAGAATTATTAGTCTTTCTCTAAGGTAGGGATTTAGCTTGCTTCATCTTATTGGATAGCAAATTTTTTTTCTTTACCTTTCCTTTCTACCTTTTTCACGTGTCTCTTGAGCCTCCTGTTTGATGTCCAAATTTTCTATTTAGCTCTGATCTTTTCATCAGGTAATGTTAGACGTCTTCCATTTCATTAAATGTCCATCTTTTCCCCTGGAAGAAAAGACTCAACTTTGCTGGATAGTGGATTTTTGACTGCATTCCAAGTTCCCTTGCTCTTTGGAATATCTCATTCCAGGCCCTTTGATCTCTTAATGTTGATGTAGCCAGGTCCTACATAATCCTTACTGTGACTCCTTGGTATTTAATTGTTTCTTTCTGTCTGTTTGCAGGATTTTCTCTTTTATCTGATAGTTCTGGAATTTGGTCACAACATTTCTTGGTGTTTTCATTTTAGGATCTCTTTCCAGAGGGGGATGCTGTATTCTTTCAAGAACTATTTTGCCCTCTGTTTCCATGATATCAGGGCAGTTTTCCATCTCTAAATCCTGTAATATTAGGTTCAGGCTTTTTTTTTTCTCTTTAGTGTTTACAGGAAGTTCTATAATTCTCAGGTTGTCCCTTCTCGATTGGCTCTTGAGGTCAGTGGTTTTGCTGTTGAGGTATTTTACATTTTCTTCTATTTTTTTGGTCTTTTGGTTTTGTTTAACAGAATCTTGTTGTCTCATGAAGTCATTAGTTTCCACAGATTCCATTCTTTTTTTAGAGAAGAATTTTCTTCATTTACCTTTTGCAACTCCTTTTCCAATCAGTCAATTCTATTTTTGAAGGAGTTTTCCATTTGCCAATTGAGGATTTGAGAGAATTATTTTCTTTTTGTATTTGTCCAATTGTATTTTCCAATGTTTTGTTTTCTTGTTGCAATGTGTTAATTTTCTCTTAAGTTTCTTTTCCCAACTTTTCCAATTGAGTTTTAAACTCCTTCCTGATTTCTTCAAGGAAGCCTTTCTGGGCTGGAGACCAATTCATATTCTCTTCAGAAGTGCTAGATCTCTTTGGGTTAGAATCTGATCCTTATAAGTATTTCTCCATGGGTCCCCCTTTTCACTGGTTTTTCTTCATCTTTCTAGGATCTTGTGTTGGGGGGAGCTGGCTCTCAGAGGTTTGCTTTTGAAGATCCTAGAGGCTTTGTTCACTTGGCTTAGTAATTCAAAGGGCCGGCCAGTAGGAGGTGCTGGTTGCTTTCTCTGGAGTGATTGAAGCCCTTTCCCAACCCTGGAGGGAGGGAGGAGGGGCAGCAGGGTCTGAGTTGACTTTGAATAATGGACTGGAAGCCAATCTTCCTTTCATCTGTGCTTGAGAGGATGGTGGGAGGGGGTGGGGGGGCTGCCTACTGTTTGTTCCTGGAAGAACGCTCCAAAAGTATGGAGTTCAGATTCCACACTGAGCTGGACGATTTTCAGGCTGCAGACTTCCTCTCCCCGGCCAAAAACTCCAGCTAAAGTTTGTTTTGGACCTGCCTCTCACCAAAGTCCCTCAGGCTAACACCGACTCTGTGCCCCACCCCCCATCCTCTGGTCTCCTTTCCTGGTTCACCTACAGTCTCCTGAGACAGACCTTGTTAGTTCTTCTCCTAGAATCTTTTTATGGGTTTTGTTGATCGAGTTTCTGTTAAGAGGGTTCTTTCATGTTATTTTTGAGGGGACACAGGGAGTGCTTAATGCAGTGCCTATCTTCTTTCTGCCATCTTGGTCCTGGGAGAGGTATCCTTCAGAGATGCCTGCTACTGGGGAGTCAGAGCCTCCCCCTGCTTCCTGAGCCCCATGGAAGCTTTAGAAGGGAATGGGAGGGGGCCTGGGACCTGAACCTGACCCCAATGGGGTGAGGGGGCAGATCCAGGAAAATCACCTTCAGGGCCATGCCTCCTCAAGCGGGATGTGAACATCTGTTAATTTGTTAACTCGCCCTAGTACCCAATATTTCTAATGTTTTCAATCAGTACCCAATACTGCAATTTAAGGTCTGTAAGTACTATTTCCCCTTCATTCCTACATCTTTCCATGATTTCCTACAGATTCCCAATGAATTTTGTTAATATTTTATCTAGCTGGGGTGGCTAGGTGGTGCAGTGAATAGAGCACTTGCCCTGGAGTCAGAAGTACCTGAGTTCAAATCCAACCTCAGACACTTAATAATCACTTAGCTGTGTGACCTTGGGCAAGCCACTTAACCCCATTGCCTTGCAAAAACCTAAAAAACAAAAAAAAATTATCTATCTCTGTAAAATATTCCCTAGGTGTTGTGATAGATAGTAAATCTTTAAATTAATTTTGATAGAGTTGTCATTATGATTTGATTGGCATACCGCAGTCATGAGCACTGAATATCTTTCCACTTAAGTTGTTCTACTTTTAGCATGTTTAGATTTAAAACAAAGTAAAAGTAAGTTAATCTTAACTATATAGCTCCATGGTTTAGCATAAGACAGTTTTTTGGTGTTTGAAGCCTAGACCGTACTATCTTACCCAACCTGCCAAAATAGGGATAGCTTATGGTTGTCATCCCACTCCAGCTGGTATTGACCTTCTCCATTTTCCTATCTGGACCAGTTAGTTCATTCCTCTTTAGTCAGTCTAATTTCCTGTAAGTTCCCAGGGGCTCATCCTATTGATACCACACTCATTGAAGACACTTAATTGGTTTAGTCCAATGTAGCTCAGAACCCACAAACTCAAGAGAACTTCAAGTCACAGTCTCTCTAGTAGCAATTATTAATGGTAGGCACCATCATATCCATGGAAGAGATATTTCTATACTGGTGGGGTAAGCATTTTACAGTTACCTCTATTCTATGTAATAGACCATTTGCTAATTAAAAACTAGCATTTATATAACACTATTTACTAAATACACTTTGCAACTATTATCTTATTTAATCTTTATAACAACTTGGGGAAGTATTATTATCCCCATTTTACTTCACACTAAGTCCAAGTATAACTACAAAGTTTACCATTTACTTTATGGGCAAAGATGATTTTTTTCCAACCAGGAAATATTTGCAAAAGTTCTTTGGAATGCTTATTGGACTATTAAACATGAATTTTTGTTAAATCTGGAAAATAGTACAAACCTAATTGAAGAAAGCAGTTCTGGTATAACTCCCTAGTGGGGGAAAAAGTCCAAATTTGGAATCTGGAGACTAGATTCAAATCCCAGCTCAAAAACAGTTCAAACTCTATAATGAGTTTTTATGTGTATAAATAGGTATAGTATTGGTATTAGCTATAAGTTTATATAAGAATATATAAGGTTATATTCAGCCCACCACCTGATTTTGTAGATCCTAGGGGATAAGAATGGTTCCTCTTTTTTTTAAATACCAACTTTATAATACAACTTCATAAAATACAAATTGATCCCATTAGTATGCTTTCAAATGATAGACCATATCCATTTTAAGAATATTGCTTGGTCATGTATTCAGGGAAGGAATAAAATCACAAGTGGCGACTAAGGGTCTGAGACAAGTTCAGATTTGCCTCCTATCCAGGATTCTCAGCCTTCATACTGCTGGGATCCTTCCTCATCATTGCAAGAAATCCCAGAGTTACATGACACCATACTTTTCATAGGGTCTGGGGTGGGATGCAGAATGTAGTCATTTCTTTTGAAGTCTACTGAAAAGATTTGGTGAGCACTGCTTTCTCCCACAGTTTTGGTTTAGAAGTCTGGGCCACTGGGACAGGGAGAAAGAGGGGAGCTATCAAGTTTTGCTGTCCCATGCCAAAGAACCAAATCTTTCATGGCTAAGCATGTGTCCCTAGAAGATGTCAAGTCAAAGGAAAGACATTAAATGGGAAGTGTTCCAACCGGAACAGCTGCCATCAGAAGAGGGCAAGGCCTAGGTCTATGCCCGGGTATGTTCCATTACATGAATTGTTATCATTTTATAGAAAGGAAGATTAAACCATAGAAGTAGCTTATATAATAGTGATTTATAGTATTATATGACTGTTGGGTGATATAACAAATGTAGTACTTGTTTTGGGGCCAGAAGAACAAAGATCTGGCCTCAGACACTTACAAACTATGTGTTCTTGAGCATATCATGTAATCTCCATCTGTCTCATATTTCTCCATGTTAAAATGGAAATAATAACAGGATCTACCTTAGAGGATTATTTTAGGGAGCAAATGATATTTATAAAATCTGCTCAGTATCTGACATATAACAGGCACTTCGTAAATTATTGTTCTCTTTCCCTTCCCACCCCCACCCTCATCCCTACTATAGAATGGAGCAGGAAAAAAACCCCAGATATCATTGAGTTCAGTCTCAGGAAAACTGAGGCCCAGAAAATGTGTCAAAAAATAAATAACTAGAACCTAATTATAGTACCAAAATATAGATTTTCTTTTACTTAAGAGAAAATATTACTTTTTCATGTTTTGTTCAATACATATATCTTATATTTTTTCATTACAACAAAGGCAAGAATGACAAAGAATTTACATTTTAGCTCATCTGGTTTTCTCACTGGCCCCTCAATATAACTTGAACATCTCCACCTCTTAGTTCTGTGAGAGTAGAGATTGCATATTATGCTGTGGGCTCCCCAGGGGCAGACAGACCAGGGTCTTGCCCATTGTAGATGCTAAATAGATATTGTTGATGGGTTGATAGATTGACCCACTGGAATTCTAAATGTTTAATAACACTTGAAAGGCTTAGCTGGGGCTGTCTATTCTAATGGAGGCAAATGAGTTAAAATAAATCATAGATATTTTTCCCAAGTGTCTCAATGTTGTGATATTTGCTTCTTGGTTTGTTTGACTCTCTGGGAGTTTTCTCTTTGTCCATTTGGGGCAAATGGGAAAAGGGAAGGGATGAAGATAGGAAGAACAACAGATATAATAAGGAAAAATACATTGGGGAAGAGGAAACATTTAGAAAGAGGAGTCATCTGAAGGGAAAGCATGTTTCTTGGAAAGTGGTAAGAAAGCAGGGGAAGCTAAAAATAATATCCCTTTGACAGCAACAAACAGTCCTAAATGAGAATGAACTGAATGGGAAATGAAACCTATCCCCACTCTCCACCAGGCTGAAGGTATTTTTACACTGAATTATTATTCTCTTTGTATCTAAGGGCTTTCATAGAGAGAGTTTGCAGCAGCAACTTCAGATACTAGTGGGTACTGGTGGAACTGATAACAGTACTATTTCTTTCATAGGAAGGTGATAGTATTGCTCACCATAGCATTCAGATCTTGGCAGAAAGAGGCAGTGCTTGATCCTGTTACATTTGACAACATCATAGGCCCTTACAGCATCAGAATGGGCAGAAACATAGGTCCTAAGGAAATAAACATTGGCATAGGCAGCAACCCATCTAGATCTTTAGTTTCTATTTCCTGGAATTGATAAGGTCCCTCCATATAGTTGCTAAAAAAGGTATCCAATGGTCACCAGACAATTTTTTCTTAGGAAGGGTTTGGAGGAAGGAAAGATCAATAAAATTGAAAACTAATGAAACCAAGAAAATTAATGAACTAATTAATGAAACTAAAAGTTGATTTTATGAAAAAAAATAAAATCAATAAACTTTTAGTTAATCTGATGTATTAAAGATATAAAGGATGAAATCACCACCAATGAGGAGAAAATTAAAGTAATATTCAGAGCCATTATCTCCAACTGCATGCCAATAAATCTGATAATCTAAATGATATAAATGGATATCTACAAAAGTATAAATTGGCCCAATTAACAGAAAAGGAAAAAATTCTTGAATAACTTCATTTCAGAAAAAAAAATTGAACAAGTCATCAATGAACTTCCCAAGAAAAAAATCTCCAAGGTGAGATGGATTTATAGGTGAATTCTACCTAACATTTAAAGAACAATTAATTCCAATCCTATACAAACTGCTTGAAAAATTAGGTAAAGGAGTTCTACCAGATTTCTTCTATGACATGAATATAGTGCTGATACCTAAACCTGGAAGAACCAAAACAGAGAAAGAAAATTATAGACCAATATCTCTAATAAATATTGATGCAAAAATTTTAAATAAAAAATTAGCTAAGAGATTACAGCAAATTTTCACTAGGATAATACACTATGATCAAGTATGATTTAAAACAGAATTCAGTGCTGGTTCAATATTAGGACAATAATCAGCATAATAACCATATTAATAATAAAATTATCATTATGTCAATAGATGCTGAAAAAGCTTTTGACAAAGTACAGCACCTGTTTCTAATAAAAACACTAGAAAGCATAAGAATAAATGAAGTTTTCCTTAAAATGATAAGCAGCATCTATCTAAAAAGCATTATATGTAATGGAGATAAGCTAGAAGCATTCCCCATGAGATCAGGGGTGAGAAAAGGATGCCCATTATCACTACTATTATTCAATATTGCATTAGAAATGTTAGCCTTAGCAAAAAGAAAAGAAAAATAAATTGAAGGAATTAGAATAGACAAGGTGGAAACAAAACTCTCACGATTTGCAAATGATATGATGGAATACTTAGAGAATACTAGAAAATCAACTAAAATTACTTGAAATAATTAATAACTTTAGCAAAGTAACAGGAGACAAAGTAAACCTTCATAAATTACCAGAATTTTTATATATTGCCAACAAGTATAGCAGCAAGAGATAGAAAGAGAAATTTCATTTAAAGTAACTTTAGACAACATAAAATATTTGAGAATCTACTTCCCAAGACACCATATGAACACAATTACAAAACATTTCTCATACAACTAAAGTCAGATCCAAACAATTGGGAAAATTTCAATTGCTCATGAGTAGGATGAGCAAATATAATAAAAATGATAATTCTATCTAAGTTAAATTTCTTATTCAGTGCTATACCAATCAAATTACCCAAAAAAACCCTGTTTTACAGAACTTGAAAAATTAATAACAAAATTCATCTGGAGGAACAAGAGGTCAAGAATATCAAGGGAATTAATAAAAAAATGCAAAGGAAGGTAGTTTAGCTAAATGAGATCTAAAACAGTATTGTAAAGTGGTAGTCATCAAAACTATCTGGTATTGGCTAAGAACTTGAGAAGAGAATTGGTGGACTAGATTAAGTACTGTAGTAAATGATTATATCTACTCTTTGATAAACTCAAAGACTACAGCTTCTGAGATAAGAATTCACTATTTGACAAAAATTGCTAGGAAAACTTGAAAATAGTATGGTAAAAACTAGGCATTGATCAGCATTTCATACCCTATACAAAGTTAAAGTTGAAATGGGTACAGGATTTAGCCATGAAGGGTGATACATAACTAATTAGAAGAAGTAATAGTCTATCTGTCAGATCTATGAAGAAGGAAAGAGTTTATTTTTCAAGTTATGTAAAACAGGTTTTTTTGGGTAATTTCATTGGTATAGCACTGAATAAGAAATTTAACTTAGATAGAATTATCATTTTTATTATATTTGCTCATCCTACTCATGATAAGTGATAGAGTACACTATAAATTACAAAATTAATAATTTTGAACATTAAATTAAAATTTTTTTGCCCAAACAAAACTAATGCAACCAAGATTAGAAGGACATGGAAAACTGGGAAACAATTTTTCATAGTTAAAAGTTTCTGATAAAGTACTCACTTCTAAAATATATGGAGAACCAAGTCAAATTCATAAGAATACAAGTCATTCTCCAATTGATAAATGGTCAAAGGATAAGAACAGGTAGTTTTCCAATGAAAAAATTAAAACTACTTATAATCATATAAAAAATGCTCTAAACCATTATTGATTAGAGAATTGTAGATTAAAACAACTCTGAGGTACCAGCTGCTGTCCATCTGATTGGCTAAAATGACCAAAAGGAAAATGATCAGTGTTGGAGAAGAAATGGGACACTAATGTACTGTTGGTGGAGTTGAGAACTGATCCAGCCAATTTGGAGAGCAATTTGGAACTATGCTCAAAGGGCAATAAAACTGTGCATACAATTTGATGCAGCAAAGAGATCATAAAAAAGGGGAAAAGACCCAGAAGTACAAAAAGTATTTATAATAGCTCTTTTGTGAAGAATTGGAAATTACGGGAATGTCCATCAATTGGACAATGAATGAACAAATTATGGTATATGAATGAGATGGCATATTATTGCTCTGTAAAAAAATCATGCCTGATTGTACTTCAGTAAACCCTGGAAAAACTTGCATGAACTGATGCTGAGTGAAGTGAACAGAACCAGAAGAACATTGTATTTATTAACTGCAGCATTGTCATAAGATCGACAATGATGAATGCAGCTCCTTTCAACAGATTCAGTGATCAAGGACAATCCTGAGAGATTTATTAAGGAAAATGCCATCCACATCCAGAGTAAAAATTATGGAGTCTGAAGGCAGAATAAAGCATAATATGTTAGCTTTTAAAAATTTGTTTTATTTTTTCTTTTTCTCCTGTTTTTTCCCCATTAGTTATTAGGTAATTATTAAGTGTCTGAGGCCAGATTTGAACTCAGGTACTCCTGACTCCAGGGCTGGTGCTCTATCCACTGTGCCACCTAGCTGCCCCATTTGTTTTATATTATTACAATAATCTTGTTATGAGAGTGAACATAAACCCCCTGCCTCCCCAACAAAAAAGTTGAGAAACCTCAAGAAGAGTGAGAGAGAGAAAAAAATGTACTTCAATCTGTGTTCAGATTCCAATGGCTCTGTCTTTGGGATGAGTTGTCTTCTTTATCATGAATCCACCAAAGAAGTTGCTTCAATATTTTTTCCCACAGTTGCTATTACTAGCTATATTTCCCTCCACTCTATTCCTTCCCACTCTCATTTATTCTATTTTCTCTCTCTCTCTTTTTCACCCTGTCCCTGTTCAAAAGTGTGTTGTATCTGAGTACCCTCTCCCACGATCTTACCTCTCTTCTGTTATCTACTCTCCCCTTCTCTCCCCCCTATTCCCCCTTATCTCATCCCCTTTCTCTCATTTTTCTTTAGGTTAAGATAGATGTCTATACCCTATTAAGTGTGTATGTTATTTCCTCTCTGAGCCATTTCTAATGAGAATGGAGGTTCACTCATTCCTCCTTGCCTTCCTCTGTTCCTCTCCATTGAAAAAGCTTTTTATTGACTCTTATGTGAAATATCTTAGACCCTTCTTCCTCTCTTTTCTTTTCCTCCCAGTATTTTCCTTTATCATTCATCGACTCAATCTTTTACTATATTATACCATTATATTCAGCTCCTTCCTGTGTCTTGTCTATATATATGCCCTTTCTAACTGCTCTTATAAATGAGAAAGTTCATATAAGCTATCAGTATCTTCTTCCCATGCAGGAATACAAACAGTTCAACATTCTTAAATTCCTCATAGTTAGTCCTTCTCATCTGCCCTCTCTGTGATTCACCTGAGTCCTGTACTTGGAGATCAAACTTTGTGTTCACCTCTGGTTGTTTCAATAGGTAAGTTTGAAAGTCCCTGGTTTCATTGAAGGTCCACCTTTGTCCCTGAAAGAAGATGTTCAGTTTTTCTGGGTAGTTGATTTTCGGTTGTAAATCAAAATATTTGCCTTCTGGAATATCATATTCCAAGCCCTATGAGCCTTTAATGTAGATGTTGCCAAATCCTGTATAATCCTGACTATAGAACCATGGTAGTTGAATTGTTTCTGACAGCTTTTAGAATTTTTCTTTCAGGAGATGATCAGTGAATTCCCTCAATTTCCCTCAATTTCTTGCCCCCTGCTTCTAGAATCTCAGGGCAATTTTGCTGTATTATTTCTTGAAAAATAAAGTCTAGGTTCTTTTCTTTTAAATTATCTCTCCTGGATCTGTTTTTGAGGTGTTATTTCACATTTTCTTCTAATTTTTGCTTTTTTTTTTTTTTTTTGGAATAGTTTTATTTCTTCCTGATTTCTCACAAAGTCATCAGCTTCCTTTAGTTCCTTTCTGCATTGGAAGGAGTTATTTTCTTCAGAGAGCCTTTTCCTTTTCCAACTGGCCAATCCTGCTTTTTTAAGGTAGTTTTCTTCTCATTTGCCTTTTGTATTGCCTTTTCCATTTGGCCTAAACTGGTTTTTAATGTATTATTTTCTTCAATATTTTTTTGTATTTCTTTCACCAAACTGCTGATTTGGTTTTTATCATTTATCTGCATCACTCTTATTTCTTTTTCCAATTTTTCCTCTACCACCCTTAATTGCTTTTCAAAGCCTTTTTTGAAGTCATTCATAGCCTGAGTCCATTTTCTATTTCTCTTGGAGGTTTTAGGTACAGAAGCTTAGATTTTATCATCTTCTGATTCTTCCAGGGGACCAAAATAATTTTCTAAGATTAGATTCTCTGTTTTATTTTGTTTGCTCATTTCCTCAACCTATAACTGATTTACCACACTTCCAAGGCTTTGGGGTTTTTTTGGGGGGACAACTTACAGGAACCTTAATTCCTCCAAGGTCTTATGAGAGGCTATGATTGCTCTTTTCCCTGTGCTTTGGTTAATGGATGAACACCAGTGCTCCATTCTGCCCTGGAGCTGTGAGGAGAGTCCCTACTCAGCTATGATGGTATGGGAGCCCAAAGTGCAATTTGTATTTGGGTGTGGGAAAATAGCTGAGTTCTGCCCCAGGGAGAGCAGAGAGACCTCTTGGGTCTCCCCAGACCCCCTTACCATCTTTGGACTGCACTCTGGAGATATAGGCTAGCTTCCCTGATTCCTGCTACAGGTTCTCACCACAGGGCTGCTCTGAGGCTGGTGCTCGCTTCACACTCACTCTGAAGCAGCAGAGTTCTCTCACCATCCCTTCAAGATGTTCTGGTGATCCCTGGGCCTGGAGGTCTGTAAACTGCCCCCTCTGCCACAGACTCAGATGCCCTCAGGGATCTAGGCACTCTACTGCAGCTACAGGTGCTCTCTCAGGAGCTTTTTCCAACCCCTGGTCCTGGTGAAACAGACCTTTCCTGGGGAACTTCTAAGTTGTCTTGAACTGGGAAATTGCATCATTTAGTCTTTCTGTGGGTTCTGCCCCTCTAAATTTTGGCTAAAATCATAATTTGACAGCCTTTGGAATTTTGGGAGGACCAATTTCCCTTTCCATTAGTTCTAATTTTTCTTTCACAGCCTGACTAATATTGAAATGTTAAACATAATTATACATATATAACTTATGTTGATGTTGTCATTCAATCTTGACAAAGACCATGATATCAGGGAGGTGATGCCATGACAAGCACAAGAATTGTATTTGAGTAAGGGAGGATTGTACTAAGTCACCAGCTTCACTTTCCCCTCCAGAACCATCCAGAACCAATGGTCAGAAATGAATCAGGATGACTGGAGATAGCCCTGGAGGTGAGAGTTAAGTGACTTGTCCCAAGGTCACACAGTAAGTGTCGAGTGTCTGAGGTTAGATTTGAACTCCTTTCCTTCTGCTCTATCCAGAGCACCACCTAGTTGCTGCTGCTCAGATTGCTGATTGCCATGGTGGAGGGAGAAAAGGAGGTTGGTAGAAAAATATGAAACTCAAAAGTTTACAGAATAATACATGCTGAAAATTATCTTTGCCTATAACTGAAGAAATAAAATAAAACAGCTTTCAATAAAAAGAAAGACAAAAAAAAGGAAAAGGAATGGCTTGGATATCCTATGTTGGAATTGTTATTAAGTGCCTTGTACATCCATACTAACATACTCTATAATGTTTGTCCTTCATTTGCAAATAAGACCTTGACACCAGGAAGGTGATGCCATGGCAAGCACATGGATTGGATCTGAGTGAGGGGGTGCTGTGCTAAGTCGCCAACTTCACTTTTTCCTCAAGAGCCATCTTGGTCCAATGGCCAGATATGAATCAGGATGACTGGCCCCACAACTAAGTAAATGTCTGAGGCTGGATTCAAACTCTTGTCCTCCTGATTCCAAGGCCAGAGCTCTGTCCACTATGCTACCTAGCTGCCTCTATACTCTATAACTCTTCCTGCAGCCACCCCAACCTTCAGCAGCCATTTCCTTGATCAGTCAATGGCCATCAAAAATCAAGGGAAGATCCTTTACCTGCAAAAAGATTACAGCTTGCTGAAGATTCAGATTATGCTAATTTTTTAGTAATAAAATATCTTAAGAGTAATAACAGAGCATAAAGAAAAGTAGAGCAGCTAGATGATTCAGTAGATGGAACACTGGACCTGGAGTCAGGAAGATACATGTTCAAATCTGGCCTCAGACACTTACTGTGTGATCCTGAATTGTTTGCTTTAATTCACTGAGAAGAAAATGGCAAAAAAAAACCCCACTCCAGTATCTTTGCCAAGAAAACTGCAAGAACAGTATTGGTGTATTATGTGGTCCATGGGGTCATGAAGAGTCAGATCCAGCCACCTTTTCCCAGGCCAGGCTGCCTAGGGTGCCTCACACTGAGACAGACTTTTCTCTCTTTATTACTCTTAATGACTCTTACCTCAGGTTTCAGAAGGTTACTCCCTGAAATTCCATTTAGCTTCTCCTTTATGACCCCATCATTCTATTCATTTTCCCTTGTATTTTCAAAATCTTCACAGTTTGGGAACTATGACTTCCATTTGATTTTCCTAGTTCTGAGGAGTTGAAGAAAAGACACTAGTTGTCCCCTCATGCTGGAACTCTCTTTATTTTGTGTCCTGTCTTCTTTTAATCTTTTTTTTTTCTTTTTTAGGTTTTTGCAAGGCAAATGGGGTTAAGTGGCTTGCCCAAGGCCACACAGCTAGGTAATTATTAAGTTTCTGAGAACGAATTTGAACCCAGGTACTCCCGACTCCAGGGCTGGTGCTCTATCCACTGCGCCAGCTAGCTGCCCCCTCTTCTTTTAATCTTAACAACTTTCCTTGAAGATTACCCCATTAATATTTTGCTTTTTGCCTTTCTCTGTATCCTCAGAGTACAATTCAGTGTGTAGCATTCAGTAAATGTTTAATACAACTTGTTGACTTTACATTTCCATGGCATATTATCAGGAAGACTGACGAAGAGTATCCTCAACAGCTGTATAATCATTAGTTACACCCCTTTTTGTTAGCTGTTAGTTAAATGCTTAGCAAACACCTCTGGAAGACAACAACCACATTCCCAAACTCTCCCTCTCTGAACATTCCCATAATAAAGAATTTTTTAAACAGGGGAAAATTTAGTAAAACTAATAATATATAAAAACGTGAAGGGTAGGGCAGGAGAGGTACTTTCTCATCTCTATTTTGGAGTCAAACATGGTCATTATAATTTTATAGCATCAAGTTTTGCTTGTTCTGTACTTCTTTCTGTTTACATTGCTGAAGTCATTGTGCATAGTTCTATGATTTGTGCTGTTCATATAAGAAATACATAGCATCTTGGGTTTTGTAAATTTGTAATTAGGGTTAGAAAAACATAAATAGATATTTCTGGAATCTTATTCATGGTTTTCCAGTGAAGAATTTGATTTCTGCCTGAAGAGTATCGGGAAGGACTGATTATTGTATTCTCTGAGAGGGAATACCAGACTATAATTATATATCTATTTTCTTTCCTAAATATTGCTGCTCAAGAGGTGTGAGTTTTGTTTATCATGTTCTTGACCATTATTTCTTAAAAGGAAGAAGTTATTAATCCAAGCTGATGCCTACTGACTTGGTCATTTCTTGTCAAATGCTTTTTACTTGAATGACCATCCTAAGTAGGGAATAGCAAGGTACCAATTTATCCAAATAGATTACAATCAAATATTGAAATTCTTTAGATTAGAATGCCTCAGAAAATACACCAGTGAAAGAATGTTTTAGTTGGGAGGGAGGTGAGATCAGCTTAGAAAGATATTCAAATCTGGTTTCAGACATTAATTATGTGATCCTGATTAGTTCATTTTACCTTCTGTCTTTCAGTTTCCTCATCTGTAAAATAGAGATAATAGTGGCACCTACTTCCCAATGTTGTCATGAGGGTCAAATGAGATTTTTGTAATAAACAGCGTAATATTTGGAATAAAGTGAGTGCTAAATACTTTTTATCACTACAACCAAGACAAAGACCCCAGTGTCATTCCAAGGGGGAATTCCCTTCAAAACTCTAAAGAAGCAAGCTGGAAGCTGGAAATTCCCCTACTCGTCTGTCTTCCAAAATCTCTCTTCACATGACTGGAGTTGGAACTCAAGAGAGTCTCTGACAGATGTCCTCTGTCAAAAAAGTAATCAAGACATTTCTCTTCTCCAAAGTTCTCTTACCAACTCTGCTCCTCACATAAGAACAATGCATCCAGACAGGATTCTCTCCACCAATTAGAGAATTTTTTTGCAAAATGTTCAGACTTGAAACCAAACTACATAATATTTCCTTGTTCTATGTACTTTACATCACCCAAATGTCCCCATAATCATTATATTCAAAATTTCTTATAGTTCCATGTAGCACAACTTGTTTGTCCATTTTCTAGTAAGCAGACAGTTGTTTTGTTTCTAGTTCTTTGCTATCTCTTTTAAATTTTTTTTTATTTAAGACAATGGGGTTAAATGGCTTGTTGAAGGTCATACAACTAGGCAATCATTAAATGTCTGAGGTTGGATCTGAACTCATATCCCTCTGACTCCAAGGATATGAGTTCAAGGGCCAGTGCTATATCTACTGTGCCACCTGGCATCCCTCTGCTGTGCCACCTGGCTGCCTCAGTTCTTTGCTATCTCAAAAAAGTTTTTTTTTTTTTAGTTTTTGCAAGGCAATGGGATCAAGTGACTTGCCCAAGGCCACACAGCTAGGTAATTATTAAGTGTCTGAGGTCAGATTTGAACTCAGGTACTCCTAACTCCAGGGCCGGTGCTCTATCCACTGTGGCACCTAGCCACCCCATCAAAAAAAGTTTTAACATAAATATCTTGATGCAAATATGATTGTTAGTTTTACCATTAACTTCCTTGGGATATATACTTAGCAGTGCAATCTCTAAGTCCAAGTTCAGAGACATTTTAGTAACTTTTCCCACAGAACTACAAACATCTTTCTAAAAATGAGATAAGAAGTCATAGTGCCTAGGGCACCAAATGTGTAGTTAGGAAGAACTGAACTAATCCTGCCTCAGACACTTACAAGCTGTGTGATCCTGGGTAAGTTATTTAACCATATTGTGCTTCAGTTTCCTCATTTGTAAGGCCTGTAAGATCTATTTAAACTCTAAATCTATGCTCTTATGTTAGTAAAGATTGGATCAATTCACAAGTCCCCATCCATATATGCTAGTGTGGTTGTTATCTTTTCAAAACCTCTTTCAACCTTATTTTCAGGTTTTTTTGTGATTTTTTTGCCAATTTGCTGAACATGAAGTGAAAACTCATTTGCATTTTTCTTATTATGATTTAGGGCATTTATTCATAGGCTTGTTAATAGTTTATATTCATTTTTTCCTTAAAATTGCTTTTTATACCTTGATGATTCATTTATTGGGAAATAGCTTTTAGTCATTTATTTCTCTTAGTTGTCTAGATAGCTTGAAAAATAGACCTTTATCAGATTTTTTATATAAATATTTTTCCTTAGATAAGTACTATCCCTTTTGTCCAAATTGTATTGATTTTATTCTTACAAAACACTTCTTAATTTCATTTAATTGAAATAATCTACTTTGACTCTTAAAATCACCTTTTTCTTTTGTTTAGTTAATCCATGTAGCACAACTTGTTTGTCCATTTCCTAGTAGGCAGACAGTTGTTTTGTTTCTAGTTCTTTGCTATCTCTTTTTAAAATTTTTTTTATTTATTTAAGACAATGGGGTTAAGTGACTTGTTGAAGGTCACACAGCTAGGCAATCATTAAATGTCTGAGGTTGGATATAGTGTGATAAGTATAAGTCTTCTCATTTCCTTTATGTCATAACCGTTCATATTCAAGTCATATATCCATTTTGAATTTACTGTGGTAAGATGTTCTAAATCTAATTTCTGCCAGACTGCTTTCCAGTTTTTCTTGCAGTTCTTATCAAATAGTGAGCTAGTTCTCAGGTAATATGTATGTGGGGATTTATTGAATATTGGGTTATTGTCTTCGATTATTTCTCATTCTTCTGTGAGGAGCCTGTTCTAGTGACCTATTTTCTATTCTTTAATTGGTAACAAATAGTTCTGATGATTAACATTAAGGTTAGGGTTAGAGTTAGGGATAAGGTTAGGATAATTAAGTTAGAGTTACAGTGTTTGGGTTTTTGTTAGGAATTTAAGGTTAGATTTGGGAAATTAGGGTTAGGGTTAGGGTCAAGATCGGGAATTAGGATTAGTGTTAAGGTTAAGGCTAGGTTTGGGTTTAGGGTTTGGATAGGGAAATTAGGATTAGAGAGGGGAAATTAAGGTTAGGATTAGGATGTGGGTTAAGGTCAGGGAATTTGGGTTTGGGTTAAGGTTAGAATTACCATCCTGAATTTAAGGTTGTTTCTGGAAATTAGGAATGTGAAATTTGTTTAAGGGTTATGGTTATGGTTAAGGTTTGAATTTAGGGTTAGAGTTGGTTCTGGAAATTGGGGTTAGGCTTAGAAATTAATGATAACTCATAGTAAGAAGAATAAAAGCGCCATTTTCCCTTCATTCCTTCATTTTATCTTGATTTTTCTTGATATTTCATATAGTTTATTCTTACAAATGAATTTTGTTATTAAAATTAGTATTAGGTTAGGGTTATGGTTGGGGTTAAGGTTATAGTTTAGGGTCGGGACATTAGGGTTAAGGTCTAGAAGTTAGGGTTAGTTCATAGTTTGAAGAGTAAAATGCTTTTTATTCTTCATTTCTACATTTTATCATGATTTCCCTTCATAATTCATATAGTTTATTCCTTCAAATGAATTTTGTTATTAGTGTTAGTGATAGGTTGAAGATTGGAAAATCAGGGTTAGGGTTAGAAATTAGGGTTAGTTCATTGTGGAGTAAAAATTCCATTTCCTCTTCATTTCTACATTTTGTCATTATTTCCCTTGATTTTATCATGTAGTTTATTCTTATCAATGAATTTGTTATTTTTCTTCTAAATTATTCCTTTGGAAATATGTAGGGATATCACTAAATCTGTAAATTAATTTCAGAAGATTTTTATTTTCATTATTTTGCTGTGACCTAGTGTTGAGTACTTAAGTACTTGAGTACTCCAGAGATTTACATTGTTGTTTTTATTTCTTTAAATAGCATTTTTTTTAGGTTTTTGCAAGGCAAATGGGGTTAAGTGGCTTGCCCAAGGCCACACAGCTAGGTAATTATTAAGTGTCTGAAACCAGATTTGAACCCAGGTACTCCTGACTCCAGGGCCGGTGCTTTATCCACTACGCCACCTAGCCGCCCCTAAATAGCATTTTTTTAAATCTCTATCTTTTACAGGTATTGAGTGTGCTTTGACAGATTTAGTCCCAGATATTTTTTGCATTTTATAGTTTTATTGGATGGAACTCAACATTCTATGATTAGTTTCCAAAGTGTATTGTTGCTTTATAGAAATACTGTTGTGTTCTTTTTTTTAAATTAATTTTGCAGCTGTAACTTTATTGAAATGATTTTTTTGTTTGTTTCCCTAGGATTTTTTCAAGTAAACCATTATGTCATCATTAAATAGGGATAGTTTTGTCTACTGTTTTTCTATATGCATTTGATTTATTTTTCTTATTGCTAATGTCAGTATTTGTTGAACTATGCCAAATAACAGTGGGGAAAAGTGGCATTCTTATATTAGTTTTATATTATTTGGAAAACTAGCATTTCTCCATTGTATATAAGGCCAGAATTTTGTGTTAGATGGGATTTTTTAAAAAATCATAGTAAAAATAGATCTTTCTATGCCTATTCTTTGTGGAGTTTTTTCTATAAGTGAGTGTTATAGTAAGTCAAAACCTTTTTCTGAATCTAGTGATAGAATTACAGTTCTGAATGCTTTAACTTATTTTCCTTATTTGGAAATATCCTTGTGTCTCAGGATCTGTTCAAATGGGTCTAAAAAGATAGTTCATAAACTTCACTTGCTTTTTAGAATAAGCCTGGGGCAACTAGATGGATAGAGCACCAGCCCTGAAGTCGGGAGAAGCTGAGTTCAAATCTGTCCTCAGACACTTACTAATTGCCTAGCTGTGTGACCTTGGGCAAGTCATTTAGCCCCATTGCCTTAAAGGAAAAAAAAATAAGCCCAAAGACACAGCTTAAATCAAAGACATTGACTAAGATGGCATAGTAAGAGAAGTTGCTACAAAGCATTTTCCCATAACTTGAGACACACCACTATTCCATGAATACATGGTGTCAGTGGGAAGAGTTAGACAATATATTGGTAATGAAGCAAATCTGTAGGAAATACAGTTGACTAAGATAACCCATGCTTCCAGTATTGCAGGACCTGGTATTCTGCCTTTTTTCTATTCCCTCTGCTATCCTCTTTAGGGCTACTTCTGTCTTCAGGTTGACTATTGCTTCCAAGAGATAATTTGTTCTTGTAACTAAAGCTAGATTTCTTCCTTCTTGTCAGGGGTCATACTCAGACCTTCCCCCCTTGACTAATTCTGTCTTTCTCTTTTTCTCTGACTGTCTCTGTTTCTGTCTCTCTTCTCTCTTTTCTCCTCTCTCCCTCTCTCTTCTGTCTCTGTCTTTATCTCTGTCTCTCTCATTTTCCACATCTCCTTCTCTCTCTCTCTCTCTCTCTCTCTCTCTCTCTCTCTCTCTCTCTCTCTCTCTCTCTCTCTCTCTTTCTCTCTGTTTGATATCAGATTTCCTTCTAATTCTCTATAATATATCTTTGTAAGGGGAAAACATGATATGGACACATTTTTGCATTTTATTTAACACATTAGAATCTTTTCTCTATTACTTGACTTTTACTTTCTGTGGTTAGATTTAACTAGGTTAGAAGGGAAATCAATTGGTCAGGGACCAGTTTCTTCTTCTCTCCCTCCCCAAATACCAATGATGATATCTATCAATGTGATAAGAAGAAAAACAAGGGGTGAAATGTGGGGAGGGGAAATCTTTTTTTTTCCAGGAAATAGAGATAATTAGAATTAAAAGCAAATAACAGGGATGAGTCAGAGAATAGAGAGAAAAAAAAACGCAAGGATTAAATTACTAAAGACCAGAACAGGAAGAAGAGAGTAGACAGGGTAAAATAGGCAGTAGCTTATAAAGATCTAGTTCAGGAAGATTTCCAGATATTGGGAACAGGTAGAAATTACAGCTAACTCAGAGTGTTAGAATGCTTTCTGGAGGGGCTACTTAACCTAGGTCAGGACTTTGTGCTATTGAGGAAACCAGAAAGGGCCTGGCCTGCTCAGGCTTTGACACAGGGCAGAACAGTTAAGAAGAACCAACAGACTTCTCAGGTGACCAGGTAAGAAAAAGGGCCAGGGAAGGGTTAGGATCTGAAACTATGCTCTTTAGACATAATTCGTCTGTTTATAGCTTGGCCTCAGAGATTTGATTGAGAGTGACATTGCAATCTACCAAGGGAGGGACAAGGGAAAGTTCAAAGGAGACTGTCTCCCCAGAGCCCTGTTCCTTATGAAGGTGACTGAGACCCTTGGGGGATGACTATAGAAGTGACCAGAAGCATATGAGGAAGCATCCTGTTTGGCATTTCCCCTAGAGTTTCAGCACAGAAGGAGTGAGAAGGCATAACGGAGAGCAGTGGGAAAAATAGGAAAGAGAAAGCTTGAGATCAGTGATATCCATGTGCCAAAGGGGTATCTTTGGATCTTTCTTTCTATGATTGCATTGAGTAGGGAACTCAAGTCAAGGCAATCCCCTTCCCCAGTACAACTGTCTTGCAATTTAGAGTCTCTGAGGGTTGTGTCTTGCTCAGGGTAACACAGCCAGTATATGTCCCAAGTGGGACTCAAACCCAGGACATTCTGACTCAGAAGGCTGGCTCCCTATTCACTAATCCTTTCTCTAGGGATAGGAAATTAATAGTATTATAATAATAGCTCAATGATATGACTCAGGTTGGGTTTGACTTTAGCTTTCATCATCATATTCTTCTGCTTCTCTTTTATTTTTTCTCTGGTCATTTTTAAGTCAGGAGTCCTCATTAATAATAACTTACTCTAATCTATAATACAAAACTAAAAAAAAGTCTACCTTTATGCCAGGTAAGATATAAAATTCTTATATAAAAATCACATATTTCCTGAAAAGTTATTTGATTTATAATTTATCAGCTATTTCCTTCTAAACTCTGGAAACAATCTTATCATCAATCAGTCAATATATATTTGTTAAGTATCTGCCATGTGTTAGGCATACAAAAAAGAGTCAAAAGAGTCCCTCTCCTCAAGAAGCTTACTCTCTAATGGGGGAGAGAACAAGTAAACAAAATTACATGCTAACAAGTTGCCTACAGGATGAACACACAATAATTAAAAGAGCCAAGTCACTAGAATTCAGAGGGGTTGGAAAGAGCTTCCAGTAGAAGATGGAGTTTTAGTTTGGAATCCAAGGAAGTCAAGGAAGCCAGCATGCAAAGAAGAGGAGGGAGAGCATGTGGAAATGAGCTATTAAACTGTCATGTAATATATTCATTTTTTGCTCACTTGGATCTCTATTCCCAATAGGACTTCATAATACACTTTCTTAGGACAATTTTCTCTCAGGTCCTTACACATTTTTATCTGAGGGGCTCTTTTTGTTCTCAAGGTGATTTTTTTAAAATCAATGTTCTTTAAACAAATGTTATTTTTCTGCCCCTTTCAGGTAACCACATAAGAAAAAAGGCCCAGGGAAGGGTTAGGATCTGAAACTATGCTCTTTAGATATAATTTGTCTATCTATTTATAGCTTGGCTTTAGAGATTTGATTGAGGGTGACATTGCAATCTACCTTTCAATTATTCAAAATGTCAACATAACAAAGGGGCAGTACCTTCCAAAAGTACAAAAAGAAAAACCACCCCTGACCTCAAGGAACTTAGGTTCCTTCTAATAAGGAAGTGATATTCAGGGAGTGATGATTTGGTCTGGGAAGTCATTAGGATGGTAAATGCAGCATTGGATAATTGATTAACACATCTTTTCCAGGAACCACAGTGTCAATTTGATTATTGTTCCAAGAATTGCTGCATGGGAAGGGGGGAGGGAGGGAGGTAAACATGGACTGTTTACTATGAAGATGGTCAGAAAGCAGCAGTTGTCAGACACTGTGAGTGGATCTGGGTCAAGCTAGTTGTAGAAAACTCTTCAGGAGCAATCAGTGCTAGGACTGGGGTTGGGTGCTAGCTAGAGAGCTATGTAGCTGTGAGTGGGGATGTCAAAAAACTGGCTAGAGAACTCCTGCTCAGCAGCCTCAGCTGGTGTCTCTCCTGACCTCATTCTAATCCCTCATATCTCAATTTACCAGTCTTGGTTTGAGCTAAGATTAAATAAGTTTTTTCCTATTTTCTATTTCCTCTAAATATTCTGGCAGAAGTGCTGGTATCTTCAGCTGTCATTTGGTTCAGCTTTTCTCACAGACCTGGAAGCAGGAGAGCTTCCCAGGGAGCTCCCTGGACATGCACAAACCAGAATTTGTGCCCCTTCCTCTTCTGTGCCCTGGTAATTACCCTCACCCCATTCCCTGCAGACTGACAATGGATGTCACAGCCAAATAGCTTGACTGTGGCCTTAGAACACAGCCAGATATTGATCTGGGTCAGACAAAAACCAAAAGAAAGCTTTGAGTCTGCCTCAGAGCTTGGACTCAGAAACAGAAACACAGGGATGGGGTGAGGGTGCTGGGAAGGTTTAGAGGTATTTCCAGGACTCCTATAATCATTCATTATGAAAGTCTCAGAGATGGGATAAAGGAGCAGAAGGATCATAGAAAGGGGGAAAAATAAATGAAAAAGGAGAAAGCCTGGTTCATGGCTGGAGAGAAATATTCATTGGCTAACAGGAAACTGTTATAGGACCAGAGAGGACCTGGCTGTTGCCATGGGTGATCATCCATCTGGACTGCTTTAGAATGTTTTGGAGAAATTGTTCTCAGTCTCATTGTGCACCCACTTCCTCCTCCTCCTTCAGTTTAGTACCCAGAGTCCTCCTTCCTTAGACCCCTGGCACAGGTCTTTTATTCTTACCTTGATTATGTCCTTTCCTCTAATATAGTAATTGAGCAATGATTTGTAACTATTTTTAGTAATCATCGTTTTGCCTTCAAATCCCTTTACCTAAAGAGAAGCAGGACAGGTTGTGTTCAATAGAGAATTCAGGCTGGGTGAGAGGGAGAGGTGACTCTGCCCACTCCTACCTTGGATAACATTTTAAATGAACTTTAAATCACTAGTTTTTCATTTCAACCAGGACACCTACATTTTTTAATGTAGCCTTGGAAGGGGGATAATACCTCAATAATTTTTGTTTATCCATCTGTGGAGTGTTTTTCTTAATTCATAAACACCACTTTCTCCTTCAAGGAGTTTTGAAACTATTCTGAATATTCCCAATCACATGTGGAGATGAATTCATAACTTCTATTATTGTTATTCAACTCTAGTTACAGCATTTCTTTCAATTAATGAGTTCTTATCCCAGAAGCTGGGATTTTTGGATTTATCAAACCATAGATTACTATGATCATTTACTACTGTTGTGTTATGTACTTAATTTGTTCCATCAATTCACCACTCTATTTCTTAGCCATAATGAGCTAGTTTTGATGATTATTATTAAAAAAAGTTTGAGATCTGATATAGCTAGGTCACCTTCCTTTGCATTTTTCATTGATATTTTTGACCTCTTATTCTTCCAGATTAATTTTGCTACTATTTTTTCTATTTCTATAAAATAATTTTTCAGTTGTTTGATGTGACACTGAATAAATTAATTTAGGTCAAACTGTCATTTTTATTATATTGACATGGTCTATCCAAGATCAAGTGATATTTTCCCATTTTTTTTGATCTGATGATATCTATGTGAAAAATTCATCTTTAATTCCAGATTGACCACAGAGGGGTAGATAATTTGCTTTGTTTATTTATTGAATATTCCATGGTATTTTGCTTGCATATAAGTATTCAGAGCATTCAGAGGTGTGGAATAGTGAAGAGAATGCTGAATGTGATGCAACAGAGTTACTGTGTAAGGGGTCGAATTGGTTACAGAGTTTCTTTAAGGGGAGACATTCCTCCTTTCAAAAATTCTTAAGAAACAAACTGTAGACATGTAGGAGGAGACTGTAGAGTCTTTCACTTGAGTGGTCTTGGGATCTCTCTCTTCCTGGACACTTTTTTTCCCCCTCCTAAAGATATTTGGAACCACATATGTCTTTCTCTGATGCAGTTCTGACCAATCACCCCTTATACAAAAACTCAGGTTCACCTCAAACTCAGCATCTTCTGGGACAATATGGCCTCATACTTCATATAAGCAGCATTACTGACAATCTCTACACAAGCAGCCACATACAAAATGCCCCAGGCTTGGGAGAAAGCCCCATTACACACAAAGTGATGGAATGTGAGAAACCATCATATCCAATACCCTCATTTTATTGACAAGGAAATAGGCTCTTCCAATTGTTTATTCAATCAGTATTCATTGGGTGTCACCTCCCTTGTCCTAAGGCATTATATTAGTTGCTATGGAGGGTGCAGAGAATGTGGTTTCTTCCTTTGTCTGGTTTATGATTTATTTGGATGATTCTCCAGTTATATAAAAGCTGAAAACCTAACTTTTCGTTAAGCCTATAGAACCAGGCTTGACCTCTCAGACTTGACAAAGGTGATCTGTGAGATTTGTCTACAGAGGGTTACTAAGTTCAGCTGGCAAGTTTTGGTAATTGGTTTTGGTTTTTTTTTTTTTTTTTTTTTGCAAGGCAATGGGGTTAAGTAGCTTGCTCAAGTCCACACAGCTAGGTAATTATTAAGTGTCTGAGACCGGATTCAAACCCAGGTACTCCTGACTCCAAGGCCGGTGCTTTATCCACTATGCCACCTAGCCACCCCTAAAAGTTTTGGTAATTGTTGGTGGAAACACCCCTATGCTATAAGGGCTGGAAAATGCCTGGTTTCATTGATTAGTTACAACGAAGCTCGATGAGTGGCTTGGTCAAATGGGTTGGAGGTCAAGGGGAGCAGAACAGGGGTGCAGAACTAGGGGTAGTATGCTTTATTGAATCAGGAAAATTAAAGAGGTAAGAGGGAAGGGAAAAACCATTTATTATTGTCTACCATGTTCCAGATACTGACCTAAGTGCTTTACAAATATCTCATCCTCACAACAACCTTTTGAAGAAGGTGCTAATAAAAACTCCATTTTACTATTAAGGAAACTGAGGCAGATCAAGTTTTATTGACTTGTCTGGTAAATGTCTGAGATGAGATTTGATTTTTGACTCCAGGTTCAGTGCTCTCTCCACTGCACCACTTAGTTGGTTCAAAGAAAGGATTGAGAACTTTGTGTCAGAGCAAGAAGCAGGGAAGCCAGAAGTTTGGTGAGGCAAGGACTGGCCCATAGGCCTGGCACCAGAAGCACCAGCTGAACTCTCTCCTAGAAGAGTGAGCTGTACCATGAACCATCTTTTTACAGGCAGCTTAGGCAGCCTTGTTTCTCGAAGATACTATCTATTCTGGCCTTAAAAGAACCCACCCATTGTTTTACTTTCATCTTAGTCTCCCTGTGAGTGGTGTTGGCTCACTGCTGACTCTAACATTCTCTTGGAGTCTTAGTGGCTAATGGTGGAGAGGCAGGGAAAACACAGTAGTGGCAGGAAGGGCAGGAAAAGAGCAGGGATTCAGTCTAGAGGAGAATGGTTGACTGCATGGCTACCAACAAATAGAATTAAAAGTCAAAGGAAAGGAATGGTGACAGTAGTTAAGTTTGGGCCCAATCTGTGTTCTTAAGCACTGATCTACTGAGTGTGCTCTTCTCTGAGAACTAAATCTCAACTTTCCCCCAGGGCTCCTCCTTGTAGCAAACAAAGTCTATTTCTGTGATTTCTAGGACTTTTAAAATGAGGTAATGACTAACTTCTCAGTTAAATTAGTGATTGATTATATACAGCAATGGTGGGGAAATGGCTGACCCATTAGCTGTATAAGGCCTGTGAAATAATTTGGTCTGACACTGCCCCCATACAGGCAGGACCTAAAAATCAGTAAATCTAAGAGCTCTTTAGGGGTGAATTAATTAAATGTTTGACCAAATATAGCAGATTCATTTTTAAGTTGATAATTTTGTATGGCATTTATTAGGGGCCTACCATATTATGCTGAGTACTGTACAAATATTATCTTCTTTCATCTTCATGCCAACCCTGTGAGGGAGGTTTTATAATTATCTACCTTTTATTGTTGAGGAAACTGAGGTAGGCTGAGGCGAGATGATTTGCCCAGAGTTGCACATCTAGTAAGTGTCGGATAATAGTTTGAACTCAATTCTTCTTGACTTAGCCCAACACTTTATCCAGAGAGCCACCAAGCCAATCAATTTGTAAACTGGATCTTGGGGGGGGGAGAAATAAAATATACTGTGAATCTAAATGTGTACAAATAAGATTTATTTAAGGATATTATCTACAGTTAAGTGTAACCTTATGAGGGTTAGAGATAGGAGGCATATTGCAGTCCTCCAAGTCGGCATTTGGACTCTGGTGGTAGGTTAGCAGATCTCAAGATAGCTTCCTTATAGTCCCCTTTTGTACCAGAAAAGACTTATTTCTGGTATATGTTAGGGATGCTACTTTATTTTCTGTGTGTTCCAGGGCAGTGACTAATGAGGGAGCAAAACATTATCACTGCTTTCAAATGGATACTTTGGGTCTTGAATACAGTAATTGACCTTCTATTCATTCTGTATCATTTCTATATCTTTATTTCTGTACAAGTTGTCTCCCTTATGGAATGTAAGCTCCTTGATGTCAGAGATGATTTAATTTCTATGGTTTTCCCAATACTTAGCACAGTTATCAACACATGGAAGGTGTTTAATAAATGCTTGAATGAATTGAGGGGGCCAAGGAGGAAGAAAGAAGTGGGTAGATGAATGATATGTGACTCATTCCATGATTAACTTTGAATAACTCCATGGTTGTCTTAGATATAGGTACCTAACTTCATAGCTTTAACTGGATTTATGAGTTCTCCCTTAGATAGGTGGTCAGAACTCATTCAAGGAAAAAGTTGTCTCAAATTTTTTTGTTGCCTAAATTTCTAATTTAACTCAATTCTCCTGAGCAAGTCTCCAGCCTCTAAAGCATACAATGAATTGATTAGCATCTACTCAGGACCTTTTGTTTAATACTTTGTATATTGGGCTATCTTGCATCTAAGAAATGGGCCAGCATTGCCAGGACTATATTAATCCTAACATAATTTATCTTTGCAAAACTTGTCCAAATTTATCCTCCACAACTTCAGTAACTCAAGATTATTTTTATACTAGCCCTGTCCATAGTTTGTGGTGCTGATCTCTTTTGGAATTCTCTTCTACTTCTGACCACCCACACTGGACCAGAAGGAATAACACCTATACTCTTTTAAATTATTCTTTTGAGTGATTTCTCCTGAAAGTGAAAAGGAGCAGAAAGGAGAGACTGATGATATTTTAATTCTTAAATGTATCTGATTTTTTTCTCATATCTATAGCATAATTTTTTTTGGATCCTTGTGCTTACATGAAGGCCTGGGTGATATGCTGTGACTTGCAAAACCATAAGTCAGCCTGAAAAAAAAATGAATAACAACAGGACAGAACCTAAGGTTCATTAGCATTTATTTACAATCTTTTTGAATATTCTGGAGGAAGGACCTAAGCTAAGTCATCTCTTGGAACTTTTGTCCCCAGAGCATCTTAGCTTGGGTTGCATTTAATGAATGCAGGTGGGCAGGACATGATGGGAGCCTGAGTCACATATTGGAGTTGAGGCCCTGGGGGGCTTTCTTCTCTTTCAGGACCTTGGAGAGAATAGCATTCTGGGTTGGAAGGGGGTGATTTTCTGTCTTTTACTCCTGGCATGAATAGGAGCACAGGAAGGAAAAATCACCTCTATACAAGGCAGAGATTCAGTTTTTTTGTTAGGTTTTATGTATCTTATCTAATTTTTTAGAGTTATAATGGATCATAATAATTGAGCTTCTAAATCACTAATAATAAGAGAAATGTACATTAAAACAACTTTGAGATTTCACACATCTCAAATTGGAAAAAAAATGATATAAGATGAAAATGGCAAATACTGGAAGTTCTTTGTACAATGCCTGGCATAGAGTAGGCACTTAATAAATGTTTGATTGGAAGGACTGTGAAATGGTCCAACCATTGAGACTCCTCTAAAAAAATCATTAAACTGTATATACCTTTTGATGTAATGAGACCATTACTGGACCTAATTCCCAAGGAGGTAAAAGACAGAGGGAAAGGTTCTATATATGTAAAAGAATAGAAGCACCTTTTGTGGGAGCAAAAATAGAGAAAAAGAGACCAAAGTAGAAACAAAGTGGGTGCCCACTAATTGGGAGTGCCTGAATAAATTGTGTTAATTGCATGAACTGAGTGTTATTGTGCTAAAAGATATGATAAATACAAAGAATTTAGAGAATTTGGGAAGAGTTGTATGAATTGATGAAGAGTGAAGAAAGCAGAAATAAGGGAAAACTTTACAGAATGATCAAAGAATTAAAAGAAAAATTAATTTAAAGATATTAGAAAACAGAGACCAATCATGACTTCATCAATCAAGGACAAAACAAACTTCATCTCCAGGCAGAAAAATGATGAACCAAAATAATAGTCAGCCAACATGCATTTATTAAGAGCTTACTCTATACTGGGAATTATGCTAAGAACTGAGACTGAAAAGGAAAATATGGTCCCTGTCTTCAAGAAGTCCACTTTCTAATGGGGGAAATAACATACAAAATAAGACTTTTATTCTTAGTTATGGCCAATATATTAATTTGTTTTGCTTGACTATGCATTTTTGTTATAAAGCAGGGGTGGGGAACTTCTGACCCCCAATCATTTAGTCTGTTCTGGTCAAGGCAACCACAGGAGGGACTTGAAATTCAATAAATCGAGGAGCTTCATGCATAAATTTTGCCAAAAGCCGAGGGTTTAACAGTTGCCAGTTTAAGGAGTTTCTGAATAATCTTGATTCTCAATACAGTGATCTTGTTTATAGATATGAACTGTGGTGACTCAGTTGAAGGAACATGTTCATGAAGTTTTATGACCAGCAGGATGAAGTTAAGTAGTTTATGGAAATGAATGGAAAACCTGTCACAGTGGCTGTATAGTATTACCAAGTACCTCTCAGAGTTGAACGTCAAACTGCAGAGTCCCATCCAGCTTCTTAGCTTCTTACTTTCAAATATGAAATTCTCTGAAGCTAAACTCTGTGGAAAGTGCAACTGAAAAGGAATAACACAGTGCATTTCCCCACTCTGGAAGGGCAAAAACCCTCTAAGACACTTGAATATATTGGTGAATGTGCAGAAACTAATGGAGGCATTAATGAAAGATTCAAGGATATGAAAAGTAAACAAATGGAATTGAACATTTTTGCTACACCATTCAAAGTGGAACCAGTTGATGTTTTTGATAACCTACAACACAAAATCATTCAACTGCAAAGTGATGATGAGCTGAAAGCTAGATACAACAATGTCCCATTGCTTGAGTCCTATAAATGTTATATAAGCAATGATGCATTTTCCACTTTGAGGAAACATGCATTGAAATATTCATCCATTTGAAACAACTTACTGCTGTGAGCAGTTCTTTTAGTTTTGAAGTTTTTACTATTTGAAGTTTTTAGTTTTTACTATTTCAAGACTGACTTACACAAATCTGGAAAAGCAGTTGTGAGTGTCAACATCATCAATACCAACTAATATCACATGCCTCACTAAAGAGAAGCAATTCCAGCCATCACATTAGGGATGAGTTAATTAAATGTTTTACAAATATAGCAGGTTAAGTTGATAATTTTATATGGTCCTCAAATGATGTTATAAATATCCAAATGGTCCTTGGCAAAATAAAGGTTCCCCACCCCTGTTATAAAGAAAGACTTCTATTTGGGGAGGTAGACAAGGCAAGATGGGTTAGTGGTTAATAATAATAATAATAATATATATGTATATTTAAAAAGCATCAGTAAAACATTTTATTTAAATGCATAGAAGAACAAAAAAAGTACAGGAGACTGGAATAAAAATTTTGCTATTCTTGTTACTTAAAATGTATTTATTAAAAAAATTCTAGGGGCAGCTAGGTGGCATAGTAGGGGCAGCTAGGTGGCGTAGTGGATAAAGCACCGGCCCTGGAGTCAGGAGTACCTGGGTTCAAATTCGGTCTCAGACACTTAATAATGACCTAGCTGTGTGGCCTTGGGCAAGCCACTTAACCCCATTTGCCTTGCAAAAACCTAAAAACAAAACAAAACAAAAAAATTCTAGTAGTTCATAGTTATTTTTACAACTCTTTCAACAAATCAACCTACAAGCACTTGTTAAGCACTTACTGTATACTAGGCAACACACTAAAGTGTTAAAGATACAAATAAGGTTAAAAACAGTCTTTGTCCTGTGCTTCTTTGCATAATGGAATTTTTGTTTTTATTGGTGTTTGTCAAGTTCACTATTAATAGAAAAAACAACTTTTGTCAATTGATGCATGGTGACATATTTTTTGATCTTTATACAACTAGAAAATAGAATTGGATGCATCTTTTTCAAAGTAAATTTATAATGTATTATTATTTGCTTTAAAGTACATTTGCATAGAAAGGAAACATTATAGTAAAAGCATAACCCCCTCCTCCTTTTTCCATCAATTAGAAGGACTATGCTTATATGAGTGTTACATTTAAAAAGAAAATGCATCAACAATGAAGAATTTTGATTCCAGAGTATGGACTAGTGAAACATGACTTTATTTTCTTAGCAGAGGGATGGGGGAGGTATGGAACTAGGCATTTGTTAATAAACATGACCTATGTAGGGGCTAGTTTTGTTAAAAGACTTCTATTAAAGATTCTATTGGAGGTGTGGCAAGTCACCAAGTGGGGAGAGTGACACAAACAAAAACAATGATAAAACATTTCTTAAAAATAAAACTCACTGAGACTCATATTTTAGAGATCAGAAAACCGAGACCCAGAAAGATTAAAAGACTTAGCAGTTCAAGGTTATGCTTAGTAAGTGAGATCAAATAGCTCTTGTTGGTGGCTGTACCGGGGATTGCCTTTAGGTATTTTGACACCAAATCCAATATTTTCCCCATTACATTATGCTGCTCTGGGGACAAGCAGTGACTGGCACTGATCTGGTGGCTTTGTTTAATTCTTTGGTAAAAGGGAGAATTCTGCCTGGACTAAAGCCTATTTCTGAAAATGACTGTAATGTAAAACTTTTTTTCTTCAAGCACTGCTTGGAAATCAGAAGAACTGGGTTTTAATCTTGGCTCTGCTATTTAATACCTGTGTGACTTTAAACTCCTGTTCTCAGGATGGTGACATCACCTCTGGGCAGGCATGAAATTGCTACAGAGCAAAAAAGAAAAACTTGCCCTTGTTTTGTGGAAAGAGAGACTAAGCTAAAGGACTCAAAGAAGAGACACTTGGGTTACCCAGCTTATAGAATTGTTAATCTCAGGCCTCTGCATTCTATTCTGTGAACAAGTCAGAGTAGTTATTCCCTTGGGATTCAATTATTCCCAGTCACAATATCACACCTCTGTCTCAACACCTGCTACTGAGCTCCTGGGACAGAAACTGGGCCAGAAGATGATTAAAGACGCAGAGCAGGTGATATATTAAGAGGATTCCTCACTCTTTATCTCGTACACACTGGTTGCTGAAAGATCAGTCAGTTAAAAGGGAATGGAGCCCCGATAAAATATTGGGGATGGGGGCCCTAGCTAATATTCTTTTTAATGCCTAACTGTGTTTGGTCAGCTCTGACTGTAGCTAAATTATTGTTAAACTCAAGGTTCTAATACTGAGAATGTCTAGGAGGAAATATTATTTCAATTTCAATTATTAATTAATTTTTGAATTTTATAATTTTTCCCCCAATCTGGTTTCCCTTCCCCCACCCCCACAGAAAGCAGTCTGTTAGTCTTTACATTGTTTTCATGCTATACATTGATCTAAATTGAATGGGTTGAGAGAGAGAGATTATATCCTTAAGGAAAAAAATAAAATATAAGAGATAGCAAATTATATAATAAGATTTGTTTTTTTTAAAGTAAAGGTAATAGTCTTTGGTCTTTGTTCAAACTCCACAATTCTTTCTCTGGATACAGATGGTATTCTCCATCACAGATACCCCCAAATTGTCCCTGATTGTTGCATTAATAGAATGAGAAAGTCCATTGAGATTGACCATCAACCCCATGTTGCTGTTATGGTGTACACTGTTCTGGTTCTGCTCATTTTGCTCAGGATCAGTTCATGCAAATCCTTCCAGGCTTCTCTGAATTCCCATCCCTCCTGATTTCTAATAGAATAACAGTGTTCCATAATGTACATATACCACAATTTGTTCTGCCATTCCCCAATTGATGGACATTCACTCAATCTCCAATTCTTTGCCACCACAAACACAGCTGCTGTGAATATTTTTGAACAAATAATGTTTTTACACTTTTTCATGATCTTTTCAGGGTATAGACCCAGTAGTGGTATTGCTGGATTAAAGGGAATGCACATTTTTTGTTGCTCTTTAGGTGTAATTTAGGAGGCAATATTTTAAAACACTGTGGTAGCTCCCTCTCTTTCCCTCTCCCTCTTTTCACTTCTTTATCTTCCTTTCTCTTTTCCCTCTCTTTTTCTCCCCATTTTCCTTTTTCTCCCTTTCTCTCTCCTCCCCTTTTTCTTTCTTCTCTTTTTTCTCTTTCCCTTTCTTTTCCCTCTCATTTTCTCTTTTTCATCGTTCACTTTTTCTCTCCCCCCCTTTTTCTCTCTCTTCCTCTTTATTTCTCTCCTTTTCTCCCTCCTTTCTCTCTCTCTCTCTCTCTCTCTCTCTCTCTCTCTCTCTCTCTCTCTTAGACAGTCAACTAGCCTACGTGAAGCACATATTATTTGACAGGGACTTTAAATAATGGGGATACAAAGAAAGAAAGGCATAGAAGAATATAAGTTTATTCCTGCCTCCAAGGTAGTCAAGCAGGGCACCTTTGAAATGTTTCTGGACCCCATGCTTATAGGCCCTATTTCTAGCCCTATTTCTAGTGATGCAGAACAAGTAAAATGAAGCAGATGACAAAGAACTATGGGAATCAGGAAAATTTGGGTTCAAGTTCTTCTCTGACAGCCTGACTAGAACCCAGGCAAATTATCTAATCTCTGTCTCTGTCTCTCTGTCTCTCTCTCTCTCTGTCTGTCTCTCTCTCTCTGTCTCTGTCTCTCTCTCTGTCTGTCTGTCTGTCTCTCTCTCTCCCACTTTCTCTCTTCTTTCTGTTTCTGTCTTCCCCTTTCTCTCTTTCCCTCTTTCCTTCTCATTTACTCTTTCTCCCTTACTTTCTCTCTTGGTCCCTCTTTCTCCCTCACTTTTTCTCCTTCTCCCTCTCTTCCCCCTCATTTTCTCTCTCTCCTCATTCACTTTCTCTCTCTCCCCCTCCTTTCTCTCTCTCTCTCTTCCTCTTTCTCTCTCTATCCTTTTCTCCATACTTTCTCTCAGTATATGCACATACAAATATATACATGCACATACACATACATACATACTATATATGATACATATTTATATGTAGATATATAGATAAGTATATTCAATAAGTGAGCAAGCTCTCTGCACTTCCTTGTAATTCAGGGAGACATCTCAAATTTTTAAGTATTTTATCTTATGGGAAAAGACTTGATTGGCTTTCTTTTTTTTCCTTTATTGTTTTTTAAATCAAACCTTATTTTTTCTAATTGATAAGAATTTATTTTTTCTCCTCATCCCCCCATTGGAAAAATAAAAATAACAGCTTTATAAAATACATAAAATTTCTGTAATCAAAATTTTATTTCCAAGTTATATAAGAAACTGTTTCAAAATTATAAGAATTGGAGCCATTCCCTAACTGGTAAATAGTCAAAAGATATGAATGAACTGTACCCAAGAAAAGAAATCCAGGAGATAGGAAATATTCAATATGATTAAAATGGGGTACAATATTAGAAGTTCCTACAAACCTCTCTTTGGTTCTAGGTTCTGATAATGAAATATGAAAAAAAATTCAAAATTACTAATAGAGAAATACATATTAAAATAACTGAAGTGACAAAAAGGGACAATGCCAAATGTTGGAGGAGTTGAGGAAAAAATAGATCCTTAAATATGCTCTTGGCTTGACTCTGTCCTAAGGAGATACAGCAGCTTCTTATCAGGAGGGTAATCCTCTTTCATGCTTTCCTAAAGTCACAACAAATCAGGGAATGCAGGAATTAATAATTAAAGACATTGATTCAAAAGCTTTCCCTGTGGTTATTAACTTTAGGGGATGTATGCCAAACTATGTAATTATAAATCATCTTCTGAGAAGTTTCTAGTTCAATTCAACTCAACAAACACTCCTCTGTATGAGGCTCCAGGACTAAGTTAATGTAGTTGCAGTTACAAAGCTCTTTCCCATCCATTGTGCATTTGAATTTCACAACAACCCTGGGAAGGGTAGACATTGTCCTCCTTATTTTATATATGGGGAAACTGAGGTTGAGAAAGGTGGAGTTTTTATGACTTACCCAAGAACTATAATTCAGGTCTTCTGACTTCAAAATTCCTGCTCTTGCATTCCTATAGAGTGTCTAGTACCCTAATAGGAGTTTGGGGAAAACATTAAAGATTAGACCTAATTATTGCCATTCCCAGACCATTCTCAACCTCATCATATATTCATTCAATTAGCATGTATTGAGTGCTTGCTATTTGTAGATAGGATATTGAGAGAAGGGAGAAACCAAAGATGTTCTTATAGATTAAGGCATGAGACAAAACTAACCATATCAATCCCAAGAGATAGAGACAGTATTTACCAGAGTGAGGAGCTGGGAGACTAGGGGCACCAAATATTGCCTGTCTCCCATCCTTCTATCCCTCCATCCATGGCTTATAGGGGCTTTGGGCATTTTTCTTACCAATGTCAGCTAATACAATGCAGCAGATATTTTGACTTTCCAAGTTCATCAAAGCAGCATTTGACCTGAAAAGAACTAAGAGAAGTTTGGAGAAAGAAATTAATTATTTCAAGAGAATTACCAAATCTTATAGCTGGAGAGAATTCAGAGACCCTCCAGTTCAAATTTCTCATTTTATAACAGTGATGGAAAGAACACACTACTTATAAAACTTCATATCTAGGTTTTCTAGGTCTAAAGCTATGCTGACCACTATTTGGATGAAAATAAGGATGCTTGAAACCAAATTCTCAGGGGACCAGTTTTCCTCCATAGCAATGAAACCTTCCTTTCTATTTTTTGTGGTTTAGGGTCAGAAGATAGGGAGCACCCAATGTCAATGAAACATTATTTAGAGGTTCCCACAAACCTCTCTTTGGTTCTTGATTTTGGAAATTAGGCCTATAGTCAACCATCTTTTCTTAGTGTTTGGAGCTTTCTGGTTTATGATCTCAGATCCTTTTAATTGATGATATCAGGTGGGTTATATGAAATAGTGGAGTAACGTCTGCTTCTCTATAATGGGATTCCTAAATCCCCATTACCATTACCTGCTCCCTTTACACATAGGCACAGACACAGACCCACCTACACATGGAAAAGGAAATTTTCTGTTGTTCTATTTCAATACTTGAAAAATTTTCTGTATCAGATTTTTCTGGACTTTAGTGATTTTGACCTGGTTCTGTTATCTATGTTGGAAAGCATATTTGTTGAGTTGTACATCATTAGTGATAAGCACATCGAAGAAAAACCTGGGACTATAGCAAAACCCGCCTTGACATGGTTCAGAGATTCAAACCTAATTTTGATTCTGTTTATGGGGGAAAGAAGGCAGAGAAAAAATGGTCCATTTCTTCTGAGGATTGCAGTGAGGGATGCTGAGAAGCCAGAGCCCAGGGTGAGGATTGTTAATTGAGCAAATGATCTTAGCATGACTGGGTGATGATAAGAGAGAATTTACTATGGAGTCATAATATGGTGGAGTGCCAAGATACTCCTGAGTTTGTATCCTGAGTCTCACACTGAGTGAGAACATTACAGTAGCCAATATTATTGTACACATTTTTTAAAGCAAGATTTCTGTTGAGTGTTTCCTATTGTAATTAGTTGCCTTAATGGTATTGGTAAATACATAAACAGCTCATTCTGTCAATGTCTTGTAGTTCACTGAGACATGAAGAAAACAATCAGTGAAATCAGTCTTAGAAGTTATCATTGTCTTGTGAAGATCCCTGATCTCTTCTGTATTATTTGTGTCTTTCTAATAGTGTATTATATCCATCCTGCCATATACTCTGTTCATCTTTGGTGACACTGAGATGGACTATGGCTGTGGGTCCAGTACATTAACTTCCTTCACTACCACAATCAAGTCCACAGCACTGTCCAAGAGACGTCTTCATTTCTTGTGGGTTTTATGGTAAAATGATTGTGTATACAAATTAGATCAGTGTTCAGCCAAACAAATGCTTATTTTATGAGTGACTTGCTCTCTCTAAGCCACTGACTTTGCCCAGAGGCTTATGAATTCAAAGTGAGATGCCCAGAGCTGAGACCTGCCAAGTTTTCATCTAATTGACTTGGACATGGGATCTCTTAGTTCTTTCCATTCAATCATCACCTTATATTCCAGGCTAAAAGGCTGCAATTATTTGAAGCAGTTGAAATTTGAATGACCCAGATAATTAGCTCAGTGAGGCTGGCTTAAAGTTTATTGACACAAATGCCAGTTCCATTAAAGATTTGGTACAAAGTGACCGTGAGACAGCTGGTTGACTGTGGTGAACAGCACAAAGGGGGGGGGGGGGTTGCAGTAATTACTCTAATTTCCATAACCCACTTTGCAATGGATTATGGAAAATAGAAAGGCTTTGGTGTTGATCAGACCTTCCTTGTCTTTAATCAAGGCACCCAGGCAAAGCTGCCTAGGAATGCAGAGTGAATGTGGTTTCCTTCCTTAAAGTGGCCCTTATTAAGGTCTGCATTATATTCCTTCAGGGGACCACTTAGCTTCTTCCTCAAGTTTATGGTCACTCAGAGCACAGGTGAGAGAGCTTCTATATAGAGTCATATAATCATGGAGTTAAAGAAATTTGTGCTAGAAAGGAATTCCCCAAGTGATGGGCACGAAGGGATGCTTTTTAAAATGAACTTGCTATTATAAACTTAACACCAGCAAAAAGACATACAAAATGAGAAGAAAATTTTATGTTAAACTATTAGTATTTAGCAAAATAAAACTAAATGAATAAGGAGATAAGAAAGAAAAGAAATTTTTTTGTTCTTAATGACCTTCCAAATCTGTCTGAAGTTCACTGTCCTATTGATTTGTATTTTCTTAAGAGATCATATGGTTTTCCCTGATATTTTCCATGTCTTCTATATCTGTATAGAATATACCTTGCTGTTGAGAGCTGCTCAAGACTATTATGAGATGAGGGTCTCTGGATAATGGTACTTCATTGTTCTAGCTCACCTATATTCTCTACTCCTTTAGAGAGAGTAAGATTAGATGAGATTTCAAGCAATAATTTGGAAATGGTTTCATTCTCTTACATTGGTCGTGTGTGTGTGTGTGTGTGTCATTGCTCTTTTTTGTTGTGCTTTTATTTTTTATTTATTTATTTGTTTTTTTTTATTTGTTTGTTTGTTTATTTATTTAGGGTTTTGCTAGGCAATGGGGTTAAGTGGCTTGCCCAAAGCCACACAGCTAGGTAATTATTAAGTGTCTGAGACTGGATTTGAACCCAGGTACTCCTGACTCCAGGGCTAGTGCTTTATCCACTGAGCCACCTAGCCACCCCCTGTTGTGCTTTTATTTCTGTGTTTTTGAGAATGGATAGTAGTCCAAGGAAACATGCAAAAATAGTAGTTCTTAAAGAGCACTCTTCAATAACTTAGAGATATTGCAGAGGCTAATGGTGTGAGGAAGTCAAGTGTTTCAAGGATCATTCAAGCCCACAATGAAACAAGATCAATTGCACTGAAGTCTGAAGGAAAGTGCTATTAAAAATGATAAGCAGAACCAAGAACTGACAAACTATTGCTGAGAAAAATTCTAATTTAGCCTTAGGAAACAGGCAAAGACTGAAGAATCTGACACTGGAGGAGTTCTTATTTTTCTTCTCTATAGTGCAGCATTGAAGCTAAAAGGACACCAAGATCAGTAAAAGAGAGTGTTTATTTAAAAAAAAAAACTTTTCATGAGCAAGACAATGTAAAGAACAGAATACTGAAGATTTAAGAAAGGTAATTTTTGCTGATGAAAATATTTTTCATTCAAGGTTATTCCAAAGCTAATGTCAGAAAGAATACAGATGAATCTATAAGGTCTTTATAAGAATACAAGCTATTCACTATGATTTGTAGATTTTTAAACTTTTATTATTCCTTGACATCTTATTTCTGTTGAAGGAATGATAAACTCTGATAAATATATTTGAATTTGTATCTCTAGCTTAACATTTGTATCTCAGTGTTTAACATTCAATAAATGGGTAATAAGAGAAATGCTTATTGATTGATATAGAGAAGAGTCAAATTGTTTTGGAATTTAGATTTCTGTAGATAGAAAATTGCAACACAACTTTCATCATGTCACACTTCATGAAAGGTTAAGACATTTTTTCAGAAGATGTTATGGGAAATGGCCTAACTTAAACTCCATTAAAAAAATATCTGTGGACATTTTTCGAAGGTAGATATGGAAGTGTCCCAACACCACTGCTGACAGCTGTATGACTTTGAGTAAGTCACTTCCCCTGGAAAAACCTAGAAAGAACAAGTGAGAGAGGACCGGAGCTAGAACTGATTCAAAATCAGTAGCTGTCTTGCATGGTGAAACCCTAGATCTAGTCCTCAGACCCTTCCCTCCCCCCATTCCTTGGAGTGCCATCCTTTTATAACTTTGATCTCTTTTTTACAAAAATTACTTTATTT
The DNA here is from genome assembly GCF_037893015.1 of Macrotis lagotis. Classification (NCBI taxonomy): domain Eukaryota; kingdom Metazoa; phylum Chordata; class Mammalia; order Peramelemorphia; family Peramelidae; genus Macrotis; species Macrotis lagotis. Next base: position 240,480,805 of record NC_133666.1, read on the forward strand.
TTAATTTATGGAATAAAACAAACATTTCCATAACAAAGTATAAGAAAAAATGATTGTACATAAAATTACAATAACTTGTTATTCCTTTTAAATATACAACAAAGTTATCATGTAAATTTCTTCCCTCCCCCCATCCCAGAGATGGCCACCATTAGACACAAGTAGGTCTTTGCATGTAAAAATCAGTCTGAGTGTGTTCCTATTCCACAAGAAGGAGGGATTCAGGCAGGAAGTGATTCAGTTCTGCCCTTCTCTCCACCTCCCACCCTGTGGAGGCAATGACTATAAACCTTATTTCTTTTTAATGCTTCCTTATGCCTCAATGCTATTTGAAATTACTATTTTAAAATGTGACAGTTTACAATGAAAAATAAAAGAAAACATATTCCTCTTTTGGCCTCACTTGAAAATGAGGAGTCGAATTAGATCAACCCATCAATTTCTGATTATGATGATTGATGAGGTTTGATGTTTCTCCTTTCTTGAAGAAGACCATGACATCAGGTAGGTGATGCCATGACAAGCACATGAATTGGATTTGAGTGAGGGGGTGCTGTGTTAAGTCACCATCCCCACTTTCTCCTCCGAAGCCATCTGGGTCCAGAGGCCAGATATGTATCAGGACAACTGGAGATGGCCCTGGATATGAGACAATCAGGGTAAAGTGACTTGCCCAAGGTCACACAACTAATTATCAGGTGCTGAGGCTGGATCTGAACTCTTCTCCTGATTCTAAGGCTCTATTCACTGCACCATCTAGATGCCCTCAATTTATTTTATATATATATATATATATATATATATATATATATATACATATATATGTACATATGTTTCACATATATAGTTCTACTACCTTTTAGCCAATTCCCCAAAGGAAACACTCTCTTCCCCCTTTCACTATAGCATAGCCTTCAGGGAAGATCTTCCAGTCCTTGGGTGGAAGAGCTAGGCAACACACATCTGATATCTCATCATGGTGACATATACATAAAGACTACTTCTCCCTCATGTGTACTTGAGAGTTTCCCTACCCTTCTCCCACCCCCAATATATTTTTTTTCAAGAAAAACACGAATTGTTATTCATTTAAAGAACATATGCTGTCTCTTTCTGTGTGTCAACACAAGAATTTTCCAGTGGAGCAAACCTAGAGATGAATCATTGCCTCCCACAGAGCAGAATTCTTTCATCTGCAGTCTTAGGCTTCTAGAGATGGGAGGCTAAGACAAACTGGAAAACTTTACCTAGGCTGCTGCTTAATGTTACACTTGGTCTACCATCTGCTACTTTCCCTCAATTTCCTCAGTAAAATGGGATTAATCAGGTTTGTGCTATTCGTGTAGGTAGCAGGACTGAGAACCAAAGGATCTGTAAATTTTAAAGCCTCATATAAGTGGGAAATTATTATTATTATTATCTGTATTTTATAGACGAGTAAATTGAAGGCCCAGAGTAATCAAGTGGTTTGGCCAAAATAACATAAAACTGAGAAGTAGAAGAGCTAACTTTATATCTAACTTTTACCACATTTGAGAGAGCGGGGGGGGGGGCAGAGAGAGAGAGAGAGAGAGAGAGAGAGAGAGAGAGAGAGAGAGAGAGAGAGAGAGAGAGAGAGAGGAAGGGGGAGAGAAAGAAAGAGGGGAAGAGGAAGAAAAAGAAAAAAGAGAAAGGACGTGGGAGAGGAAGAAAAAGAGAGGGAAGGAGAGAGGGAAGAAGGGAAGGGAGGGAATATAAATCTGTTTCTTCCTATGAGGTTCAATATGATTTAACTACAGTTGGGAAGTAAGAGTCATAGTTTTCATAAACAAGGTGGCATGTGAATTCAATTCAATTTAATTCAACAATTATTTCTAGAGCATCTATTATGTTGTAATCACTGGACTAGTGCCTTCAGGGGATTTTTTTTATCTTAATGGTGTTTTTTAAAATCACATATAGAGATAGTTTTCAACATTCATTTTTGTAAAATTTTCTCCCTCCCTTCCTTTTTCCCCCTCTGCAAAACAACAAGCAGTCTGATATAGGTTACACATGTACAATCATATTGAACATATTTCCCATATTAGTCATGTTGTGAAAGAAGAATCAAAAATTAAAGGCAAAAACCATGAAAAAGAAAAAACAAATAAAACAAAAGGAGTATGCTTTGATTTGCATTCAAACTCCAGTTTTTTTCTGAATGTTTATGGCATTTCCCATCATAAGTCTTTTAAAATTATTTTTCATCTCTGTATTTCTTAGAAGAGAGGTCTATCATAATTGTTGATCACAATGTTGCTGCTACTATGCAGTCTCCTGATTCTTCTCACTTCACTCAGCATCAGTTTATGTGAATCTTTCCAGTTTTTTCTGAATTCTGTCAGTTCATCATTTCTTTTAGAACAATAGTATTTCATTACATTCATATACTGCAACTTGTTCAACCATTGTCCAATTGATAAGCATCCTTCAGGGAAGGTTTTATTTTGTTATTTATACTTCATTTTATTTTATTTTTCAATTACATGCAAATGTAATTTTCAATATTCAACCATTTGCAGGTTTAATAAGTTCCACATTTTTCTACCACCCTCCCTTCTCTCCCCCAAACATGACAAAGAACAATCTGGTGGTAAAAGTCATGCATGTGCAATCATGTTTAATATATTTTCTTATTAGTCATGTTGTGAAAGAGGAGTTAGACTTAATGGGGGAAAAAAAGAACCATGAGAAAAAAAGAAAAAACATAAAAGAAAACTTAAAAAGTGAACAAAGTATGCTTTGTACTGCACTCAGATTCCATAGTTTTTTTTTCTGGATTTGGATGTCATTTTCCACAACAGGTCTTTCAGGTCTTTGATCACTGATCTACTGAGAGGAGTGGCGTCCATCATAGTTGATCCATCTCACAATGTTGCCATAAATGTGTACAGTGTTCTCCTGCTTCTACTCACTTCACTTAGCATCAGTTCATGCAAGTCTTTCCATGCTTTTCTAAAGTCTGTCAGCTTATAATCTATTACAGAACAATACAAGGGATATTAAAAAAAATAGAATGTGACATAGCAGAGAATAAAAAAACTTAGAAGGAAGCATAGAAAAAATAGGTAGCATTAATAGACATTAAAAATATGCAGTATTTATTGTACAATTTTTTAAAAAAAAGTAAATAATCTGAATGGACATTCCTGGCTTTATGTTGAATCCTCTCTTTATGTTTGTTTGTGTAAAACAAATTTTTTTTTCTCATTTTGTATTTAAGTTAAAATGAATAAAAATTTAGAAAAAAAAGAATGAGTTGACTTTTTGTCTTCGAGGAATCTACAATCTATTTGGGAAAGAGAGTTATAAATGCAAAATAGAAAAGCAAAAGAGGCAATAAAAGATGGATAGCTGCATGTAGAGTATATCATAGATATTCATTAAATAATGAATTAGAAAGAAAACATCAGCAGAAAGCTCTAATTGTTCTATAAGTTATGTAATAGGCAACTTGGTGGCCCAGTGATAGAACTCTGGACCTGAAGTTGGAGGACCTGAGTTTAAATCCAGCTTCAGGACTAACTAGCTAATTTGTGTCTGATACAGATTTATCATCTGTAAATTGAGACTAATAATAGCATCTACCTCAAAGAGTTGCTTTAAAGATAAAATGAAATAATATTTATATTACACTTTGTGAAGCTTAATGTGTTAAATCAAAGTTACGAGATTTAGTATTGTTGTTATTAGATTTTTGGAACAATCTATTTGCTGCTTACAGAAACCCACATCTCTTGTAAACATCATAATGGTGATAACCTTCATGTTTGTGTATCCTTTCTCAAAATTTCGAAGCTCAAAGGGATTTAATATTTCTAATGGTTCAGTCTGGGTCTATGCAGCAAAACCTTCAACAATATTCTCAACAGTATCTGCTTGAAGAACTCCATAACAATGAGCCCACTAAAAAATTCTGATTTTTAGGAAGATTTTCCTCACATCAAATAAAAGCCTCTTGACAATTTCCAGGTCTTGACTAATTTTATTTTTAGGGGTTAAAAAAAGATAAATCTGCTCCCTCTTCTTCAGTTATTGTGTGTCCTCTAAGTCCTTGAATCCCTAATTTCATCACCTGTGGTCCCACTTCCTCACCATCTCAAGTCATCTTTCTCTAAATTTGCTCCAGTGTGCCATTTTACTTAAAATGTGATGCCCAGAACTTATGATTTTCCAGATATAGTCTTAAAAGGAACTAAACTCTCATTTAGATATTCTGCTTCTCTTGATATAACCAAGGATTGGATTAGCATGTGCGTGTGTCCATACTATTTTCTCATTTTTGTGATTGCCATATATACTATAAATTGAGGTATTCCAGGTCTATAAAATCTCTGTTGCCACTTATGAAATAAGTAACCTTGTCCAAAAAAAAAGACTATGAGGCTAATCTGTCATGACCAGTACTTCCACCTGAGAGCAATTCATATTTTTCTTGGAGGCTTTGAATGTATCTCCTTAGTGTATGGTTTGATATTCCTTGTCACCATAGTAGTTTCCTTTCTTTCCTTTTTTCCTTCTTTCTTTCCCTCTTTCTCAAGGCAATTGGGTTAAGTGACTTGACCACACAGTCACACAGCTAGTGACTGTTAACTACCTGAGGTTGGATTTGAACTCAGGTCCACCTGACTCCATGGTTAGTATTCTATCCACTGTACCACCTAGCTATACCCTTAGTAACTTTCTATAGTCAGAACTTTTTCCTGTTTTGTTTTTTACTGTTTTTTGCAGCCTATAATTTGATTTTTAGCATCTTGTTTTAATAAGAATTAAGGGCTCTATTTCCAGGGTGGAGGGTACTATCCCAAGCATCTGGGGTTTTGTGCAGCTGTTTTAGAGATACTTTTGGCGACCTGCAAGTTTTCAGTTCAGTGGTGTTTTACTACTCTCCTGGCCTGTGCTTTGGTCTGTGAGTAACCACAAGTACTCTTTTCTGTCCTGGAACTATGAATTTCCAAATTTTGCCAATTCTGGTGTGTTATTGCTCCTCCTCTCTTTGGGATTGTGTCTCAGGACTGTGACCTGGGACTGTGACCCAGATCTGAGTATAGGCAAAGCAGCAGAGTCCTGCCTAGCAAAGAGAACCCTGTATTCTTCTTACAGTTTGTAGGCTGAGAGAGATATAGATTCAGAGGCTCCCCAGGTCTGTAGGGTCCCGGCAGGATTATGCCAGCCTCCACCAGACTGTGCTCCACTCTCACCCTGGTGGACAGACCTTTCCTGCAGATCTTTTAAGTTGTGTTTGGAGTGTGAAGGCTGAGAGATCTAGAAACAGCTGTTGCTGCCCCTGATTCAGTGGCCTCACTGCCGGTTTCTCCATTGCTGGGGCTGGCTTGCATTGGCCCGAGCTGAGCCTCACTCCTCTCTCACCTGGTTTATAGACCTTTCTGCCACTTCCTGAGTTATCTTGGGCTGAGAAATTGTTTTACCCTATCTTTTTATGAAATCTGTCACTCTAGAATGTTTTTAGAATGGATTTGGAATGGTTGGGGGTGGGGGAGTTCTAGTGAGTCCCTACCTTTACTCCACCATCTTGGTTCCAACTCATCCATATTGGCTTCTCCTTCCCCATCTTGGTTTCACCTGCCCAATTAGATCTTTAAACAAACAAATTTGATGGATACCTTTTTTTACATCACATTTGCATCACATAATACTGCTATACCCCCCTCTCCTTGCCTCAAATTAAAACTTTCCTTTAATGAATCAAAGATAACTAAGCAAAAAAAAATCTAATTTAGTAACTATCTGACAATGTGTTCTACATGGCCGAAATTCTTGAAGTTATATTCACTCCTAGTGTCTGACACTTAGTATGTATTCAATAAATAGTTTTGGAGTAATTTTTAAAGACTTTGATCCATTCTAAATGCTCCCAGTCTTTGCTTTAATAATGCATTCTTGGGGCAACTAGGTGGTGCAGTGAATAGAGAACACCAAGTTCAAATTTGACAGGTATTGTCAAAAACAAAAAACCCCCCAAAATCCCCAAATAATACATTCTTGATCTTGTCCAAGAATTGAAGTCAATCTTACTAACTCATAATCTGGAGACTCTAACTTCTTTTTTCTTTGAAAATTGAAATATTTGCTCACTTATAATACTGGCACATGTGTATCATTCTTTTTTATTTTTACATGTGTATCATTCTAACTCCATGATTTCAAAGATTGTTGACTATGGCTTGACAGTCGCACAAATCTGCTTTTTCAGTATTTTGGAGTGCCCTTTTGCCTTTTTCTCACTTAGCATTTGGTGTAATTGCCCTATTAACATGTTTATTTGTTTTTTCCCCCTAACAGGAAGATCATTTTCCAGGGTAAAACATATAGAAAGTATGATAGAATTAAGCAGCTCTCCCATCTCAGCCTTAGCTCTATGGTCTTATGATGCATCCCTTCAGCATCCATTATCATCCAGCCTGTTCAACAGTTCTATCCCATCTTAGATCTTTTTCTTGTCCTAATATAGTCAAAAGATTCCTTTTCTTGTTCTTAGCTTATTCATCAGCCCAGCTAATTCTGAGCTTTATTACTTCTAGCACTATTCTCATAGGACCATTTTTAGCAACTGCAGTCACCAAGGCTACTGCACATCCTCCAATTAACCTTGCTATTTTGTCTTAAGGATAGCCTGGCATGAGAGCATCCAGATCAATTTTAGAATAGGAAGAAAGGAAGGAATTAGTATAATTCTAGATTGGATGATAGGAAGTTTGAATTTTAGCCCCATCTCTGCCACTGAGTCTGATCTTGGGAAAGTCATGAGAATTCCTTTTCTAAAAAAATTTTCTTTTTTAAAAGTATTATTATTTTCCAATTATATGTTTTTGTTTTGTTTTAGGTTTTTGCAAGGCAATGAGGTTAATTGGCTTGCCCAAGACCACACAGCTAGGTAATTATTAAGTGTCTGAGGTCGGATTTGAACTCAGGTACTCCTGACTCCAGGTCCAGGTGCTCTATCCACTGTGCCACCTAGCTGCCCTTTTTTCCAATTATTGCAAAGATAGTTTTCAATATTCATCCTTTTGCAAGTTTTTGAGGTTCAAATTTTTATACCATTCTTTCTTCCCTTTCCTCCTCCCCATGGTAGCAAACATTTGGATACAGGTTATGCATGTACAATCATGTTTAAAATATTTCATATTAAGCATGTTGTGAAAGAAGAATTAGAACTAAGGGGGGGATATCATGAGAGAGAAAGAAATTTTAAAAGTGAGTATAGTATCCTTTGCTTTGCATTCAGATTCCATAGTTTTTTCTCTGAATGTGGATAGCATTTTCCATAACTAGTTTCTCAGATTCATCCTTGATCAGCTGAGAGGAGCTATGTCCAAAATAGTTGATCATCTCAAAATGTTGCTGATAATGTGTACATTGTTCTCCTGGTGCTGCTCACTTCACTCAGCATCAATTCATGTAAATCTTTCCAGGTTTTTCTAAAGTCTGGCCATTCATGATTTTTTACAGAGCAATAGTACTCCACAGCATTCATATGACATCACTTGTGCAGCCATTCCTCAATTGATGGGCATTCCCTCAATTTCCAATTCTTTTTTACTATAAAAAGAAGTGTTTTAAATATTTTTGAACATGTGGGCCGTTTTTAATGATCTTTGTGGATTTAGATCTAGCAGTGTTATTTTTGGATCAAAGGATATGCACATTTATTCCTCTTTGGGTAGAGTTCCAAATTGCTCTCCAGAATTACTGGATCAGGTCACAACTCCACCAACAATTCCAGTTTTCCTATATCTTCTCCAATATTGATTATTTTCTTTTTTTTTCATTTTAGATAGATGTGAGATGGTCCCTCAGAATTGTTTTAATTTGTATTTCTCTGATCACTAATGATTTGGAGCATTTTTTTATATGACTATAGATAGCTTTAGTTTCTTCATCTGGAAATTGCCTGTTCATATCTTTGACCATTTATTAATTGGGTAGTAACTTGCATTCTTATAAATTCAATTCAGTTCTCTATATATTTTAGACATGAACCCTTTATCAGAAATACTAGTTGTGAAAATTGTTTCCCATCTTTCTTCATTCCCTCTAATCTTGGTTACATTGCTTTTATTTGTTAAAAAACTTTTTTATTTCCCTTTGTCTTATATTCTCCCATTGTACTTTTTTCTCCTTTTCCCTTACCTCTCCTCACCAGTGTTTTGCTTCTGACTCCTTCCTGCTTCATGATATTCTTTCCCTTTTCCCTGTAAAGTAGAATAATTTCTAAACCCAATTTGATATATTTATCATTCCCTGAGTCAAATCTGTGAAGAATAAGATTTATGCAGTGTTTGTACTCTCCTTTCTTATTCTCTATTATAATAGATCTTTTGGCCTCTTTATGTGGCATTATTTATCCTCTAATACATCTGCCTTCTCCCATATAATTCTTTTTTTATGTAATTGTTTTATATCTATCTTGTACCCCCACCCCCTGTCAAAGTATACTCAATTCTCAAGAGCCATAAGCATTGTGATCATCACGATCAATTTGTAGCCACTCCCTCTATCCAACTATCTTTCCTCCAACTGTCTCAATAGAAAAACAACCCTTATGAGCTAAAGTAAATCATCATATCATGATTACCCTTTGTCTAAATATGTTCCTTTCAACTATCCTAAGAGAAATACACTTCTCAAGAGTTGAAAGTATCCTCTTCCCATTTAGTCTTGACTAATATTTTATTGCCTTTCTTTCTTAGTCTTATTGACTAACATTTTTTTCTATTTTTTTTACACATCTCTTGATTTTTTTATTTGAGGATCAAATTTTCTGTTCAGTTCTTATCTTTTAACAGGTAAGTTTGAAAGTCCTCTATTTCATTGGGAATATGTTGAATTTTAAGGATAGTTGATTTTTGGTTGTGATACATGCTCCCTTGCCCTCTGAAATATCACATTCCAGGCCCTCTGATCCTTTAATGTTGAAGCTGATAAGTCCTATGTTGTCTGGACTATGACTTTTGGCAGTCTGCAGTATTTTCTCTTTTGGTTAAGAATTCTGAATCTGGCTACAATATTCCTTGGAGTTTTATTTTGGAATCACTTTTTTGGGGGGGTGGGGGTGAGCAATGGTTTATTTCAAGAACTATTGTCTTCTTATTCTAGAATATTAGACAGTTTTCCATAATAATTTCTTGCGTGATATTGTCCAGGCTCTTTTTCTAATTGTGACTCTCAGACAAATATTTCATAAATCATTTCTCCTGGATCTATTTTCCAAGTTGGTCAATTTTTCTAAGAGGCACTTTACATTTTCTCTTATTATTATTTTTTTTAGCTTTTTGGCTTTGTTCAAAGAATCTTGGGGATTTCATAGAGTCATTCATTTCCATTTGTCTAATTCTAATTTTTAAAATTTTCTTTTCTTCACTTAGCTTTTGTGCTTCCTTTTCTAATTGGTTAATTTTACTTTTACAGGAGTTGATTTCTTTTTTTTAATTATATAAATATTTTATTTATTTTCCAAATTCATGCAAAGGTAGTTTCTACCAATAAATTTTTTTGCAAAGTTTTGAATTTTGCAATTTTTTCCTTTCTCCCTCCCTTCCCTCCCCTCCCTCAACAGAAGGCACTCCAATATTTTTATTTTCCCTGTTTCCCAGTATTTTACTTCTGAATTCTACCTCCTTCAGTTTATACCCTCCATTTTCTTTCCCCTTTCCCTTTATCCCTTCTTTATTCCCTTACTTCTGTCAGTCCTTCCTTTCCTCCCCCCCACCCCAACCTTTCCTCTTTTAACACTTGAAAGGTAGGATAACTTTCCAAACTCATATGAGTGTGTTGCTAATCCCTCTTTAAGCCAAATCTGTTGAAATAAGATTCAAGTGGTTCTCATTTCCTTCCTTTCTTTCCTCCCCCACCCCTTATTGCAATAGGTCCTTTTTACCTCTCCATGTGATGTAATTTACTCCATTCAATCTCCCCCTTCCTCCTCTCTCTTTAGTGCCTCTCCCTTTTTAAAGTGATATTATTTTTAATTCATTCCATCAAAGTCATAGACATGTCATGGATGATCATTCCTTCTGATTAAATATATTCCCTCTGAAAGAGTTATAGTTCTCAAGAATCTTCCTCCCAGGTGGGGATGTAACTAGTTTAATCTTATGCATAACAGTTCCTCCCCCCCCCTTTACATTTTCATGTATCTCTTGAGTCTCCTGTTTGAAGATAAAATTTTCTGTTTAGCCCTGTTCTTTTTATCAGGAAAAGTTGAAAGTCTCCTATTTCATTAAATGTCTATGTTTTCCTCTGAGAGAGAAGGCTCAGTTTTACTGGATAGTGAATTCTTGGCTGTAATCCAAGCTGCCCTGCTCTCTGGAATATCATATTCCCTTTGATTCCTTCATGTTGTTGCAACCAGGTCCTGTGTAATCCTGACTGAGGCTCCTTGGTATTTAAATTATTTCTTTCTGGCCACTTGTGGTATTTACTTCTTGATCTGATAGTTTTGGAGTCTGGCCACAATATCCCTTGGTATTTTCATTTTGGGATCCCTTTCAGGAAGGGATTGTTGTATTCTTTCAATAACTATTTTGCCCTCTGGTTACAGGATATGAGGGCAGTTCTCCTTCACTATATCCTGAAGTATGGAGTCCAGGCTGTTTTTTCCTCTAAAGTTTTCAAGAAGTCCTATGATTCTTAAATTGTCTCTCCTGGATCTATTTTTAGGTCAGTTGTTTGCCAATGAGGTATTTTACATTTTCATCTATTTTTTTCATTTTTTAAAATTTTTGTTTAACAGATTCTTGATATCTCATGAAGTAATTAATTTCCACAGATTTCAATTTTTTTTAAGAGAGGAGTTTTCTTTCTTTACCTTTAATATCTTCTTTTCCAACTAGTTAATTCTATTTCTGGGAGTTTTTATCTTTTTCTGTTTGCCCAATTGTATTTTCAAAGGATGTTTTCTTGTTGTAAGATGTTAATTTTCTCTTGCATTTCTTTTCCCAATTTTTCCATTTGATGTTTAAAACTCTTTTTTGATTTCTTCGAAGAAGTCTTTCTGGGCTGGAGACCAGTTCCTGTTCTCTGCTCCACCTCTATCTGAGCCACTATCTTTGTCTTCAAGGTAACATTCAATGGGTCCTACTTTATGCTGGCCTTTCTTCACTTTGGGCCCTTTTCCTAGGGTATTGTATTGGGGGAGGGGCTGGTTTGCAGATTTTTAGTGTTGAGATCCCTTTGAGGCCTTGCTCACTGGGATTAGGAACTCCATGGGATTACTCAGTAGGAGGGCCAGTAAGAGATGCCAGAAGTTTTCTCTGGATTGTATTTGTTGTTAGTATCTGTGGCCCACTCTCTAAACCTGGGGCAGGATCAGTGCTATCCTCACACAATCTGGGCAGGGCCTTCAGGCTGAAAGTTAAGGAATTTAATCAACAATTAGCTGGGGGAGATTTGCCATCCACACCTGGGCCTTGGGGCAACATGTAAGCACCTGGGGCTGTTTCTGTTTGTTCTGGAGAAAGTCAGGCCCTCCCACAGGAAGGTGGGGGAAGGGCTCAGGATTGAGTTGGTTGGATGGATGTCTGGGTCAGAGGCTTAGTTTATGTTTTAGTTCTGAGGAACAGCCAGGAGAGCTTAAAACAGTACCTCACTTCTCTCTACCATCTTGGTCCGAAATCTCAAAAATAATAGGAGTATATTTCTTTTGGTCAATTTTAATTTTTTTTTTTTTTTAGGCTTTTGCAAGGCAAATGGGGTTAAGTGGCTTGCCCAAGGCCACACAGCTAGTTAATTATTAAGTGTCTGAGGCTGGATTTGAACTATGGTACTCCTGACTCCAGGGCCAGTGCTCTATCTACTTTGACACCTAGCCACCCCTGTCAATTTTACTTTTAAAGGTATTGTTTTTTCTGTCAATTTTTCATAATTCTCTAAGACTCATCTCTTTTTGTTTGGGTTTTTTTTTGGCCAGGCAATGGGGTTAAGCCACTTGCCCAAGGTCACACAGCTAAGTAATTATTAACTATCCGAGACTGGATTTGAACTCAGGTCATCCTGACTCCAGTGGCGGTGCTCTGTTCACTGTACCACCTAGCTGCCCCTGGACTCTCATTTCTTTTCTCCATTTTTTCTTCTCCCTCTCTTTGGTTTTTAAAATCCTTTTTTGAGCTCTTCCAAGAGATCTTTTTGTATTTGAGACCAATTCAAAAACCTCTTTGAAGTTTCACTTGTAGACATTTTGCTACTGCTTTCCTCTTCTGTGATAGCATTTTATTGTCCCAACAGAATAGTAGTTTTTATAGTTAGTGCTTTTCTGTTTTCTTGTTATTTTGAGAGTTGAGCTCTGCTCCTGGGGTAAAGGGTGCAAGTCCCAAGTTTTTTGTGCTGGGGCTTGGGGTCTGGTCCCTGGCTTACTGCTTATTTATGACATTTCAGGTGCTAGTGTTTTGTTCCCTGCATTAGGGTAGCCCAATCCACTCCTGCCTGTTATACCAATGATTCTAGGGCTTGAAATGTCTACTGAAACTGGAATTGGTACCTTCACTGCTGGCCTGCTGTACCACTGATCTGCTGAGCCTGGACCTGAGCTGTGGTATAGCTAAGAGCCTCCTGCTATCTGACAGAACTAGAGAAGGTCTTAGCAATCATATAGTTCAATTAGTTCATTTTACATGTGATGAAACTGATGTGTAGAGAGGGAAAATGACATGTCAGTTCATGCATCTAATAAGGCAGAGCTGAAAATAAATACTTCCTTCCTCACCTCTCCCCTTGTGTTCTTTTCCCTTGCCTACCCTTGCCTTTCCTTGCCTTCCATTCTCTTGCCTTCCCTTGTGGGATAGAATTTGTCAGAATGGGACATGGTAAGAATATTTCAGGAAGTAGCATACCATATCTATACCTATGTCTATGTCTACATTTATGGTCAGCTGGCCAGTGTAGTGGATAGAGTACCAGACTTGAAGTCAGGAAGACGTAAGTTCAAATCTGGCCTCAGATACTTACTAGTTATGTGACACTGAGCAATCACTTAACCCTGTTTGTCTCAGTTTCATCATCTGGAAAATGAAGTGGCAAATTATTCCATTATCTTTGCCAAGAAAACTTCAATAGGGTCATAAAGCATCAGACATGATTGAAATGACTCAGCAACAACAACAAATCTACATCCACATCTCATCTCTTTTTGCCTATGTCTCTACCTCTATATGCATATTTAGATCTCTGTCTGGTGATATGTAAATATGTTAACTCCACAAAATCTTACTCTGATGCATAGTGATGACCTTTGGCTATGCAAGCAAAATATAATAAGCTCTGACAGTTTCTACCATGATAGAAAGACTTTGAATATGACCATTATAACAGTTTGAGTTTCTTTTTTGATATCTTATCTAGCTATCCACAAAGAAGTACATTAGGTCATCTGAGGGTGTTTTTCTTGTTATTAATTGTATTCTCAGTGTTTATCATAGGGCATTCACACATAGTAGAAACTTAAATGTTATTGGATTTATGGAATAGGATGGAAGATGAAATGATTTGGGTCACGGTAGGTAACCCATGAAATAGGAAAAAAAAATCCTCAGCCAAGCATAGCTGTAGCTATGATGCAGGTGCAGTAGCCAGAAGCGAATCAGGTGGTTCCAAAGTCACACAAATTTTTAGTCTCAGTATAGTTTTATTTTAATAGTAGTTTTCTAAAGGTGAGATCTTTGTTCGATGACCAATAAGAAGTCCCATTGTGAGAGGAGCTGACAATCTTATTATATACAAAGCCAGAAGAAAGGAGGGAGTTGTAGGAAAATGGAAGATAGGTTCAGAGATGTTCCTTAAGCAAGGCAAAAAGGAATTGTCAGAATGGTATGTTCAGAGGTAAAATCATCACAATTAAGTATTAATGATAAGTTTTTGCAAAAATACCACAATGAAAATAATTGCAATTTATGTACCGACATTAGCTACTGAGGATTATGCATTAGAGATATTCTCTCAAGAACCTGATAAGATAGTCCAAATCAAATCAATATATATTCTGACTCCAAAGCAAAGTAAAAAGTGAGGATATAGAGAAATATATGGTAAAGTATTATTCAAGAAAAAGGAATGAGAGATGCTAAAGACTTGTAGATTTTGTTTTTGTTTGTTTTTGCAAGGCAAACAGGGTTAAGTGGCTTGCCCAAGGCCACACAGCTAGGTAATTATTAAGTGTGTGAGACCAGATTTGAACCCAGGTACTCCTGACTCCAGGGCCAGTGCTTTATCCACTGCGCCACCTAGCCGCCCCTACTGTGCCACGTAGCCACCCCTAAGACTTGTAGATTGTACAGAAACTTCATGCCTCTAGAGGACTGAACACTTTATTAATTTTTATTAATATATTGTTTATTTCAATCATATGGAAAAGTAATTTTTAATATTCACTTAAAAATTGACTTCTGCATCCTCTCTTTTCTTCCTCATCTCCCTCATTCATAAAGGAAGCAATCTGATATAAACTATGCATGTATATATATATATATATACACACATACATACATACACATATATGTATACAAATATACAAAAAATGTTTCCATATTAGCCATATTGTGAAAGAAAACTCAGACCAAAAAAACCTAAACAAACTAAAAAACACATATACAAACTCCCAAAGCCAAGAAAAATAAAGTTTAAAAAACTGCTTCTATCAACATTGTCAGTTCTTTTTCTGGAGGTGGATAGCATTTTTTAACCACAAATCCCTCACCCATCTATTGCAGAATATCTAGGTCATTCACAGTTGAATGTTGTTACTGTTTACAATATGCTCACTTCAGTTTTCATCAGTTCATTTAAGTTTTTCCTCACAATCATATATCACAACTTGTTCAACTATTTCTCACTAGTAAACTCCCTTAATTTCTAATTCTTTGTCACCATAAAATGAGCTGCAAAAATATTTTTGTGCCTATAGAGTCTTCCATTTTTTAGATCTCTTTGAGATTTAGATCTAGACATGGTATTTAGGGATCAAAGAGTATGCACAGTTTGAGAGTCCTTTGGGCATAATTCCAAATTGTTCTCCATAATGGTTAGATGAGTTCACAACTCCACCAACAGTATATTAATGTCTCAATTTTTCCATATCCCCTGCAATATTTGTCACTTTCCTTTTATGCCATATAAATTAATCTGATGGTTATGAGGTAGTTCCTCATAGTTGTTTCAATTGGTGTTTCTCTAATCAATAGTGATTTTGAGAATTTTTTCATGAGTATAATTTTGATTACCTCATCTGAAAATTTCCTCTTCATATCCTTTGATCATTTGCTATAAAATTCCTCTCCTCTCTTCGGTTTTCTGTTTTCCTTTTAATCTTGGCTGCATGGATTTATTTCTACAAAACCTTTTTACTTTGATGTAATAAAAAATATCCGTTTTACCTTCCATAATGTTCTCTATTTCTTGTTTTGTCACAAATTCATACCTTTTCCACAAATCTGACATATAAAATATTACATGCTCCCCTAATTTGCTTATGATTTGAACACTTTCTTCTAAAAAAGAATTGGTAGATCCTGGACATGTTGAGCACCAAATAACATCATAAAGCACAAAATAGATGACTATTTCTATAAACAAAGCAGCTATCTGTGTTCAGTCATATCATTGACTTTGCAAATCTAAGATGAAGTGAGAAAACCATGTGGTGTACAAATGAAACAATTAAACCTTGAATTATTTAAACAAAATATTTAAATTAAAAATGAGAAATGGGTAGCAGAAATGGCAGAATAGAAATAATTGTATCCAGAAGTTTAACCAGAATAAAACAATTGCCACAACAGAGTCCAAAGGAGTCTAGAAGAAAGTCCTTTAGTCAGCAAACCCACTTGTCAAATAGACAGATGTGGAGTGAGTGGGGGGTACCAAAGACAATACTAAGTTAGAATATATAAAATTCATTTATAAAATATTGCAAAAAAGGATGATAGATGAATTATAAATAACATCATTTCGGGAGCGGCTAGGTGGCGCAGTGAATAGAGCACTGGCCCTGGAGTCAGGAGGACCTGAGTTCGAATCCGATCTCAGACACTTAATAATTACCTAGCTGTGTGGCCTTGGGCAAGCCACTTAACCCCATTTGCCTTACAAAAACCTAAATAACATTATTTCATAAAGCAGAGCATTGCAGTGGATAATAAAACCATTTTAAGTATGTTAAGATATACAATTAAGTCAAATCATCCCAAGGGCATATGAGAATAAAAATAAAAGGAGAGCCACAACAGGAGAAAAAAAGGAAAAGATGTGTAAAAACCACTTTAACAAACTATTTTATGCATGTAGAACCATCATACTTGGAAGTATAACCTCAAATGAATAGAAGGCATAATGATTTTGTTTGCATTAAAGAGAATAATGATGGCAAAACAGCCAGATTGGATCAAATATTTCTAGAGGACAACTTTGCTATAAATAGAATGGCAAGGGCAACAAAGGACTGATAGGCAGTCAACCAAAGCCATGGAAAATATTCTGGACTTTATTGACTTGGAAAGAGTTGACTGAGGGGATAGCAGCACAACTATTGTCCTGTTTCTCCACTCCCTTTTCTATACAAAATCTTTTTTATTTTTTGGCAAGGCAATAGAGTTAAGTGATATGCCCAAGGTCACACAGCTCAATAATTATTAAGTGTCTGAGACCGGATTTGAACTCAGGTACTTGGATTCTAGGGCCAGTGTTCTATCCACTGTGCCACCTAGCTGCCCCTTTATACAAAATCTTTATGAAAATCATCCATACCCCAATGAGAGCATCCTTAATGAGGATATTAGTAGGAAAAAGCCAAACTTTTATTGCTGATATTCAGTGATGGACCACTTCATTACCATTTTACAATTTTGGTAAAAGATATAGAAAATATAAATTTCCATCATGAATATTAATTGTTGATGGCTAAAAATCCTCATTTGATTTGGCAGAGCAAAATACTATTTTAAGACTCTTTTACAAATCATCTCCCATCCACACATCAAAATCATTCGAGGTTACTTAGAAGGTAAAATAACAAAAATAAATGTACTCCAACAGTCCTTTGATAATAACCACCAGATGAGACACAGATCAGAGAGGGATTTCCTATGGAAGTGAAGTTTACTAAATACTTCTGTCCATATATGATATTTTATTTATTTCATTAAATCTCAGAAAACTTTAGGCTTCTTGATTTCAGGCCAACACTGAAACAATTACTACTTGAATTCACTTTGAATCAATCAGGGTCTAAACAATAGCCAAGAGCATTTAGTCTGAGACCCACTGGGGACAATAAAGTCAGAGTGATTTAGTGCCTGTAAACCCCGCCACCCAAATTTTACTAGGCCTTTGGTCAGAGCACCCAGAAATAAGAAAAGAAAAGGAGAAAGGGGGAAAAAAAGGAAGGAAGGAAGGAAGGAAGGAAGGAAGGAAAGAAGGAAGGAAGATAGAAGGAAGGAGAATTCCTAAGGAGAATTGACACTTTTAGATATCAGCTTTATGTTAGAGGGAATGAAAGTTTCTTTATTATAATTTTCTTTTTAGAAAAAACCAAATATGGATAACTTAAGAGAGATGCCCAAGGTCACATAGCTAGTAGGGTCAACCAACAGAATATGGCCCCTGGCTTGGAAATTAAGAAACAAAAATTCTAGTAATTTCATCATAGGATCATAAATCTAGAACTGTAAAATGATTTCAGAGATCATTTTATTCAACTCCTCATTTTGCAGATGGAAAAATCTCAGCTCCAGGAAGCTCAGGCGACCAAGGTCACACAAATAGTGTCAGAGGGAGACCCTCTTTCATTCATTAGCCATCTGTATGACATTTATCAAGTCACTTCATCCCTCTTCCAATTTCTTCTTCTGTCAAGTAGTCCATTTCTGATATTGAAACTTGTGATATCAATGCCATCAAGAAAACTGGGTATCAGTAAAACCCAAGCTGCCTTTGGCAATAAATACTCTCAGCTCCTCCTTGAACATTAGGCTTATGTATATTTCAAGAATCTCTCACCTCTATGTTTCAGCTCCATTTATGTTTCATTTACTTACTTAAAATCGATTTTGTGGCCAAAGAACCTTCATCAGACTTTTAAAACCTGTGCCTATGATCCAGGAAATGGTGTCATATCAGAACTAAATATAAACTAGAAAGGCTGAAGTGAGGTTCCAATGGCAGGATCCAGAAAGTTTGAGAGATTTCTAAACATGGTCAAACATATTCTATTCCAATTTCAAATTCATGCATATTAAACTTTTCAGCTCAGTATGTGAGTGCTATTTGTGAGTGCTAAAGTCCAATTACCTTGGCTTAAGTTTGGGGTGGCTGTTTTGTTGTTCTTATTGTATGTTATTTACACTTAATGAGTTAGCTATATATTTCCTTTCATAGGACACTGGATCATATAATATTGCAGAGCTAATGAAATGCAGTGAGATGATATAATGGACAGAGCACCAGACATGAAGTCAGGAATAATCATCTTTATGAATTCAAATGTAGCCTCAGACACTTACTAATCTATATGACCCTAGGTAAGTTATTCGATTCAGCTTCCCTCAGTTTCCTCTTACATAAAATGAACTGGAGAGGGGAATGATACATGACTCTAGTAACTTTGATAAGAAAATCTTATATGGGGTCAGACTTGACTGAAATGACTGAACACAAAAAAATGAAATGTAATTTTAAAAGATCTTTTGATTACTAATTACAGATAAAAACTATTTTTAATGTTTTAAAAAATTTTGAGTCTCAAATTCTCTTATCCTCTATTTCCTTTTCCTTCACTGAGAAGCAATCATCATCAATTGATATAGGTTATAAATGTGCAGTCATTCAAAGCATATTAGTCATAATATGAAAACACAGGCATCCCCCTACAAAAAAAGATATCAAGAAAAACAAATAAAGCTTCAACAAAGTATGGTTTGATGTGTACTCAGACTCTTATTAGTGAACTTTTTGGAGGGGGACCAGTTTTTTCATCATGAGTTCTTAAGTCATTCACAGTTGATCACAATATTGCTATTACTATGTTCTCCTCACTTCACTGGTATCAGAATATTTAAATCTTTTCAGGTTTTTTCTGAAATCTACCTGCTTATCAATTCTAGTAGTAGTATTGCTAGATCAAAGTGTATATACAATTTTATATCCCTTTGGGAATAGATGAAATGCATTTTCAATAAAACTATCATGAAAATAATTATTGCCTATGAGCCAACATTTGTGGCAAAGCTAAGGAGGTAAAAAAACTTCATCAAGACCTTGATAAGATTCTCCAAATTAAATCAACAAATACTTTAATACTCCATAGTGACTTCACTATGGAGATTGGCATAGGAAAAGTTCGGGAAAATATGTTGGAAAACATAGTTTAGGAGTAGTTACTGAGGAACTGTAAAGACTTATAGACCTTACAAAAGACATATGCTTCTATAGCATAAATACTACCTTCATGAAGAAAATCAGGAGACCCTGGACAATAGCAAGCACCAACAAATAATGAAATCGATTATGTTTTGGTGGACAAGAAATGAATGGCTACCAATATAGAAATCATTTTTGGGGGAAGCTGGGTTGCTCAGTGATAGAACACTAGCCCTGGAGTCAGAAGTACCTGAGTTCAAATCCAGACTCAGACACTTAATATAAATTACCTAGCTGTGTGGCCTTGGGCAAGCCACTTAATCACATTTGCCTTGTAAAAACCTAAAAAAAAGGGAAAAAAAGAAATCATTTTTGACTTAGTTCTTTGTGAACATACAACTAATTTTTTAGAGCTAGATAAAAATTAATACCAAATTAGAAGAAAGAATAAAAATAAAAAGCAATGGCACATAATTGAGGTAATTCTAGTCTCAGCTATTTAAACAAAATAAAATATGTTGATAAGAGTGAGAAGAAAGAAGACCTAAAAAGAGGGGAAGAAAAAGAAGGAAGAGGAGAGAGTATGAGTCAGAGAGGGAGAAAGTAAAAGTCAGAGAGACACAGAGAAAGGGGAGAGAGAGAGAGAGAGAGAGAGAGGAAGAGAGATTAGGTATGTAGCTAGATGGATGAATAAGCGATAAATGGAAGGAAAGAAAGAAGAAAGAAGAAAGAAAGAAAAAAGAAAGAAAGAAAGAAGGAAGGAAGGAAGATAGAAAGAAAAGAAGAAAGAAAAAGGAAGGAAGGAAGGAGGAAAGGAAGGGAGGGAAGAAGGGAGGGAAGGAGGGAGGAAGGGAGTGAAGGAGGGAGGTAAGGGAAGGAGGGAGGGAGAGAGGGAGATATGATTTAAACCCAGGTCTTCTGATTCCAAAAACAACCTTCTTCCCTTTGCACCATAAATTTACAAAGGGAATATAGAAAAGACAGGATTTAGATTTTTTTTATGGATAAATTCTCAAAATATCTGAAATTAGAGAGGATCCCAAGTGTTTAAAAAATCTTAAATAAACATTGGGCTATTGAGAAAGATATCAATAACTACCGACCCATAAGACTACTTTCTCATATCTACAAAATTTTATGAGAATAATTTACACATATATCAAAGGCATCCTTGACTAAAAAAAAAGGAAAAAAAAAGATGAGAAGGGAATGGGCAGGCTTCCATAAATGATATTCTTTAACCAACTATATCTTTACAATCCACATTTATCTGAGAGATTGAGAGAATACAATACCTCAGTTGTGCTTATTGACTACAAAAAAAGCATTTCATTCAGTAAAGTAAACTTCTACTTTAAAGATTCTCCTTGAATAAAGTTTCTCCCAAGCATTTATTAAAATTATAAGCAGTTAAGGTGGCACAACTGATAGAGCACCAGACCTGGAGTCAAAAAGACCTGAGTCAAATTCAGTCTCAGTTATGTGACCCTGGGCAAGTCTTTTCACTTTGCTTGCCTCAGTTTCCTCATCTGTAAAATGAGCTAGAGAAGGAAATGACAAACTGCTTCAGTGTCTTTGCCAAGAAAACCACAAATGAAGTCAGGAAGAGTCAACCACAAATGAAATGACACAACAATAGAAACAAAATTTTAGTAGAAATTTATGAAGATCACCTGGCAGGAAAAGATACCAGACACTGAATCCTTCCTCAGGCTAAACTGCCAAGCATTCAAACATGAAACTACAATGGTGGGCATGTTATTAGAATGCCAGTTGTACACTTGCCAAAAAGACTATTTTATGGAGAACTCACACAGGGCAAGAGCACATAAGAAGGTCAAAAGAAGAATACTAGGATCCTGAAGTTCTCTCTTAAGATCTTTGGAGAATTGATTGTGCAGCATAGGAGACACTGGCACAGGACTGCCCAGCATGGCTTTTCCTCATCAGTGAGGATGCTGCACTCTATGAGGAAGACAGAACTGAAGCAGCTCAAAGGAAATGTGAGATATGTAAGTTTAGAAAACTCACCCCAGGTGTTCACCTGGACTATTTGTGCCCAATCTGTGGTAGAGCATTCTGAGCTTACATTGGTCTAATAAGCCACAGTCAGACACACTGTAATTTGTTTCAAACATAGTGATGTCATTTTTGGTTTTCATTAGGTGGGGCAGTGGATAAAGCACTGGCCTTGGAGTCCAGAGGACAGAAGTTTGAATCTGACCTCAGACAGCTGACACTAACTAGCTCTGTGGCCTTTGGTGAGTCACTTAACCCTAACTGCCTCACATCCAGGACCATCTCCAGTCATCCTGATCCATATCTGGCCCCTGGACCTAGCCGACTTTGGAGGAGAAAGTGAGGCTGGTGACTTAGCACAACACCTCCTTAACTCAAATCCAATTCATGGGCATGTCATAGCATCACCCCCCTGATGTCATGGTCTTCTTCAAGAATGAAAGACAAACATTATTTAACTATTGTCACTTCAAGGAGAAACTAGGGGGGAAAAAGCTTTCATTTAGTTGTAATTTCTTTTTGTTATCTGGTTTAACTTCTGGCAAGAATATCAGGATTGATGAGATTCAGTTCTGCCAGCAGTATGTTGGCTTGTTGGTTATTTGGATGAGGATCTTATGGTTAGAATACAGATAACCATAAGTACTAAAAGAAAGGCTAAAATATGTGAGATTCTTAGCACCTTCTGCTCCTTTTCCAATGCTCCTCTCCTCCCTTATTGATGCAGTGGAAAGGGCCTGCATGGGACTGAAGAGCATCATATATTTTTCTTTGTTTCCTGGGTTGCCATGGCCAAAGAATTCATCACTAAGTAACCAGCCAGCTGCTACTATACTTAGCTAAGCTGGTCCTCAGAGATCAGGAACAAGTTGTTGCCAAGGCCACAGTCCAAGGCTTTTCATCATGATAAATGCTGCTAGTGCTTGGGCTCCACTGCTGAGCCTCACTCCAGGCTCAGGTTGAATGATTCCTTTGATGGCAGTCACTTTTCCTTTTGGAGAAAGTGGGCATGGTTTGATTTTGTCATCTTTATGTTATGATGTAATATTAGAATAAAACCTTGTAGAGACTGTATACACAGCAACATCCTAATAAATACTTGGAAATAATATCAGAAACACTGGCTTCTCACCCTTGTAAAGAGAAGTAGGCCTTTGTGGTAGCCTTTCAAGGGCACCAGAATTCCCTGTACTCTATGATAAGATATTCGAGTAGAATTTTGTGGAGTGTAAACATTACAGTGCTATAAAAATATCAACTATTACCATCGCTACCATTTATTATGGCACAGACAACTATAACCAACCAATGTAGGGCAAAAATTACAAAAATCATTCAATCAATCAAATATTTTTTTAAGTGCTTATCGTGAGTCAGGGACTGTGTTAATGCTTGGGCCACAAAGAGAGTCCCTGTCCTCAAGAAGCTTGCATTCTAGTGGATGAAATAACATATATATATATATGTGTATATATATATATATATATTTGATCATTATATTATATATATTATATTTATTGAATATATATATTATATATTAGAAGCACTGACTTCTCCCCTGCTGAAGTTTGTATGTAGGAAATTTGTGTACATATATGAATACATGTGTAAAAATTGTGTTTATATATATATATATATCTATATCTATATAGTAATTATGTAATGAATAGGTTAATATAAGATAGAGAGTAGATGGAAGGTAGCCCTAGAGGGGAAGTTGCTTTCAAAGGAGAATTATAATAAAGTTTGATATCTAATGCCATCTTTTAGGAGAATCTCAAAATATCATGGATATGATTTCTAATTTTCTTTGTCTATTGAAAACTTACCTATTCTACCTCCCAACTAGAATGCCATCTCCTTCATGAAACCTTCCTTAATCCCTAATGTCCTTACTCAGTAATGACTTTTCCTCAGATTTCTCTTGGTACTTTGATGAGGGCCCATGGTTCTCTGAGGAAAGGATATTTCCTTGGGACAGCCTTGATGAAAGAGTGCTAGAAAAGAGGAGAAAAAATATCATTCAGATATGTGTTTAAAAACTGAGTTATGAAATCTAAAATGATTCTTCCAGTTTTCTTTGACAGAGATATGTTATGTTAGGTTAATTCAACTTCTTATGTGAAGCCTTCCTGATATTGCTAGTGGTCAGCATTTTTCCTCTTCCCTTTATCTTTATAGATGATCTCTTCTCTAGAATGAAATCTCTTTGAAGGCAGTTACTGATTTGCTTTGCCTTTGTGTCTCCAATGCCTAGAATAATATCTTTCCCATAAAACGATCCCTAGTTTTGTTCCACAAATTAAAAAATAAAATAAAAAGAAAGATCCATTAGAAAGAGCTTAAAAATACTTGTAGAATAATCTTGTGAATTATTTTGTAGTATAGCTAACTGTGTGTGAAGTATGTATCATCTATTTACAAGAATGTAACCTTTGTGAGGTCAGAGACTACATTAAATCTAGGCCTGGCATCTATTCCAGTGCCTAGGACAGGTCTCTGTACATGCTTAAGTGCTTTAATAAATGTATTGAATTAACATATTAGAAAAATTCACTCTCAAGGGAGTTCACTTCAATCAGTATAAGAAATGAGTTAAAGTCAAAAATTGAATAAGAAACATTATTAACAGAGAATCAAACACTCCTTGGAATTTAGAAAAGTTTCTAGAGAATTTTCCATAAAAAAAGATAAGGGTGAAGTTGTGCTAGAGAAATGACATGGAGATTTTCTTATGAATTCTAGAAATAAGGAGGCCTTTAATCCCAGCTTTTCTATAGATTTTCCCCTGTTCTAAAGGGTATGGAGGATGAGAAGGGCAAAACAAGAAATTGAAGCATCTTACCTCATTTGCTATATAATTAAAAACCATTGTATTTTCTATTCTTGCTTTATTGATGTTGATCTTCTTCTGCCTGCATGGTTCTTAATTCCTCTATTTTTCTTTTGTTTGTTTTCTCTTTCCCCATCTCCCATCTTCAGAGGGACTGGGTCCTCTGCTGTATACAAAGTAATTCTGAGTAAGAAGGGAGAAGGCCCTGAGGGAGGAAAAGAGAAGAGTATCCCAACACACTGTGTAAGCAGTGAGTTGTGCCATGTATGAGATTTTCAAAAACTAGACTCCTAGGTGGAAGATAAAGAGACCAGGAACTTGCAGAACCTGATAGCCAAGGCCTGGTTGCGTGGAGTAGGGACTGGGGAACTAAGGATTGAAGCCTTTCTACTGGGCTAATATCTAGGTAGTGTCCTGAATAGAAACAGCACATTTTTAGCTCATAATTTTTCCTTCTTGACTGCTTGGGAACTTAGGGAGAGAGTTGGCTCAGTTCAGATATCACTTTAGAAGGAAGAGCCTGCTGGGAAGCAGTGTGCCCCAGAGTAGCAAATAATTTCCTGGCAACAGCTGTCTCCTCTGCTCTGCCAATGATTGCTTAGAGGAAAGAATAAAAGAAGGATGGAGGGAGAGAGACAGAGAGACTGTAAGAGACAGCTGATGGAGATAGAGATAGAGACAGAAAAAGATGGAGACAGACTGAGAGAAAGTGAGATGCAGAGAGAATGCCAGGAAAAGTCTATCTCTGTCTAGTCTAGGTGATTTTGTCTTTGATGACAATCAGGAGAGACAGAGTAAATGTACTTTTAAGAAGGTAATTAGACAGAAGGAAAGAGTGAAACAATTAGGAGTAGTGGTTAGAGGACTAACCTCAGAATCTAGAAAAACAGAATTTAAGTCTTGTTTCTAATACATATAATTGACTATGGGACCAATTAACTTCTCAGTGTCTTATCTAACTCTCTAAGACTTTAAGTTACAGAAGATGTGCTGGCCTAGACTGGCAGGGGAATTTCCCCCTGGGAGTGCCCAAAACAGTGAAATCACAAGTGTAGACAACAAACTAAAATAAGAGAGAAATTACAGAAATTGTGATTCCTAAGAAAGAAATAAAACATTAGTCTTCTATTAGCTAGATTCCTTTGTTACTTGGTGGAACAGGCTGGTTATATTCCTATGAGAGGATGCTGGAAATGGACAGGTCACATTAATCACTTGAGCTATGACCTGTGCTATTGAATTATACTACTAATTATTACTCTAAAGAGTAATTTAAAACAGGAGACCTTTCCTTTGATGTTGTCCTATGCTACAAAATAATCCAGAATATGAGAACCAGGATGAACCTTGAACATGAATCCTCTTGTTTAATAGATGCAGAAAACATGAAGGATCTTGGGAAAGAATGTTATTTGACCAAGATTTCTTGGCATATTGACTAGTGTACTGACCTCAGAGAAAGAAAAACAAGTTCAAATCTCACCTCTGACATATACTGGCTGTGTGACTGGGCAAGTCACTGTGCTCTACATAACTTTTTAGAACTGCAAATTGTAGAGAATGTGCTGCCTTTCACTGGTAGAGGGAATTTTCTCACCTGAGAGTTCCCTATGCCAATCAAATTAAAGATTCAATCCCTATCCCTCCATGTCTAGTTGGTGCTGGAGCTGAAATCTTCTATGAAATCTTTTGAGGGTTAGTGTGCTGAAAAGGAGAGAATACTGAACAGCTAATTAGTAAGATTGGAACAGCCTAGATCTTTCGACTCATGATGGCATCACCAGTGAGCTTAGGACCCAACGCTGAAACATACACTTCATATCCCAACTCCCCTGCAATTCTACACCAAAAATACTTTAACTTAAAACAGACTCAGGGCATAGGCTTACAGTTTGTTGATTTTTTTCTAGTCCCCTGAGATTTCTTTGATTCTGTCATTGATTGAGTGATTCATTGGATCATTCATTCACTCAACAAATATTATTGAGTAATGTACCAGGAATGTGTTTAGCCTCAATCTGGGACATCATTATTGGTTCTAGTGAAAATGAGCTTGGATGAATGGATGAAGAATGTGATTGTTCTACACTTGAACTAAGAGATATTTAAGAGGTTTCAGGATGTAGTAGAAAGAGCCCTGAACTTGGAAGTGGGAGTGACTAGGTTTCTTAGAAACTGTGAGACCTGGGATGGCAGCTAGGTGGCACAATGATAGAATGTAGGATCTTGAGTGAGGAAATCTCATCTTCTTGAATTCAAATCTGATCCTGGACAAATCACTTAACCCTCTTTGTCTCAGTTTCTCATCTGTAAAATGAGTTGGAGAAGGAAATGGCAAACTAGTCTAGTATTTTTGTCAAGAAATGAGGTCATGAAGAGAAAGACAAGACTGCTTCAACCGAACACCAGCTGAACAACTTTGGACAAGACAACTTCCAAGGGACCCGAGTTCCCTCATTTGTAAAATTGAACTAGATGGTCTCTAGATCTGTGATCTTGAGCAAGTAAGACTTTGTTTTTTAATTTTCCTCTTATGTAGAATGAGGGCATTGGACTAGATTCCTAAGGTTCTCCCCAACTCAAAATCCCCCATGATTTTTTTTTGATTCCCCTCCCTTCCATCTCCCTTGGCAACTGCTCAGGATGCTTTTCACTGAGTCTTTGGAAGACTGTTTCTTTTCCAAACTGAGGCCATCAAGGCTAGGACAGACAGAAAACCAGATACTTCTAGATGTAGTCAAAATCGAAGCCGTTTGCTGATCTGATGATTAACCTGTACTTTTTGTATCTTTCCAGAATAGGAAAATACAATGGTTCATCACCCTGGAAATTCAAGCCAGGCAGGGGTCTGATATCATATCTATGTCATTTGTTTTGAAGTCCTTTCCAAACCTGAGATTGTAGTTAGAGGAAGAGGACAGGGGACATTTTGCACTTTCTAAAAGGAGGCAACAGATTAAGTCTGGATCAAAAGTTCTTAGATATTTTCAGTTTTCAAGACTCCTGTTCTCCCATACCAGAGCCTATATACTCCATATCTTTTTCTTTAAAAAAATAGCCCAAAAAATCTGACCCACAGACCTCTAAGTGACAGTTCTGTGTTCTAATCTAAAACCAACTCACATACACACACACATATAGATGGATAGATAGATAGATAGATAGATAATAACATTTATATAATGCTTTAAAGTTTGCAAAGTACTTTTCATATGTTATTCCAATACTGGAAGTAAGAGTTTTATTGCCCTCCTTTCATAGATAAGCAGCTAGGTGATGATGCAAGGAATAGTTCTATACTCTGGAAGTCAGGAAGACCTAAATTCAAATTTGGTCTCAGACATTTTTCTAGGTATGTGACCTTGAGGATGTCACTTAATCATTTGCCTCAGTATTCTCATCTGTAATATAAGCTGGAGAAAGAAATGGCAAATCACTCCAATACTTTTATAGCTGCTTGAGTTCGATTATTGCCTGTGACAAATCACGATTCAGACCTGGGAATGAAGATAGAGATTTATTAAAAAGAAGTTACAACACACAAAAAAAGTGATCTGAAAGTTAAGAAGAGTTTAAGGAAAAGACCACATGGATTGCTGATCAGGCCAGCTGACTAGGATTCAACAGTAGTCTGGAAGGTAAAAAGAGACCGAGCCTCTTCCTCAGATCTCCTTAAATTTTCCCCCCCGAGTCCATGGGAGGGCTGGTGACCTGGGAGTGATCCAAGTCCTGCTTTGGAGATTTTGTCTTTTGGGGAGGGGTCTCTTATAGGTAGTCTTCGTGTTTCAAGCCTGGCTACCCCGGATCAAAAGGACATAAAATCCAAATCAGGTTGAAGGTCACATCCTCGGGCCATGGCCTAAACAATAAAGGAAGATGGAAGAGTCCCTTAACAAGGCAAACAAAAGATTTACAAAGTTTGTCTCCAACTGGTCTCAAACACTCTCTATGCCCATGTTTCCCTGCATCTCTTTTACCCAAAAAAATATCAAATGGGGTCATGTTGAGTTGGATTTCATTCAAATGACTCAAAACAAAAACTCAAAAAATATGCAAATGGGGTGGCTAGGTGTCAAAGTGGATAGAGCACCAGCCCTGGAATCAGGAGTACCTGAGTTCAAGTCCAACCTCAGACACTTAATAATTACCTAGCTGTGTGGCCTTGGGCAAGCCACTTAACCCCCTTGCCTTGCAATTGATATATATATATATGTTCGAGGTAGGATGAACTCAGATTTTCCTGACTTAAAGTCCAATGTTCTAACCACTGTACAACCCCCTGCATTTACAGGAGTATACAAAACCAATAACAGCCCCACAAAGGAAGTAATACAAGAATTATCTGTCTCAGCTTTTTGAAGAAAGAAAGAAAGAAAGAAAGAAAGAAACAAACAAACAAACAAACAAACAAACAAACAAACAGAAGGAAGGACAGAAGAAAAAAGGAAGGAAGGAGGGAAGAATGGAAAGAAGGATGAAAGGAAAGGAAAAAGTAAGAAAATGAAGGTAGAAGGAAGGAGGGGAGGAAGGAAGGAAAAAAGAAAAGGAAAGAAAGGAAGGAAGAACAAATGAGGGAGGAAAAAAAGGAAGGAAGGAAGGAAGAAAAAGAAGGAAGGAGAGTATTTACAAATGAGAGAGAAAAACAGAGAGAGAGAGAGAGAGAGAGAGGGAGAGAGAGAGAGAGAGAGAGAGAGAGAGAGAGAGAGAGAGAGAGAGAGAGAAGGAACTTATAATTTTGCTCTTTCTCAGCCTGTCACTTGCTATTGTACATGTAAATTATAAAGCTGAGAATTGGGTACATATAAGGCATCAAATGATGTTGTTTACAGTAAATGCTGCAATTTAGAACTTTTATAAAGTAGATAAATGCTCAGTAAGCTAAATGGGAAAGCATGAATCTGACAGAAAAGAACAAACTAACTTCCTTTTCCAACTCAGAAGGATGGCACAGGAGGGGAGAGAGACAAGGAGGCCACCCTGGGTGCTGGGCCTGGGTCATTACTTATGCCAGAAGCAAGGTCAAGAAGCAGAGATAAATGCAGATTAGGTTTTCATTGACAGGCAGACATGTCCCTGGCACAAAACTCACTACAGCCTGACCTTTCTCAGCTACATTCATTTAAGGCTCCCTAAATCTGGGAAGCACTACACCTTTCTTGATTGCTTTCCCAAGGGAAATATCAAAGAGTGCCTTTTATCCTCTTGTCTCGTTCCCCACTCATTTCATTTTTAGCCCTCTAATAGACAGTCTTGTTGCTAGCCAGTCTCCCCAGAAGAATAGCCATGTCCCAGACAAGGGAAATAATATAGATAAGTCTCCTTTTGCAGTTCCAGGGAAGAAATAGGCAGCTAAGGATTAGTTGGCAAATCTGGACAATCAGAATGATTTTGTCTTTTAGAGAGGGGTCTCTTATGGGTAGTCACTTTTACTGGAAGCAGTGGGGTTCAGTGAAAAGAACCCTGTACAGGGATCTAAAGATCTGGATTCTGGTCAATTTTTTTTGTCACTTATTAGCTGTATGATCTTGAATAATGCTACCTCATCTCTGTGGACCTCCATTTTCCCCTTTATGTGTAAATACTTGCTTTAATAGTAAGAGACCTCTGAAATGGTATCTGTCCTCCAGAATCTCAAAAGCCTTCCTCAGCTTGAGCCTGGTTGAGAGAGCAGAGGGGATGTTTAAATTTCTTAATTATTTATTTTTAACATTCATTTTAAAACATTTTAAGCTCCAAATTTCTCCCTCCTTCCCACCTCTTCCCTACTCTTTCAGATGGTAAGATATCAATTATACATATGAAATCATGCAAAACATTTCCATATTGGCCATATTTCAAAAAAATCAAGAAAAATAAAGTGAAAAAATTATGCTTCTTTCTCTGGGGTTGGTTAGCATTTTTCATCATGGGTCTCTAATTGTCTTTGTTCATTGTATTGCTGTGAACAGATAAGTCATTCACAATTAAGCATCATTCAGTTATTACTGTTACTCTGCATTTTGTTTTTCTAGTTCTAGTTCTAGTCATTTCATTTTGCATCAGTTTGTATAAGGCTTTTCTGAAACCATTCTACTTGTCATGTCTTATAGCAATAATATTCCATTGCAGTCATATACCACAACTTGTTCAACCATCCCCCAGCGAATTTATTATTATAAACTTACTAACCATCAGCAAAAAAGACATACAGAATAAGGAGCTCTCATTAAGGTTCTGACTCTGGTCACTCAGGGGGCCACTTTCTTCATTGTTTCTTCCTCTAGTTTATGGTCATCTAAGTGAGAAAACTTATACATAGAGTCATATAATCATGGAGTTATAGACATTTGGGCTAAGAATAATTTCCTCAGGTGATAGGTATGAGGGTATACTTTTTATATTATTTTGGGTTGGGTTTTTTTTTTTGGATTTTTGCAAGGCAATGGGGTTAAGTGACTTGCCCAAGGTCTCACAACTAGATTAATTATTGAGTGCCTGAGGCCGGATTTGAACTCAGGTACTCCCAACTCCAGGGCTGGTGCTCTATCCACTGTGTCACCTAGCTGGACAGGGGATGATTTTTAAAAGTTAATTTGTAATTATGAACTTAATAACCATCAACCAAAAAGACATACAAAATAAGGAGAAAGTTGAGTCTAAAACTCTAAATATTTAGCAAAATAGAACCAAATTAATTGGCAAATAACAAGAAAGCAAAGAAAATTTCTTTTATCCTGTTTTGTTGTCCAAATCTGTTTGAAGTTCATTACTTTTTTCTCAACAGATGATGTAAATTTCCAGATACTTCCCAATCAAAACACTCCTCCCTGGACAGTATTCTCCTATATTTATTTTCTTTCCCTGTTAGAATGAAAGATTTTTTGATGACAGGGTCTATCTTAGGTTTTTCCATTTCAGTTCAGGCAAAAAAAAAATTAAGCACATGTTGAGAATTATGCTAAGAACTGGAGATACAAACAGAAGGAAAAGAGAATTCCTGCCCTCAAAGAGCTCATGATTTACAGAGGGAGAATTTTCTATCCTTAACAATACAACTTATTGTTTGACATATCATAAGAACTTAATAAATACTTCCTATTCATTCATTTTGGTCATTTATTTATATATTTCTTTCATTTCTGCATATATCCTTTCAGGATACTCTATCCACAGAACACCTTATAACAAACAATTTAAAGAGGGAAAAAAAAACACTTCAGTAAAATCAACCAGCACATCAAGTCTGACAGCACATGCAATGTTCTACACCCACGGTTTCCCATTTTTGCAAAGAATGGAATCAAGGGGTATCTTTTAATCTCTTCTCTGGTCCTGGCTCTACATTCTTTCCCCTTTCTTCCCTCCTTTTCCTCCTTTCCCTCCTTTCTGCCTCTCTTCCTTCCTTCCCAATCTTTCTCTCTTTCTGTTTCTTTGTTTCTTTTTCTTTTTAAAGGTGTGGTGAATCACTTACATCCCTATATCTGCTCATTAAACTTTGTATCATTTTATATAGGTTATATTTCCAAATATACTTCATATTTAACAAAATAACTTTTATTTTTCTCAGTAGCTACAAAATGCTTTTCTCACAACCCTATTGAACAGACAACATGAGTATCACTGCCCCAGTATTACAAATGAAAAAACTGACACTCTGAAAATTTGCATGATGTGATAATGATCAGATATCTAGTAAGAGCTGTAAGAGCTGTGATTTGAACCAAGGTCTTTGAACTCCAATTCTGGTTCACCTTTCACTCCATAACACTATGTACCTAAATACATAGATCATACTCATATAGCTTCATTGAGGTAAAATTGATGCTAAAAAAAATGAGTTTTGTTATTAGGAGGTAGTTTGGAATAATTACATGTGCTGAAATGTTCCTAAAGCAATTCAACCTGCTCTCCTTTCTTTTAATTCTGAGCCTAAATCATTGTGCACATATAATGAATATGTAAGTGTCCAAGATACACATATTAATGAGATTACTGTACATAATAATTTGAATAATACTTGTTCTTCATCTACTTGGCTTTTCCTGTGCAGATTGTTAGTTAGATTGATATTTTAAAAAATTTAAAAAATAACATTTATCCCCCCAATTAAATGTTAAAACAATTTTAAACAATTTCTAGCATTTTGAGTTCTAAGTTTTATCTCTACTTCCCTCCCTTTCTTCTTTCTCCCCTCAGCCCTCCCTGAGATGGTAAGCGATCTGATACAGGTTATACATGTACAATCATTTAAAATATTTCCACAATTTTGTACAAGAAGATTCAAGCAAACAAAAAAAAACAGAATGAAGGCAAGAAAATGAAAAATAGTATGCTTCAGTCTGTATTCAGAATTATCAGTTCTTTCTCTAGAGCCAGATAGCATGTTTCATCATGAGTCCTTTGGGATTGTTTTGGATCATTGTATTGCTGAGGATAGCTAAGACATTCACTACATAATGTTCCTTTTATTGTGTACAATGTTCTTCTGGTTCTATTCACTTCACTTTGAAACAGTTCATGTCAGTCTTTTCAAGTTTTCAAGTCTGACATTTCTTAAAACACAATAATATTGCATTGCAATCACATACAACAACTTTTTAGCCATTCCTAATTGATGGATATACCTAAGTGACTCTCAGACAATTGAGGATGCTCTGTATTATTCCAGGACTTGATGTGATTTTTATTATTAGATATTATAGTTACATATAATACATACTGCACATATTATATAATATATATTATATTTATATAATATTTAAGTGTGCCATATAATACATGAAAAAGTTCATTAAATAGACTCAAAATGCTATTGAAATTGGCAAGGGCATGTCTGGCTAGGGGAATAAAGGAAGATTTCCTGGAAAAGATGGCATTTGAATTGTGTGGAATTTAAAGAATGGGTTAGAATTTAATGAGGGAACATATTTCATGAGTAGAAAATAATAGGTATAGAGACATGAGTGTAAGAAAGTGAAGGGGGGCAGCTAGGTGGTATAGTGGATAAAGCAGTGGCCCTGGAGTCAGGAGGACCTGAGTTCAAATCTGACTTCAGACACTTAATAATTACCTAGCTGTGTGACTTTTGGGCAAGTCACTAAACCCTACTGCTTTGCAAAAACCAAAAAGAAAAAAAGAAAAAGAAAAGAAAGTGAAGGGAGATATTCAAGGGATAAAGAATAGTTAAGTTTTTCCTGGAGTACAGTATTTATGGAGAAAATTGATGCAAATATGAAAAGAGTGTGATATCGAGGGCCTTGAATGCAATTTTTTTCAGTCAAGGAAGTTTGTCTTTTATTAGAAAGGAATAAGAGAGACACTGAAGATATCTGGGCACATAATTGATACGGGCAGATAAGGTAAATGAGGCTAACAGTGATAGATGGACTAAGAAAGAAGGAAGGTTAGGAAACAAGAAGACAAAAATGTTGTAAATTTGTTTTCCTCATCAGAATGGGCACTAAGAATGGCTTATACCAGGGCAGTGGCATTGGGAAGAGTTGTCATTATTATTCAGCTTTTGTTCTTGAAGAGGACCAACGACATCATGGGGGTGAAGTGTTGACTTGTGCATAAACTGGATTTCAGTTTATGGGGTGGTGCAAAGTCATCCCCCTTATTCTCTCCTCCAAATATATCTTAGACCAGTAGCAAAACAAAGGTCAAGATGACTGGCCATGACCCTGAATGGAATGGGAAGAGAGGGAAGGGTTAATAGGTAGACAATAAAAATGAAAAATATTTTGAGGCTTAAAGTGACTTTTTAATTGCTTTTCAGGGGTAGTAAAGGGGGAAGGAAAAGAAAGATTAGGTGATTTTATCAGGGTATAGAATTCCTGGTAGTGAAACTCTCAAGGATGTGTCAGATGTGGGATTCTGAAACCATGTTTTCCTGATTCTAAGGTTGGCCCTCTAAATTGATGCTCCAAGATGCCTTTCTAATCTTCATTTATCTGGAGAAGTTATTTATGTGGAACTGCCTATTCCTTGGTATTGCTGAATAAATGTATCATCTTCAGAAGAGAGGGTATTCCATGGACTCCACTTGACTCCCAAGCAGGTGGCAATTCGATTTCTGTTTTTGGCATTTCCAATTATAGACCAGCCCTTTAGCAACTACCATTTTCAGACCCTGCTTCTCCTGGTGGGAACTCTGATCCTCTGGGCTAGAAAGATTAATTCCCTACCCTATTCCCTTCTTCCCTTCAGCCATGACAATCTCTTACTCTGAGAATAGACCTTGAAGTGAAAATTTAATAGATTAACCTGTC
This sequence comes from Macrotis lagotis, assembly GCF_037893015.1. Lineage (NCBI taxonomy): Eukaryota > Metazoa > Chordata > Mammalia > Peramelemorphia > Peramelidae > Macrotis > Macrotis lagotis. Next base: position 240,515,290 of record NC_133666.1, read on the forward strand.
ACTCTACATGTGAACAAATTTATAGCTAAAATATTATCTGCTTATTCCAGAACCTTTCTCAGTTGTATTCATTTAAGTCTCCCTGAATCTGGGCTCTGTGGCTATTGAGCCATTAAGAAAGAAGCCTGTCAGCTTAGTTTCCTCCTGGTAAAACTCTGTTTCCAGCTTCTAGTTATCTCTAAAGCTCTTTGCTGTGTAAGTTGGGGCTGTGGTCTTTACTAAAGGGAAATGATCAGACCTATTTACTCTAGGGATGTAGATTTAGGATTATGGGGGCGGGGAATAGGGGAAGAGCAAGGTTTGAGAGGTTTGAAAAGAATAGAACCAAGCCAGGCTCCTCACAGAACATAAGTGACCAGAGAGGGGCACTCACAGAACATAAGATGATGGGTTTTTTCCCTTCCTGCTTCTCAAAAATTTACTAAATGATTCATCCTCCCCCAGTGCTAAGAAATATGAGTTTCCCAGGGTTTCTAAAAGCCCCTGGGATTGAATTATGAGTGCACAAACTCTAGGGTCAGCTATGGTTTGATCTGGCTTCAAGCTGCTTGGTAGCTAGCTGATGGGGAGCCCAGAGGGAGGGGTAGGTAAAGTGATTAGATGTGGGTGGATCTGGCCCTGGGAGATAGATGAATCCTGGAGCTTGCTCTGTGTGCGTCCAAAGGAAGTTCCTGATGGACTTGGTATTTGAGCCTGAGGATGGGAATGCTTAGAGCAGGGGCTGGACCACAGCTGTATTAAGGCCATGAATTCATTTGGTCCAGTGCTGCCATGACAACCGCAGGTAGGACTCAAAATTCAATAAATTTAGGAGCTTTTTAGGGGTGAATTAAATAAATATTTGACCAAACATAGCAGGAGAATGATATTATAAATATCCAAATGACCCTTGGCAGATAAAAAGTTCCTCACCCTAGACTTAGAGGTTCCTGATCATTGGTTGAGAAGACAAGATGGGATGGAAATAAGACCTGGACTGGAAATGAAGAGACCTGGCTTCCTGGCTCTGTCACTAACTGGGTTGTTGGGGGGTAGTCTCCATCTATCCCTGAATCTCAGATTTCTTCATCTGCAAAACTGTTCTCCAAGGTCCTTTCCAGTGTTAATAGGATATCTTTGGAGGGGAGAGGAAGGAAAGGAGGAAGGGAGGAAAGGAGGAATACTGTTTTAGACTGGAGCTGGAAAGATACTGCATCAGATCAGACTCAGAGTCATTTACCAGAATGTCAGTGATGGGGGATGGGATGAGGAGAGGGAGGGAGAAAGGAGAAGGGGGAGGATATCCCAGGCTACAAATCTGCCTCTTCTTCACACTATCTCATTATCAGCAGGAGTTGCATTAGGGACAAAAGGGCAGTCAATCATAGCTAGAACAGCCCAGACTTTTAGACATGATTATGTCTCTGTCTCACTGACTTTCTGACTCCCTGTCTCTATCTTTGTCTCTCTCTTTCTCTCTTTCTCTCTCTGTCTCTCATTTCTCTCTCCCTCCCCTCTGTTTCTTTCCCTCCTTTCCTCTTTCTCTTCCTTACTCCTCCCTCTCTTTTTCCTTCATCCTTGGGAAGTGAACTGTAATTGGGAGCTAGTTTCCTCTCCTTGGGAAATAGACACTCCTGGTAGTTAAGGGGCAACCCCTCCCCTAGCTCCCACTCCCCCTAAATTGGACTCTAAAAATCTGGTTTCAAGATGCACAAAGACCTGACAAGTAGAGGTTTTGGCTGATTATGCTTTACTGCTCCGGGTCTTCGTCCCAGGCAGACAACAAACAAAGGGCTCAGAACCCCTCTGATTCTTGGGCATCGGCTGCCTTCAGATGCTCTACTCTGCTTGCCTGGTCCCTACAGCAACCTCTGTCACGTTCCAATTGATGAGAAGAAAAACAAACTGCATGAGACAGGGTGGGTCTTCTCTGCAGGCTGTGCTGCCAGTGCTAGGCTCGAGCAGGAGAACTGAAAGCAAATCACGTCCCACTGATGCTGTCCAGGCCAGAGGTCAGAGCCCTCCATGGGAAAAGGGAATGAACAAGAATTTATCTAGTGCCTATTATACACCAATCACTGTGCTAAACATGTTACAAATGTTATCTCATTTGATCTTTACAACAATGCTAGTAGTCGAATGCCATTATTTTCCCTATTTTCCAGCCAAATAAACTAAGGCAGAGTCCTTATTTGTTCAGGACCACACAGTTAATAAGTGTCAGAGGCTGGATTTGAACTCAAGCCCCAAGTCTAGTCCTCGACTTTCCAGGCTATCTAGTTGTCTCTATATATGAGGCATCTCATTTTAGATAAAGCCAACAGTGGTTGTGTTCCCCTCCTAGTAATGGGGTTTTTCCTCACATCATTTAGGAAGCTGATTCACAATGTTAATTTCTTTTGCATAATTTTCTCCTTTGTTTCACCCAAGAGCCAAAAGGAAGTGAAGTAGTGAAGTAATTATGAGAAAACAGTCAGGCAAGACCAGAGCCCCCTTCCCCCTCCCTCTCCTAAGGTTAAGTTCAAAGAGAATGGTCGGGTTGTTCCACTGTTTCATCCCAATTCTGTTTTGAGAAGTATAATCAGCAAAGGTTTCCCCACAGACCAGCAGACAGATGTTGGCATTCTGGGTTATCAGCCCAACACTACCTGTAAGGAAAGGACACTCGTTCTTAATGGATCTGCCATCAGAGAAGGAATGTTCAAGATAAATGCAATTTCCAGGCAACTGAATCTTTCCCTTTTATGGACAAAACTTTGCTTAAACCATTTTTATTGGATATTTTTCAAATGATGGGTCATCTCTGATAATTCCATCCCTGTTTCCTTAAGAGAGTATAAATGTAATTTAACTTAAAAATGACTAGGGTTGGGGAGGCTAGGTGGTGCAGTGGATAAAATACCAGCCATGTAGTCAGGAGTACTTGAGTTTAAATCTGGCCTCAGACACTTAATAATTACCTAGTTGTATGGCCTTGGACAAGCCACTTAACCCCATTGCCTTGAAAAAAGAAAACTAAAAAAAATGACTAGGGTTTATAATTTCTCAACCACCACATATTAAATGTTTGCTATGTGCAAATAAAAGTGGCAATAATAGATAGTAAGTTGAGCACTAAGTTTAAAGTCAGCAAGGCTTGAGTTCAAATCCAACCTATTATACTGACCAGTTGCATGACCCTGGATAAGTCACTTAAACTCTGAGGATAAATCAAAGATCCTTATCCTCTTATTAAACGATCCTTGTTATTGGGAGGTATTGTATCATTGGGCAGATTCTTAAGATCATTAGGATCTGGTCTCTTCTGTAGAGTGTATAATCTTTGCAATCTGGCCACAGCCAGTATAATAAGGTAGGTCTTGAAACTCAGATGGCTAAGACATCTACATATAGTGTCCTGTTATAATTATGATGTAGAATAGAAAATGCTAAGAAATGCACAAAGCAAAGACAGAAGAGGATACTTTTCTGCTTTCTCTGTCTAACTATCCTAGGCTTTGGTGTCTTCCTCTTCTCTGTACACCTATAACAATTGGAATCTGTACCGTGCCAAATAGCATTTAATCAATTGTTTTGTAGCATAATAGATTTGGATTTCAAACGGGCCTTAGAGCTCTTCTAGTCAGATTCCCTCATTTATGAATAGAGGAAACTAGGGCCCAGAGAGATTGATTGATTCACCCAAGGTATTTGAACCTATGTCCTCTCATCCCAATCCAACTCTTCTCATTAGACAGATCTGCCCTTATGTGTATTGTCTGCCTCCTCAAATAGAAGGGAAGGTTTTAGGATGACAGTCTTCTGGATCTGCACTTTCTCTGTTTCTTCTCCCACTAGACACATACCCTCAGGAGATGTATACTTACAGAGTAATCACTGTGGGACAATGCAGACAGAGACAAGATATTGGGGGGGGGGGGCAGGGCAGGGAGAGCTATTCTATCCTGGAAAGGGAATGCTAGTGGGCTGGGTAAGTAAGCTTGACCACAGTCTGTTTAAGGAGAATCTAAAGTGGATTGGGAGAGGCAGAAATGAAAAATCAGTCAAAACATAAATCAGGGGAGTGGGGAGAGGGTTTGTGTCCAGTGAATGGGAAATTAGGAACTGAAAGGGAAAACTATAAGAGAGTCATCTGAAAATGGAATTTGAGTCTCAGGCCTTTCAAACAGTAATTAGGAATTCTTTCATTTGGAGTATAAACAATTGGATGCACAGAGATGGGGAACAATGGAAGGGCTATCTAATAAAGGGTATATGCCCCTATATATATGCATGTATGCTTATAGATACACATATGTGTATGTATACATAAATATATAACATACAGACACGTACATATGGTCATATACATGTATTCCAAGGTACTGAAATGGCAGTCTAAAGACCAACAAAGGAAAGTATTTTCCTCCCTCAGGGAAGCAGATTGCCTGCCTTATTGAAAGTACCTCCCACCTCTAACCATGTCAGCAAACTAGGATAAAGTTGTTGCTGTTCAGTCATGTCCTATTCTTCATGTTCCCATTGGGTTTTTCTGGGCAGAGAAGAGTGTTTCCTCATTTCCCACTCCAGTTCACTTTATAGAAGAGGAAAATAAGATAAAGATGATTAAGTGACTTGCTTAAGGTCACACAGTTAGGAAGTGTCTGAGGTCACATTTGAACTCAGGAAGATGAGTCTTCCTCATTCTGAGCCCAGTGCTCAAGTTGCCTCTACCCTAGTTATGATTGGGAGAGATTGCCAATTTGTGTTTTTTAGATTATAGATGACTCTTATGAGGAAGGATCTTCCCTTCAAGTTAGCAGTTTGTTTCTTCCAGTGGTGGTGAGTCCAGATACTATTAGCTATTTAATAAACAAAAAGGATGGTAAGTTTCTGAGAAAATAAAATTTTAAGATGTTTTCAATAGCCAATAAAATGATCTAAGGATTAGTCTCATCTCAAATCACTCTATTGACGCTAATAGTAAAGAAGAGGTCAGATATTCCTTTACATTCCATACCCTAATAAACATTTATCAAAGCACCTGATTGGCTCACAGTACTGGGGACAAAAATAAGATATGAGATAACCCATGAATTCAAGAGGTTTACAAGTGGCAGAAGACAGAGAGGATAAGATTTAAAGACAGAAGACCCTATATTTAAATGCTTTCTCTAAATGTGATTTAATAATTGTATGACTGTACAATCACTTAACCTTTGTGGTTTTCAGTTTGTTCACCTAGAAAATGAAGGGATTGGTTTATCAAGGACTCTTAAACTGGAGCCTGTAAAGTTGTCTTTTAAAAATCTTTTGAAAAACGCTATTTTAATATAAGCAAGTAGGTGGCAAAGTGGATAGCTTGATGGGCCCAGAGTCAGGAGGACTCCTCTTTGAGTTCAAATTTGGCCTTAGACATTTACTAGCTGAGCTATTATTTTAAATAATAACCTGTGAATTATTTTACATGTATTTTATTTTATGTTTAAAACATGGTTCTGAGAAGAAGTCAATAGGCTTCCCTAGTCTGCCAGAGGAGTTCATGGACTCACAAAAAAAGATAAAGAATTCTGGGGTACATGACTTATAAGGTCTATTGCCTCTCTCTATATACGATCCTGAGGTGCTAATTATACAAGCAAGTATGATATGATGGAGAGTGGAATGAGTTTGAAAGAGTGGTTCAGGGGTGGCTAGGTGGCGTAGTGGATAAAGCACCACCCCTGGAGTCAGGAGTACCTGGGTTCAAATCCGGTCTCAGACACTTAATAATTACCTAGCTGTGTGGCCTTGGGCAAGCCACATACCCTCAGGAGATGTATACTTAACCCCATTTGCCTTGCCAAAAACCTTAAAAAAAAAAAAAAGAAAGAGTGGTTCAGGTTGAGAGAAATCTAAGGAGGGAGAGCTCCCTTCCACCCTGCAGGAGTGGAAAAGTCAGGGAAAGCTTCATGGAGAAGATGGGGTTCAAGCTGAGCCTTAAAAGAAAGAAGGAACTTTATCAGAAAGAGAAGGAGGAGCAAGAAGATTCCATTCTAGGGGGTAAAGTGGAGGTGCTGTGAACAAAAAAGATTAAAAGAGGACAGGAAGAATGTAAAAGTAAATGAAGGAGACAAGATAGAGTATATGATAGGTGGTAAGGCTAGATAGGTAAACAGGAGACAAGCTGTTAAATTCTAATTGCAACAGCCAGAAGGATAAAACTGTGGTCCTTATGCTTGAGTTCCAAAGAAAATTAGGAATGACATATGGTGGACATCAAGGGAATTTAATATATCCTACCTGCTCCTTTTCTTTCATTTGTGATTTCCTTTGAGGGGGAATTTGCAACTGTGAGCAATTTGCTTCTTCAGAACTCACTTTCAGAAACTAAAGAACATAAGCAGCATCAGAACAGGTATTTAAGAGTGCAAACAATTTATAGTGATAAATAATAGATTCATTTCTACAAATGAGTATAAATCAATCATTGCAAAAGTTTCTAGACAAGGTTTTGAGAAAGAAATGGTATTTTAAACACTCAATAGACTTAGTAAATTCATCCATGATTCCAAGATCTACTACTCACCATATCAAGACTAAAGCAGCTCAAACAGGACAAATCCAGGGCTGAAAAGAACTTCAGAGGGTCCTTTTTTTCAGACTGAGAAACTGAGGACCAGATGGAATAAATGACTTTCTGAAGTTGGATGCTCCATTTTTATATTTATATCCCCAATGAATGGCCTATAGCATGGCATAGGGTAAGTACTTAAAAGCATATTTATTGATAGAATCAAGCTTCTAGTCTTATTACACTGAAGAAGAAGAAAACAGTTAACTCATTCACAGGATCAGAGAAACATAGATTTAGAACTGGAAGGGACCTCAGAAGCTATCAAGTCTAACTCTTTCATTTGAATGATAGTGTTTAAAAAATAATTTCTTTTCAATTAATAGAGATATATTTTCTCTCCTTCCTACTCCACCTCATTGGAAAAAAAAGAAAAAAGTGACTTCTTTAAAAAAACAAATATACTATTTAAAGAAAACAAATATATATGTTGTCCATATAAAAAAAAAGTCTTATTCTGCATCTTGAATATACCACTTCCTTATTAGGAGATAGGAAACATTCTTCAGCAGTCCTCTACAATCATGATTTGTCACTATATTGATCAGAATTCTGAAGTCTATCAAAGTTTTTACAATATTGCTGTTCTTATTATTTAAATTATTAATATTCCACTCTTTTCATTCTCCATCAGTTTATACAAGTCCTCTAACAGTTCATAGAATCATCCTCTTTCTCATTTCTTTTGACATAATGGTATTTTATGACATTCATATGCCACAACTTTTTCAACCATTCCTCAACTGATGGACATTCCTTTAGTTTTCAGATCTTTGTAATTACTAAGTTTGTCAGTTCTTTGCCACTACAAAAATGTTATAAATATTTTTTTTGCACAAATAGCTCTTTTCTCCTTTTGACCACTTTGGGATATAGGCTTAGTAGCAGCATCACTGGGTCAAAAAAGTTTAATAACTTTGGAGGCATAGTTCCAAATTGCTTTCCAGATTGCCTAGACCAATTTACAACTCTACTAACAGTGCATTAAGGCATTTCTTTTCTGGCAGCCCCTCTGACAATTATCATTTTATAATTTTTCTTTTTTGGGGGGGGAGGAGGGAATTAATTTTGCTAATCTGATGTAACACTCTCATCTTGGGAGAAAGATGAGGCATAGAGAGAATAAATGACTTCATTCTGGGGTTTACAAAGTTAGTAAGTATTAGAGCCAGGACTCAAACCTAAGCCTTTTGCCCATACTATAGATACATATATGTGTAGGTGTGTATGTATATGTATTTATATATATATATATATATATATATCAAACATACATATTATATATAAAAATCATATATAAAACATAATAGTTGAGGTCCTCAGTATATCTTTAAGACCTAGAAAAATCTAACAAAAAGATAACTAAATAAAAATATCAAGTCTCAGCTGTGTATAACATCTTTACAGAAATTGATCATGTGAAAGGATATAAAAATAATCAAATACAGAAAAGCAAAAATAGCTAACACTTCCTTTTTTGACTATAAGTTAAATACTATATAAATAAAGGATCTTTGAGGAAATGATTCAAATATAAATGGAGATAGAATAATTTAATATAAAAGAATAGATCAAGGCCATTTAATTTTAGGATTTTTGAAATATGGTATCCAGGTTTTCTTTGTAAATTGTTTTTAGCAGTAATTAGAAAGATAGAAATTTTGAAAATCAAGAAAAATTGTCAAATTTGAAAGTCCAGAATTAATAAAACTCTCAGCATTTTAGTGGAAAAAACTAAACTAATAAAATAAACAATACATAATTTTGTTTTTAAAGGGGGGAAAAGGAAAAATAAATTAATGATATTAAATATGAAAAAGGATTCTTTCCATAAATGAAATAATTTTGCCTAGTTATATAAAAATGATCATTTTAAAAATTATTTTTTAAAGGTTTTTGTAAGGCAAATGGGGTTAAGTGGCTTGCCCAAGGCCACACAGCTAGGTAATTATTAAGTGTCTGAGACTGGATTTGAACGCAGGTACTCCTGACTCCAGGGCTGGTTCTTTATCCACTGCGCCACCTAGCCGCCCCTAAAAATGATAATTTAAATAAAATAGATTAATATTTCTAAAATGTCAAACACCCAGACCAATATATCAAAAATAGAAAATTTAAATAACACGAGCTTAGAAAAAGAAAATTTAAAAAGGTATAAATGGACTCCCAAAGAAACAAAACTCTATACCAAATGGTTTTACAAGTGGCTTTTATCAAATATTCAAAGAACAGTTAATTCTAACATTGCAAAAATTATTTGCAAAAGTGGGGAAAGAGATGCTTTTAAATTTCTTCTATAAAATAAGTCTAACTATAAACCAGTAATCATTCAGGCAGAATAATAAAACAGCATCCCTAACAAATACTGATATAAAATATTGAAGAAAATGTTAACAAAAGTGAGTAATTATATTAAAATATTAAGATTTTTATTACCAGCTTACATTGATGTTAGAAATTCAAGAATCATTCCAGATTTAGAAAACTATAAACATAGATTATATTAATAAGTAAAAGAAATTCAAATTTTATCAATAGTTGCAAAAAATGTTCTTGACAAAATACAACTCATTTAATTATTTTAAAAAATCCACAGTATGAATAATGTGGTAAATAGCATTTACCTAACACTAAAGACCAACATTTTCTGTAATTTAGAAATGCTAGATGCCTTTTCAGTAAGATAAGAAATAAAGCTAAGATGTCCATTACCCACAACTCTAATTTGATATAATACTGAAAATGATAATTATAATAGTAAAAATTTAAAAAAGAAAATGAGGGATTAAGCATAGGTAAAGAAGAAACAATGATTATGTTTTGCAGATGATATAATAATCCATGCAGAGAACCCTAGGGATTCAACTAAAATCTTATTGAAAAAACTAATAATTTTAGTAAAGTAACAAGAAAAATAAACCCACACAAAATATCAGTTATTCTATGCTTCAGTAACAAAAATTCAGCACCAAGAGTTAGAAAGAACTATCCCAGGCAAAATAATTATAAAATATATAATATATTTTAGATTCTACCTTTAAAAGATATGCTAGAATTACATTCATATGATAAAACTGCAAAGTATTCTTTTTTTTTTTAAGGTTTTTGCAAGGCAAACAGGGTTAAGTGGCTTGCCCAAGGCCACACAGGTAGCTAATCATTAAATTTCTTAGGCCGGATTTGAACTTAGGTACTCCGGACTCCAGGGCTGGTGCTCTATCCACTGTGCCACCTAGCTGCCTCTGGAAGTATTCTTTACTAATACAATGACAGACAAATAATTGATGCAGTATTAATTGTTCATCATTGGGCCATGTCAATAAAATAAAAAAAAACTACCCAAATTAATTTATTCAGTTTTATACAAATGAAATTGCCAAAAGTTTACAATATAGGTGAGAAGAAATAGACTTCTAGAATTGTAGCTATGTGAATGGAGAGAAGGGTATTATCCAAAAGATGTTATAATAAAGGTCAAGTTTTGACAAATCTTGGTATGTGTGAGATGACAATGAGGAATTATAGAATTGGGATATTTTCAAAGAAATGATCTTTGAACCTATAGAGGTTATTAAATGAGACAATAATAGATGGAGAAGAGGACCAAGAAAAAGACCTTACAGGACACCCAAGGTTCTTGGGCATGACATAAATGGAAATCTGGCAAAAGAAGTTAAGAAGGACCTATTTTCTAGGAGAACCAGGAAAGAACCATGTCATTAAAATCTAGATAGGAAAGAGTATCCAAGAGGAGATAGTGATTGATGGTGTTCAAGGGTACAAGGAGACTAAAAAAGATGAGAAATAAGGAAAAGACTTTTAAAACTGACAGTTAAAATTATCTTGATATCCTTGGTAAGGACAAATTTTGTTGAATTATGATATCAGAAGCAAAATGTAGATAGTTTAGAGCAAGTGATAGAAGTAGAGGTACTTAGCAGAGATGAGATGACTTTCTCAAGTTGTATAGCCTGAGAAAGAAAGATATGGGATGGTAGCAAACAGAGTGGACAGATCAAATAGGCATTTTTAAGGATTTTTGTGGGCAGCAAAGAAGAAACCAATAGATAGAGATTGAAGGTTGCAGGAGGTATGGAGGAGATAGCAGAAGCAACCTGCTGAAAAAGTAACCTGAAAAGAGCATGGGAGCATGAAGAGAGATTTACCTTGGAAAGGGAAAAGAGTGACTTCTTCATGTAAGACAGGAATGCAGTTAGTGGGAAAAGATATCTGAGTGATGTGTGATGAGGAGGAAGGAAGAAGAGTGATCTCTGAGTAAATGATTTCAAATTTTTTTTTGGTGACGTATGAAGGGAAGTCTTCAACTTAGAGAATTGGGGTAAAGAGAGCCATAGAGGAGTTTAGGAGGGATGAAAAGGTTCAAAATAGCCACTGCATTAAGTAGGACAGCAAAATAGCAAAAGAATTACCTTGCTACAGTATGGACCCATTTGAGATTATGCAACATAAGTCAATAATGAGCTCAATTAGCATTGTTTTGTGATTTTTCTTCATATGAATTTATCAGAACATTAATTGGACCCGAGAAATCAGCTAATCTGGATTGGGTTTTGGGATGGCACAATAAGTGATAGGATAAGAAAGTTAGGGATTTAAGTACAGAACTGCATTGGCTTATCAAAGTGTTGAGATAAAGAAGGGAAGAGAGTGTAACCAGTGGGGTGGGGGATGGTCTGAGAAAGAATTAAGAAGTGAAAGGAAATCAGCTTATGGTAAAGGTGAATAATGCAGATGGGGTAATAAGATATAAAGAAAGATGAACTTGAAAAAGATCATGATCAGATAAAGAAATGTCAGAGTTTATGAACATGGAAATGAAACACTTGTGGGTGATGACAAAATTAAGAGTATGACTACTTCTATAGCATGATTAATGGCTATCTATATTTATACATTATTCTAAAATTTGCCAAACCCTATCCCCACAACACTCCACTGAGAACCTGAGGTTCCCAGAGTTTAAGTAATTTGTCCATAGTCATGTGGTTTACAAGGACCAAGGTGGGATTTGAACCCAAGTCTTCCTGAATCCAAGTCCAGCTATCTGGTCCCTAATATTCTGCTGCCTCTTAGTCAAAAATTTCATGGGTGATTGACTTTATTGTAGAGGAATTGTCTGTTGTAAAAGAACAGAAAGATACTTTCCATAATTTGACATGAAGAGTAGGATTGGAAGAGCTGAGTGACAGGTGGATCTTCCTCTTTTCCCTACTACTGTCCTTCAATCCCCACCCCCACCCTCCCTTCCAAGTGGCAATCCAAGGCAGCATGTCTGTTGGATCATTTCATCGTTGTCTTAGTTCTACCTTCTCTCAGCACTCACCAGGCTATTTGTAGTTCATATCTACGTAAGAAAGGGGGGGAGTGGGAAGAGGGCTAACAATAACTCTGAAATTATCTACTAGCCTATTTATATACTCCTGATAGATGATTATCCCATTTAGGACAGTATTGCTTGAAGGGGAGAATAATAAATAACATTTATATAGCAATTTCACAGTTTTCCAAAGTCCTTTCACATGCATTATCTCATTTGATCCCCAGAACAACCATGTGAGATAGGTGCTAAGTCTGTACTCTCATATTCAACCTTGAGGTGATGGAGTAAAGTGATGCATTTGAAATGCATCCTGATCTATAACTGAAAGGCTTTATCCTCATAGACTCAGGTGTTACTGGGAAATTAACCCCTGACCTAAAAAATGGAGCTTGATGATAGTACACTGGATGAAAGGGATAGGGACCAGTTATGGATTGGGAAAGGCCAAGTGCAAACATTATGCCATGGTTTCCCCCATGACTTCACACTAAGTAATCAAACCAGGGAAAACATACACAGAGACATTATCATGTCAAGAAAATGTCCCAGGAATCCAGGCAACATAGTTGAAGGCTTATCTAGAGCTTAATAACAATCTAGTTCCTCTAATGGTGATTAAAATTACTGACACTTTAACCTTCCACTAGAAGTAGAAACTGTGCACTGAAATAGTTGTACTTATTTGTTTAATTTTTTAAAATAAATTTAGTACATAGTATATATTTTAAAATTTCAATAATTTTGACTCCATGCAACCACAATATCTAATAACCATAGCGAGTAACTCTGAGATACTCCCTGTCTATCCTTTCCTTCCCCTCCCCAGGAACAGTGACTTAAAGACATGACATCAGAAAACATGGCCATATTATTAATGCTGAGTACCCATAACATTGTAGAAAAGCTCAAAGGACTCTCCACTGGTGGAAAGGTCGAGTCACACTTTGCCAGGCAAGAATGTTACTGAGTTGTTCAGTTTTATCCTACTCTTTATGACCCCTGAACTATAGCATGCCCCTCCACTAACTCCCAGTCTATCCACATTCCTGTTCGAGCTTCTGTAACTATCCATCTCATCTTCTGACATCACATTCTTCTTTTGACTTTAACATTCCCTGACATCAAGGGTTTTTTCCAATGAGCTTGTTTTCCTTTTAGGTTACCAAATTATTTGAGTTTCAGCTTCAATATTTGAATTAATTTCAATAGCTTGAATTATTTCTTTAAGTATTGACTGATTTGCTCTCCTCTCCTCTCCTCTCCTCTCCTCTCCTCTCCTCTCCTCTCCTCTCCCCCCCCCTCCATCCAAGGGACTCTTGGATGTGTCAAAAGTGTCAAAAGTGTCAATTCTGCAGCACTCAGATTTTTCTTATGGTCCAACTTTCATAGCCATGCATTGCTCTGGGGGGAAAAAAATCCAACAACATAGCTTTGATTATATGGATCTTTGTTGGTGATGTTTCTGCTTTTTAGCTCATATTTGCCATGACTTTCCTTCCAAGGAGTAAGTGGGCAAGAGTAAGAAAATAAAAAAAAAAAAACCCCACAGAAGATTACTTTCATTTTAATTCAGCAAGCCCTTCTCAGAAGAATCTGGTATGATTTGCTGTATCATAGATTTGCTGTATCATAGAGATAGCTTAATTTTTATAGAGGATCTTCTCTTCTCCCTCCCAGGTGACACAGGTAGAAATTTTATTTTGGGCACAATCTTACTTACTATTCAAATCAATTACTTGAATAAGAAAGTATAGAGTATGGTCATAAAGAGAAGCCTTGGGAGCTGAAATTGGCACAAGGTTATTTAAAGTGAGAATTCAAAGTGTAGAAACATGTTGAAAAGGTGATATTTTGAAAAATAATTTATATATAATGAAGAAAAATGTAGGTTTACTTTAGGAAGAAAGGCATTTCAGTTAAAATACTGGAATGCTGGTAATATGACCATTTTTCTGACATTGTGTTTCAGAATTTTAAGTCATATTCTCCTTGTTGAGGGGAAGGGAGAGGATGAACAGGGAAAAGGATCAAATGGGAATCAAGAAATCCTTAAACTATATGATAGCAGGCTTGGAGTATTATTATTGACTCTAGTTGTTCTACAGGATTTTAGTGACTACCAGAGGTTAAATAATTGTTGCTGAATTTTGTTTTTATTTTGTTTCTTAAAGTAAATTAGCAAGAAATGGAATTATAGACCCAAGGAAATATACTATCCTTCTCTACTCAGCACTTGTTAAGTCCTGCTCTGAGGAATTCTGGGTCCAGTCTTATGTTCTACAACTTGAACAATGGGGCCCTCTCAGAGCAGCTAAAGGAAAAAAAAAACAATTAAAATGATTCAAGTGTGAGAAAATAGGATTTTACAAACCAGGTAAGAGTAATTGGAATGTTTATTGGTTTTTGTTATCATGGAGAAATAAAGACTGAGAGTGAATTCAATTCCCTGAAGTTTTATATCCTTGAAACCTTGGACTCATCTTTAAATCTATCTTCTCTTTATCCTCCTTCCATCATTCATTAAAAAAAATCAGTTTCAATTGTTTTCTGTATTCTATCAGTTTTTAGGAAATCACTCTTGGTTTTGCCATTTTTCCTAGTTAATGAAGACTGCCCTTCTCCCCAATCCCCATTTCTACCATTGTAGCATGGAAAGCAGAATAGACATCTCTAGTTCTCCCCCAAACCTTTTTCATGGAAGACTTCCAGCTAGGAGAGGAAGCAGTACCAAAAGGTTAATAATCCTTCTGATCTCCTCAGAGGAATGTCAGACTTGAACTATATCTATCTGTTCCCTTAAATATTATTAGTCTAGGGGGATATGATTTTCAGGTTAAAGTTAACTTCTGATCACTGTTTCATTTTGGGGGGAAAGCAGGACCCAAGTTCTATATCCAAGGCTTGACTCCTTTCCCACCAAATACCAGTTCCACATAGCAGATATCCAATAAACCCATTTACCCAAGTCAGAGGAAAACAGAATTAAGAGAAAGTATACATAGGAGAATATACCAGGCAGTAAAGATTGAAGGAGTTCTCCCATTGGGAATGGAGTTACTTAGCTCAATCAAGAGAGAGTTCCCCAAAGTCTCTAGTTTAGCTAGATGGAGATAAGGACAGGATGGAGACTGCTAGCTCCTATCATGTTGGCTTCTTCCTGGAATTTTTTCATCGAGCAATTTGAAGTGGGGTTGGCATTGCTCATCTTCTCTCTTGAAGCTGGAATTTGGAAGTACCCACAGGGATTGCTGAAGTCAAAAAACAAACTGGAAGAGAATATGAAGAAAATTGAAGAGCTCTCCTTTCTCCTTCTCATCAACTCTGCCCATCCTTCATGCAGGCATATACACTTATCTCCACCTATAAGACCCAAAGTCTTAAATTGGACTCTGGGACTGAGATTATACTAGGATCATAAAGTGGATCTGGAAGGGTCTTTGGAGGTATCCACTCCTCTCATTTTACAAATTAGGAAATTGAGGCCCAGAGAGATTAAATGACTTGTCCATAATCACCCAGCTACTAATTGTCTGAGGGGGATTGGAACATGGGTTCTATTGACCCCAAGTTAGCATTCTATGATTTCAAAAATCATACATAACAAAGAATGATTCTTCAGTTTCCATTTCTAGTGTACTGGGGCTAAATGAGAGCTTGAAGATTGTGAAATACAACCTGCTCATTTGACAATCAAAGAAACTGAGACCCAGAAATATGAAGAGCTTTGCTGAAGATCTTAAAAGGTCTTCTGATTTTGCTTCCATCATGCTATGCTGATTGAATACAGAATCAGAGTCATAGATTTTTGACCTGAAATGAATCTTATATAAGTCTATCTCCCTCATTTTAAAAATTAGAGAACTGAGGCTCACAGAGGTTAAGCTGGAAGCAAATAGTATGTTACAGAGTTGCAATTTGAACCCAGTCCCCTGACTTCAAATCCAGAGCTCTTACCTTTCTGTCTCCTAAGATATGAGAGACATCAGTTAGTCAATCAGTCTAAAAGCACCATATATACAACATTATGCTAAGAGCTGGCTATCTAAAGAAAATTGAAGGACAGTCCTGTTTGCATTAAATGGGGAAGAAAAAATATTACTTTAAGGTTTGCAAAGCGCTTTTACATATATTATCACCTTGAATCCTCATAACAGCCCTGTGAGATAGGTACCATTATTATTCTAATTTTAAAGATAAAACAACTGAGGCAGAAGGATAAGTGACGTGCCTGGGGTTCCACAGTTAAGGATGTGTCTGAAATAGGATTGGAGCTATTTGCTTCAGTTTGTGGTTGTTCAGTCAGTCATGTCTGACTCTTCATGACCCAATGGACCGCAGCATGCCAGCCTCTTTTACACTATCTCCCAAAGTTTGCTCAAATGCATATTTGTGCCTCAGTTTCTTCATCTGTAATAAATGAGCTGGAGAAAGAAGTGGCAACCACTCCAGTTAGTTTCTTTGCCAAGAAAATGTCAAATAGGGTCACAAAGAGTCAGACAAAATGGAAAACAATCAAAAAACAATGACAACAGCAAACTTCTTGATTCCAAGTGAGGTACTCTCTTCTCTAAGTCAATTAGTTGCCTATAGACATCATTCTATAATATTGCCTGTTTGACTGTATGGGCTGGATAAAGAACCCTTTCAGATCTGCCACTGTCTGGTCCTAATGCAGAGTACCCCCTTTCCCTTTTATCTATGCATTTCAAAGCATTTTGCAAAGAGCTATCATCTCTCTTCTGTGATTTCAGTGACTTTATTCTTATTTCAAAAGGCAAGGTGAAGTAATTTCTCTCTATAAACCAGGTTTAGAAACCAGAAGGCTTGTAATCTTTGTTAACTTGATTTTTATGCCTCAGTGATCTCTTCAAAGTGAAATATTTCTGCTCAGGGAAGATTAATATGCAAAGAGAGACCGAATAAGCCTTTGTCTGTCTGAGACATTCTGTATCTACCCTTATTGACTCCTCCTGTGTACAGTATGGGGTGACTGAGTGATTCTGTAGCCTAACTGAACTAAAATGCTGTCACACCATCTCATTAAAACATTCTATGCAGGGGGTGAACTCAAGGAGAATAGGAAGTGTCCAATTATTGGCCTGCATGCTAGTCTTGTGTTAATTAGCCCTACCTATTTTGTAGCATATTCTCATAATATGTTGGAATATATTACTAAACCTTGGGGACATATTTCAAATTAACCCTTCATGGGAATATCTTCAGAATGTATAACTGTCTCCTAAGATCACGTTAAAATGTTGATTTTAATGGTCTTTCACAGATAATTCATTTAGAGGGACATAAATACCCCATGATAACATTGTACAAATCATCAGAGTACTATACAAATGGAAGTATCATTTTTAATATTGTTATTATTATTATATCAAGTAGAATGAATTTCATTTTTTCCTTTGTTCTGCCAGAAAATAAGAAAGGTATCAATTTGTTTGGTCTGAACTTAGACAATGAATAAAAATTATCATTATTATCGTCATTATTATCAACATTTGTTGGGTGTCTGCCAATATGTGAAGTATCCTAGTAGGCATTGGGCAGATGAGAGGTAGGAGGAACTATCTCTGCCTTTAAGAGATTACAATTAACATGTTAACTAGTCAGAGCAGTGGGGAATAAGGGGATTTTGCAGCAAATAAATATGCTGCCATTCTTGCAAGCGCAAGAATGTGCAAATGGTTTTAACTGAATTTAAATTTAACTGAATTCATTTGTGTTACCATCAGGAAAATAGAGGGCAAAGCATAGCTGCCCTGTCAGACTTGTACTGCTTTCCATGCTGGTATATCTTGGCCAGACCAGTTGACCTTTTGTGAGAATACAGTGTAATAAGAAAGAGAGTGGGGAGGAGAAACGGGTAAAACAAAGGCCATCTCTGAGAGCTTGTTCAGAGCTGCCCTTCCCGGTTCCAGGTGACCACTTATGAGCTCTGGGGCTTGAAACTGGTCAGGTGGGGAGTGACTTGGCAAAACCTGAGCAGTGCCATGATCTCTCCAGCACTAAAGATGAGGTGGAGGAGAATGTTTCTTGGACTAAAAGCAGAGACAACAACTTTAGTAGTTTACTAGTTTAAACAACTAATTTACTCTCTTCCTTTGAACCACCAGGTGGCAGATCCAATTGGATAAAGCACTGGGTCTTGGAGTCAAGAGAATGGAAGCTTGAATTCAGCCTCTGACGCTTACTAACTGTGTGACCTTGAGCAAGTCACTGAATCCTGATTGTCTCTCAACCAGGTCCATCTCCAGTCATCCTGATTCATATCTGGTCACTGGATCTAGATCGCTCTGGAGGAGAAAGTGAGGCCAGTGACGTAGCACAGCACCCCTAACTCAAATACAATTCACCTGCTTGTCATTGTCATGGCATCATCTCCCTGATGTCATGATCTTCTTTGAGAATGAAGGACAAACGTTATTATTATTATTGTTATGATGATGATGATGATGATGATGATGATGTGGCATCCAGAATTGACATCTCAGAGTTCTGAGATTTCCAGTGAGGGGTGAGAAAGGACTGGCCTTTCTCCTCTCTAGGGGTAATGTTTATTTTGCCCACAGCTATCTTGGGATTGATGTGTCCAGGCTTAGAGGAAATGAGAGATTTTGAGACCCTGGCTCCAATGGTTGTAGCTGTGGCAAGAGGAATCTACAGAAACCACTACATTGATCTTGGAAAAGATAACCAACAACAAAAGGAGTGATACATTGATACATTGGTTCATTTTACCAGAATCCATTTACAAGTAGTTAATTGTATGATACAAAACTGAGGTGAACTATAAAATGCCTAATCTTAAGCCCCACAAATTGCTTTAGATTTATATAATTTTAAGTATTTACTGGGATAATAATAGCTAGCACTGCTGCTTTGTGGAGTGTAAGTCAGTATATGCTTCTGTGAGAGTCTTTTTATGTTTTAGCACTTCTTTTTGTGTAGAAAATAAATACCTGTCCCTTACCTGGTTCATGTTAAATAGTGAGTAATTTTCTATGCCTTCAGTTTTTCAGGAGTGGTGGTGGAAATCTAGATGCCTAAAACCTAAACTTTAAATAATTTGTCCTCAGTGTGTAAATTTAATGAGCTAAAGAGTGTGGGGGAAAAAAAGAGTATGTAGACCCTATTTCAATAGAGACCAGATTCCCCTAGGACTAAACCCAATCTGTACTGAGAGTATAGGTCCAGAGCATAAGGGACACTTAGAAAGATAGAGTGGGTAGAACATTCTAGTCCCTGTGGGCAGTAATATTTCCTTACATTCATGAGTCATAATTTTTTTATCCAATTTATCAACTGAATTTTTTGATATTTTTCATTGAATGAAAAAGCAAAATATTAATATATGATTTCATGTTCTTAAGATTAAAGGGATGAAAGGGACCCTGTTGCTATTGTTAATGTCCCACTCTTTGTAACTCCTTTTTCTTGGCAAAGCTATTAGGCTGGTTTGCTATTTTCTTCTCCAAATCATTTTACAAAATGATGAAACTGAGGCAAACAGGACTAAGTGACTTGCCTCAGGTCACATAGCTAATAAGTGACTGGATTATGAACTCAGGGAGAAGAGTCCTCCTGATCCCAGGCCTGACATTAGCTACCAAAAGAAACCTTAGAAAATGTCAAATCCAGTACTCTCCCTTTACTGAGGAGAATATTGAGGTCCAAGGTCACACCAAATGTGTAATGATTTGCTCCACTGATTTCCTTTGATTCCGGTTCTAGGACACTTTTCGCTTTTTCACCAATGGTATCTTTTTTCTTAAAGATAACTTGTTTCCTGGCTTCCCAGCTCAATCCTGGTTTCTCTGTGGAAACCTGTTCTTTAACTCACCTGGTTTCCTGGAATAATTTCAGGAGTGAGGATTTGGGACAAAATGCTTATCTGCTGCACCTAGAGATGGCAGGTTATATATACCACTAGGCTTTTGGGAAGCCTGTAGTTATCATTCTTGACCCATGTGGTCTTCAGTTTATGTAATGCCCAAGAAAGAAGTTATTAGCAAGTCATGGGTACAAGCTGACCTTCTGCGCAAATGACTTTGGGAACGATTACTCTGCCTGCTACCTCCCTTCTTGTCCTTATTGGAAGCCCTGGAGGTCTCTCTCTTCCTAATAGCCCATATAGTGAAAAGAATCAAATAGCCTGGCATGAAACATTACTGAAAAGAGGCTACTTTACTCTGGTTTTTTTTTTTTAGGTTTTTGCAAGGCAAATGGGGTTAAGTGGCTTGCCCAAGGCCACACAGCTAGGTAATTATTAAGTGTCTGAGATCTGATTGGAACCCAGGTACTCCTGACTCCAAGGCCGGTGCTTTATCTACTATGCCACCTAGCCACCCCCTGTTTTTTTTTGTTGTTGTTGTTGTTTGTTTGTTTGTTTTTTAGGTTTTAGAACCTTTACTCTGAAAAATTTTGATGCCCTTTTCTTTTTCACTTGGGGAACCGCAGTCTTAATTAGGAAGATTGAATGCATGAACGCTTGTATGCTTCCCCCCCACCCCCATCTTCCCATTCTCCAAAAAGCTCTTTTGATAGGTACTGCAGTTCTTCTGTTCTGGAAAGATGTGTTGAAAAATATTGAGGAGGGCTCTGCTTTGTTTCATGCATGCCTTTGCACCATCCTGGATTGAATTACTGGGCATTTGGACTACCTGTTCTCGGCTTCCAGATGGTTCAGACTACAGTTGCTTGGCCATGGATCAAAGTCATCATCATATATCCTGCTCTAGCCTGAACCTGAGCCTAATGTGTTTGTAAAGAATAGGAAATGAGGTAGGAGCAAGCAGGCTTAGCTCTCTGAATCTGGGTACTCCATTCAATTGGGTCAGGAGCTGGTAGGAATTTGGTAGGGTTCCTAATGGTCAGAGTATTTTGTGAGTTTGAGTTGAATGTCCTCTCAACTACTCTCAGGAATTGTGGGCGTTGTTCTCAGAGAATGGAGAACTGTTTCTGCTTTGGCATGGAATTTTCCCTATCTCTTGGGTGAAAGGGCAGAAAGCATATGTGATCACAGATTCATTCTGGGTTTAGAATCAGAACAAAAAATTTTTGCTTCTGGCCAAATATCATAAGCTTCACTTCAGGGGCAAGCAGACTGAGGTGTTCACTCATCTGGAGAAGTGGGACAAGGGAAGGACTCACCCCAGATGTCATCTGGTAGCTTTCCATCTTTTCAGTTGTTCCTGCTAAGGAGGGCACTTTATTTGTACTTTGTTGAAGGCTTGAGAATGCCAACCATACCCTGGGACAAAGCCCCAATCACACTGCCCTGGTTAAGTTATAAGCCTAAGGGTTGACTGGTTTCCAAGGGCTACTCCTCACAGTTATTTTCCCTCATAGGTATTAATATTCCAGTGATTAAGGATCTCTCTGTCTCTCTGTCTCTCTCTCTCTGTCTCTCTCTCCTCTCTCTCTCTCTCTCTCTCTCTCTCTCTCTCTCTCTCTTCTCTCCCCCCCCC
Source organism: Macrotis lagotis (assembly GCF_037893015.1). Lineage (NCBI taxonomy): Eukaryota > Metazoa > Chordata > Mammalia > Peramelemorphia > Peramelidae > Macrotis > Macrotis lagotis. Next base: position 240,536,681 of record NC_133666.1, read on the forward strand.
CCCATGATAGAAGTAGCTCAGGGTAGTGAAACTAGCATTAGATATATGGATCTCTTCCCCTCCTTTCCCCACATATTTACTTGAGCAAGATACTTCTTTCTAGTCCTCAATTCTCCCTCTTTAAGTTGAGGCTGTAGGATTCTATACCACATCCTATCACTTAGTCAAACTGCTTGTTACCATAGTCAACTGGAGAAGCAATACTTTTCATTTGCAAATCTGGATGCTACCATTGGCCCACATCCATACCCCAGCTGACCCCAACTCCCAAAAACCTCATGATCCTTCAATCCGAGAAAACTACAATGCATGTACCACCCCTTCTGATAAGAGGAAATATCTGGATCATGAATTTATTGCTGCAAAAGATCTTGGAAGTCATCAACCCAAATTCCTCATTTCATCATTTAAGAAACTGAGGCAGACAGAGATTACATGACTTGTCCAGGGTCACATCACTAGTAGGCAGGCTTTAAAGCCAGTTCTTCTTTATTCCAGGCCCACTGCTTTATACTACACAATAGGACATCTCAAGATGATCTCTGAAGTACTACCCCACTCTTAACATTCCATGATTCTACCTGAGTCATTTCTGATAGCATTTTCAGCTGTGGAGAACTTAAGAATTTCTTATTAGTAAGGATTTTTGATGTTATTCAGTCATATCTGACTCTTAGTGGAGTTTCCTTGGCAAAGATACTGAAGAGGTTTGCCATTTCCTTCTCCAGCTCATTTTACAGATGAGGAACCTGAGGCCGGTAAGGTTAAGTAACTTGTCCAGGGTCACATAGCTAGAGAGTGTCTGAGGTCACATTTGAACTCAGGAAGATGAGTCTTCCTGGCTTCAGGTCCTGAGCTTTATTCACTGTGCCATGAATATGTCTCTTATTAGTCAGTAATATGCCACTATTAATCATTCAGTTTCTTTCCTCCTTAAAAGCATCTTCAGAAGGACCACCTGAACTTAGAAAAGCAAACTAGGGAACTCTAAGGCTTGTCAAATAATTTTGAAATGACATTTTAGTAGATGTTATAGCTGTGACCCCCAAAAGCATGCATGGGGTCTTTAGAGGCAGAGTTTTGTCCTTTGGGTATGTAACCTATCTATTTTACTGCTTGTAAATTCACACAAAGATCTGCATTAATAAGATTGGAGTTGCTGCTTTCCTGGGAGAGGCATTATTAATAGGAATTGTGCTTCCAGGGAAGACTCTTCACTGACTAAATATTTGGGTTTGCAACTGATGTGATCAGTTTTATATTGCAAATTTCTGTCCCCTTGCATTACATGAAGAATATTTGTCTGGAAACCTCTCTTTTGATACTGTAAGTCATTCCTGAATACTTTCAGTGTTTTATGGGTAATTTGGACAAGGATATATATATAATAGCAGAAAGTTTTTAAATGGCAGAAGGCCAACAAATAAATTTTGAGTGAAAAATGATCTCATTCTCTTTTCTATCTGCTGAATTCCTACCCATCTGTTAAAGCTCAATGCATGTACCACCCTTTCTAGTTCTGTAATGACCTTTACTGCATTCCTTATGAATTATGTACTTTGCTTTATAGTTGTTTGTAGATGAGTCATAATTCCCTGATAGACTATAAGTTCCCTAAAGACAGGGACTATGCTTTATCTAGACTTTGTTTTTTACTCCCCAGATTCTAATGCATTCATTACTCCCTACACAATTGGCACTTGATAAATGTTGAAGATGTTGAATGGAATACAACTGAGCTATGAATAGATATTCAAGAAAAAAGTAGGATCACAGACCTATTTAAGCTAACTAAGGTGAAATGAACTTGAAATGCCCAGAATTTATAAATGGATTCCCTCTATCCTATGAAGAAAATGGAGCTTTTTTCAACATTTTTTCCAATTACATGTAAAAACAATTTTTAACATTCATTAAAAAAAATTCTCTCTCCTTTCCCTGTCCTTCACTCTCCCTTAAAAGTCAAGCAATTAGATATAGGTTTATATGATAAGTATACTCATGCAAAATATATATCTATATTAGTCTGATTGCAAAAGAGAACATACACCAAAAGAAATCAGAAAAATGAAGTTAAAAAGTATTCTTTGATCTGTATTCAAACTCAGTCAGTTCTTTGTCTATTAGACAAATAGGATTTTTCACCATGAGTCCTTTAGAATTGTATTGGATCATTGTATTCATCAGAACAGCTAAGTTATTCACAGTTGATCATTGTACATTATTGTTGTTCCTAAGTACAATGTTCTGGTTCTGTTTGCTTTACTTTGCATCAAGTCATACAAGTCTTTCCAGGTTTTTCTGAAATTCTCCTCTCAGCATTTCTTATAGCACAAAAAAATTTCTAGTTGATAGGTATTCCTATTCCTTCAATTTCCAAATCTTTGTCATCTCAAAAAGAACTTCTATAAATATTTTTGTTCAAATAGGTCCTTTTCCTTTTTGTTTTGATCTCTTCAGGCACAGATCTAGTAGCAGTATTACTACCTTTTGGGAAAAATTTTAAATTGATCTCCAGAATGGTTGAATTAGTTCACAACTCCATCAACAATGCATTAATGCCTCAATTTTCCCACATCCCCTTCTAACATTTGTCATTTCAAGGATGAAAATTCTATTCAATTCTATTCAATATAAGATTCATTTCAAGAACATAACTTGGGCATTTTGTTTCATTAAGAAGTCCTTTTGGTTTTCCTCCAACAGAAGTACCAGATAATAAATATAACAGCAACAACTAGCTTTTATATTGTGCGTTAGATTTGTAAAGTGCTTTACAAACATTAGTTCATGTTAATTCTAATAAAAATGACAGTTTGTACTAAGTCCTGAATATGTTGTCAAAATAATAATTATGCTATTTGTATCATGTGTCAATAATTAGAAAAACAGACAAATTAAGAAACAAGGACAGAGAAATTATCTGATGAGCATAGAGAGCAGCATATTACTGAGGAAGTGGTATAAAAGAAATTGTTAAAAAGACTGTAAAAATAGGTGAGCCAGTAAGGTACCAAGAATGAAAGAAGATAAGGAAATAGAACACTTAATGTGCCACACTAGACTATTTGTAATGTTTAGAGATTCTGAGAGAAGCCCTTGAGGAAGGAGAATTTTTTAGAGGACATGGAGAAAAGAAGTCACATATAAAGAAAAAATGTGGGGGGCAGCTAGGTGGCACAGTGGATAGAGCACCAGCCTTGGAGTCAGGAGGACCTGAGATCAAATTTGGCTTCAGACCTATAATAATTACCTAGCTGTGTGTCCTTGCGCAAGCCACTTGACCACACTGCCTTGTTAAAAAAAAAAAACACACTTAAAAAAAGCTATTAAAAAGGTGTGGATGAATTAACATCACCATGTAGGAACCTCCAACTCTAAATGTCCATAATGAGATTGGTATTTCTTGTTTCTTTCAATGGCACCAATATTCTTTCAGTTGCCTAGATTTATATCCTAGACACTAGCTTTAATTTTTTTTTTGATTTTTCACAGTTTTTTATTGTAAAGATATTGTTTCTTGAGGGGGGGAAGGGAGGGATGGAGAGAGAAAAATTCAGAATTCAAAGTTTTACAAAAATGAATGTTGAAAACTATCTTTATATGTAATTGAAAAAATACTATTAAAATAAAAAGATATTGCATACATGGTATTTCTTTTTTAAATTTATTTTCATCCATTTGAACATGTATATTTCCAAGTTATAAAGTTTCCCTCCACCTTTCCTTCCCATCCCCCTCCCCTCAGTCAGGAAGTCAGGTTAGCATTTTACATACATATTTTGTTAAACACATTTACAAATTAGTAATTTTGGCATGAGGAATTAGGATTAAGAGAAAGAGATATATGAGATAATTTTTATAAAGTATTCAGATTTGGTAGGGGTGGTTTGTGTGTGTGTGTGTGTGTGTGTTTTGTTTTGTTTTTCTTCTTCTGGCTGGGGATAATATAGTCCATAATCTGTCAAAAATGGTTGTCCTAGCTCTCTAGACTGCCGAGAGGAGTTGCTTCCACCGAGGTTGTTCATCTCATAATGTTAATGTCTAAATTGTTCTCTTGGCTCTTCTCCCTTTGCTCAGCATCAGATCCTGTAAGTAATTCCATGCTTCCCTAGAGTCCAACCATTTGTGGTTTCTTATAGAACAATAATATTCCATAGTATTCATGTACCATAACTTGTTTAGCCATTCCTCAATTGATAGGCATCCCCTCAATTTCCAATTCTTTGCCACTACAAAAAAAAGCGCTACTATGAATATTTGGAACATATTGAACTTGTCCTATTTTTTTATAATTTCTTCTGGATATAGTCTTAGAATTGGAATTGCTGGGTCAAAGGATATGACCAGTTTTATTGCTCTTTGGGCATAGTTCTGTATTGCTCTTCAGAAAGGTTGGATCCATTCACAACTCCACCAGCAATGCATCAATGTCCCAATCCTGCCACAACCTCTCCAGCATTGATTATCTTCCCTTTTTCTCATCTGGGCTAATCTAATAGGTATGAGATGATACCTCATTGTTGTTTTAATTTGCATTTCTCTAATCAATAGTGATTTGGAGCATTTTTTTCATATGATTATATATAGTTTTAATTTCTTCATCTGAAAACTGTATATTCATATCTTCTGACCATTTAGCAATTGAGGAATGACTTGTGACCTTATAAATATGATATAATTCTCCATATATTTTAGAAATGAGACCTTTATCAGAACTCCTGGTTATGAAGATTGTTTCCCAGCTTTCTGCTTTTCTTCTAATTTTGGCAGGATTGATTTTATTAGTGCAAAACCTATTTAATTTAATATAGTCAGAATCATTCATTTTGCAGTTTATAATGTGCTCTAATTCTTGTTTGGTAATAAATTTATCTCTTTTCCATAGATCAGATAGATAGAATGTTTTGTTCTATTATCTATGGTATTGCTCTTTATGTCTAAATCCTGTACGCATTTTGACCTTATTTTGGTATAGGGTGTGAGATGTGGATCTATGCCTAGTTTTTGCTATACTTTTTTACAGTTTTCCCAACAATTTTTGTCAAAAAGTGAGTTCTTATCCCAGAGGCTGATGTCTTTTAGTTTGTCAAATGGTAGATTGCTGTAGTCATTTACTAGATTTTCTTTTGAACCTATGCTAATCCACTGATCATTACTCTATTTTTTAACCAGTACCAGGCAGTTTTAATGACTACTGCTTTATAGTATAGTTTTGAGATCTGGTAGAGCTAAGCCACCTTCCCTTAAATTTTTTTCCCCATCATTTTCCTTGCTATTCTTGCTCTTTTGTTACTCCAGATGAATTTTGCTACTATTTTTTTTTCTAGCTCAGTAAATTATTTATTTGGTAGTTTGATTGGTATAGTACTGAATAAGTAAATCAATTTGGATAGAATTGTCTTTTTTATTATATTAACTAGACTAACCATGAGCATTTGACATTTTTCCAATTATTTAGAATTGACTTTATTTGGGTGAGAAGAGCTTTATAATTGTGTTCATACAATTTCTGGGTTTGTCTTGGGAGGTAGATTCCCAAGTATTTAATGTTATCTACAGTTATTTTAAATGGAATTTCTCTATCTCTTGTTCTTGGGCTTTGATGTTCATATAGAGAAATGCTGATGATTTATGTGGGTTTATTTAATATCCTGCCTTTGCTGAAATTGTTAATTGTTTCAAGGAGGTTTTTAAATGATTTTCTCAGGTTCTCTAAGTATATCATCTGCAAAGAATGCAAGTTTTGCTTCCTCATTATCTATTCTGATTCCTTCAATTTCATTTTCTTCTCTTCTCTTTCTAATACTATATTGAATGATAATGGTGATAGTGGACATCCTTGTTTCACCCCTGAATTTATTGGGAAATGCTCTGTTTGTTCCCATTAAATATAATATTTGTTGATGTTTTAGATAGATACTAGTTATTATTTTAAAGAAAACTTAATTTATTCCTTCTAGTGTTTTTAATAGGAATGGATATTGTATTTTATCAAAGGCTTTTTCAGCATCTATTGAGATAATCATATGGTTTCTGTTGGTTTTACTATTGATATGTTTAATTATGTTGAGTATTTTCCTAATGTTAAACCATCCCTGCCTGCCTGGTATAAATCCAACCTGATTGTGGTATATTAACCTAGTAATAACTTGCTGTAGTCTTAGTGCTAAATTTTTATTTAAGATTTTTGCATGAAAATTCATTAGGGAGATTGGTCTATAATTTTCTTTGTTTTGGTTCTTCCTGTTTTAGGTATCAGCACCCTGTTGGTATCATTAAAGGAGTTTTGTAGAATTCCTTCCTCTCCTATTTTTTAAAATAGTTTATGTGGAATAGGAATTAATTGTTCCTTAAATGTTTGGTAGAATTTGCTTGCAAATACCAGGAGACTTTGTCTTAGGGAGTTTATTGATGATTTCTTCAATTTATTTTTCTGAAATGGGGATATTTAAGTAATTTATTTCCTTTTCTGTTAATCTGGTCAGTTTATATTTTTGTAAATATTCATCTATTTCACTCAAATTATCCATTTTTTTGGCATAGAATTTGGCAAAGTAGTTCTGAATTATCTCTTTAATTTCCTCCTCATTGGTGGTTAGTTCATAATTTTCATTTTTGATACTGGTTATTTGGTTATCTTCCCTCTCTCTCTTTTTAAAAATCAGATTAACCAGAGATTTGTCTGTTTTATTGGCTTTTTCATAAAACCAACTCTTAGATTTATTTATGAGAATAATTATTTTGCTTTATATTTTATTAATCTCTCCCTTGATTTTCAGAATTTCTAGTTTGGTATTTAATTGGGGATGTTTAATTAATTTTTTCCCCCTAGCTTTTATAGTTACATACCCAATTATTGATCTCCTCTTTCTCTATTTTATTCATATAGGCAGTTAGAGAAATAAAGTTTCCCCTCAAAACTGCCTTGACTGTATCCCATAAATTTTGGTATGATGTCTCATTATTATCATTTTCTTGCATATAATTATTGATTATTTCTGTTATTTGTGTTTGATCCATCCATTATTTAAGATAAAGTTATTTAATTTCCAATTAATTCTTGGTTTATCTTTCCCTGGACCTTTAGTACATGTAATTTTATTGCACCATAATCTGAGAAGTGTGTATTTATTATTTCTGCCTTTCTGCATTTGATTTTAAGATTTTTGTGCCCTAGTATATGGTCAGTTTTGGTGATGGTGCCATGTACTGCTGAGAAAAAGGTATATTCTTTTCTATCCCCATTAAGTTTTCTCCAGAGGTCTGTCATATCTAAGTTTTATAAGATTTCATTCATCTTCTTAACTTCCTTCTTGTTTAAATTGTTGCTAGGTTTAGTTCTGAGAGAAGGAGATTGAGGTCTCCCATTATTAAAGTTTTGTTGTCTATTTCTCCTTGTAATTCTCTCAACTTTTCCTCTAGGAATTTGAAAGCAATCCCATTAGGTGCATATATGTTTAATATTGATATAGCTTCATTTCTAATGATGCCTTTTAAGAAGATGTAGTTTCTTTTCTTATCCCTTTTCACAAGATTGATTTTTGCTTTTACTTTGTCTAAGATTACAATCGCTACTTCATCTGAGGTATAATATATTTTGCTCCAACCTTTTACCTTTACCCTGTATGTATCTTTCTGCTTCAAATGTGTTTCTTGGAAACAATATATTGAAGGATTTGGGTTTTTATTCCATTCTGCAATTCATTTCTGTTTTATAGGACAGTTCATCCCGTTCACATTTACAGTTAAGATTACTAATTCTGTCTTTCCCTCTATGCTATCTTTTTTTTTTGCAAGGCAAACAGGGTTAAGTGGCTTACCCAAGACCACACAGCTAATTAATTATTAAGTGTTTGAGACCGGATTTGAACCGAGGTACTCCTGAATCCAGGGCTGGTGCTTTTATCCACTGCGCCACCTAGCCAACCCTCTATGCTATCTTTTAACATTTATATTTATCTCTTTCCTTTTCTTATTCCTCGTCATCAAAATTTTGTTAATTTTCCCCTTTGATTTATTTTTAAAATTTAAATTTGAGTTTATTTTCACTTATACCTTCCCTTCCCTTTTATCAGTCCCCTCTTCCCTCATCTTCCCCTTTCCCAGTCGCCCCCTTCCTTGTAGATTAAGTTAGATTTTTAAACCCAAGTGGGAATGTGTCTTATTCCCTCACTGGGCTAAATCAGTTGAATAGAATTTACACAGCATTCACATTCTCCTTTCTTTCCCCTCTAAAATTATAAAGCTTTGTGCCTCTTTCCTTGCTGCGCTCATCATTCACAGTTCTTGATTGCTTGATAAGCTCCTATTGTTATCAAGATATCACAGATTGTTTACTTGTTTGATAAGTAGCATTATCTCAAATTGCATCAAATTATAATTATAATCATTTTTTACCTTACCACCTTTTCAAGTTTCTTTCAAGTACACACAATCCTCTTCTCAATCCTCCAAAGCTACATTATTTCTTGAACTATTTGTGCCCCTCCCCCTTGGCTTATTTTGTTTCTCACTTTACCTTCCCACCTGCTACCCAAGGTACTTAACCCTTTGTTTAGTGAACCAAGGCCCTTTGTCTCTCCCCATTTTTCCCCCCACCCCCACCCAGAGTACTTAACCCCTTGTTAAGTGAAGCATCCTGATCTAATTAACTGAAAGTATCTTCAAGATCTAAGTACTGGGAGGCTCCGGGTCTCACTGAGCACTTTGCAAATGATTCTAAGTAACAGAGACACTGTCTCAAGTCCTGGCAATTTATAATGCCCTCATTAGACAAGATGCTTAGCACCTTGGATTAAAGCCCGTTAGAGTGTAATGAGATACTTAAGTTAAAGTTGACACTCCTGCTTTTTTTCCTAGGGTATTTTATCTCAAACATAGTGATGTGATCTTGGACCTCTTCAATTGAGGAACAAGACCCAATTAAACCTATATCCCCTAGGTTCATTCTCTTCAATTATATTCTACCCTCTGATTATCCTCCGAGAAGTAAAGTTCTAAAGACTTAAAATTGTAATTCCTTTTAGGGACCAACATTTGTTTAAAACAGTTTTGGAGGGGCGGCTAGGTGGTGCAGTGGATGAAGCACCGGCCCTGGAGTCAGGAGTACCTGGGTTCAAATCCGATCTCAGACATTTAATAGTTACCTAGCTGTATGGCCTTGGGCAGGCCACTTAACCCTGTTTGCCTTGCAAAAAAAAAAAAACAAAAAACAACAAAACAAACCTAAAAAAGAAGTTTTGCTTTTTCAGTCCCCTTTTTAATTTGCCCTTTTTATGTAACTCTTCAGTCATGTATTTGTCAATTGAATTCTCTGTTCAGTTCTGGTCTTTGTGTCAGGAAATTCTGGAAATCCTCTATTTCATTGAACATCCATCTTTTCCCCTGACAATATATGTTGAATTTTGCAGGGCAGTACATTCTGGGTTGTAATCCCAGGTCCTCGGCTCTCTGAAATATATTTTTCCAGTTCTCCAAATCTTTCACTGTTGAGGCTGATAGGTCCTGTGTTAGTCTGATTGTGTTCCCTTTGTATTTGAATTGTTTTCTTTTTGCAATATTCTCTTTTATTTGAGAGCTCTGGAATTTAGCTATTACAGCCCTTGGAGTTTTAATCCTGAGGTGTCTTTCTGGAGGGGTCCTGTGGATTCTTTCAATTGTTATATTGCTATCTTGTTCTAGTAGATTCGGGCAGTTTTCCCTCATAATTTCCTGCATGATGTTTTCCAGGTTCTTCTGCTGGTCCAGGCTTTCTGGTAGTCCAATGATTCGTAGATATTTCTTTCCTGGATCTGTTTTCCAGGTTATTCATTTTCCCTAGAAGGTACTTTACATTTTCTTCAATTCTTTTCAGCCTTTTTATTTTGTTTGATGGAATTTTATAGTCTTGTAGATTCATTGGTTTCTAACTGTTCAATTCCAGTTTTTTGGATTTTATTTTCTTCAATTAACTTTTGTGTTTCCTTTCTAAAGGTGTTGAATTCTCTGGTCAACTTTGCACAGTTTTCCTCCATTACTTTCATTTCTTTTTTTCCATTTTTCTTCTTCCTCTCTACTTTGGTTTAAAATTTCTTTTTTAAGCTCTTTGATGAGCTTTTGTATTTGAGTCCAATTTATAGACTGTTTTGATTCTTCTCCTGTGCGTGATGTTTCACAGCTTTCTTCTTCAGACATGGCATTGTTGTCATCTTTATCTGTGAAATATTTTTCTATAGTGAGTGCTCTTTTGGCTTTTTTGCTCATCTTTCTTGTAGTTCTGCTCCTGTGTATATGGAGTATAAATCCAAGCTTTTATTTTGCTGGGGCTGGGGTTTGATCACTGGCTTGACATTGACCAGGATGTTGCCTATGCAGTCCAGGCCTTGCCTTTGCAGAGGTTTCCCCCCCCTTCCTTTATGTCCAGGTTCTGACTTAACAGAGGATTGTTCCCGACCCAGCCCTGTCTTTTACCTCAGTGTTTTCAGGCTTCAGACTTTGTTTGGGGTTGGGTTCCTCCCTGCTGGCTTCTTATCCAGCAACTGGGACCTCTTATTATTTAGCTGTAGGGACCTGGATTTCACTGTGGCTAAAAGCATGGAGTTTATATGAAAGATTTATAGCTTCAGCAAGAATGCCTCTTTCAAAAAAACCATACAGGATTAAAAATTCCAAGCTAATTAATAGACTGTATTCCTCAACAACAGAAAAGTAAGAAAGGAATTTCTGTATGTAATACCAAATAGATATTCCATTAATTCAATCAAGATTAGGTATCTCTTAAAAATATTTATTTATCAAAGCTATTATGAATATTAAAACAATCTAGTACATGCCAGAAGTTGTATTAACATTTGGTAGTGTAGGCTCATCTGTGTGGGAAAGGATGCCAGATATAACCAATATGCAAATCTGATTGGGCTGGGATCAAGTTTTGAAAATTTGTCATTTTTTATTCTTTAAGGCAGGGTGCCCAAGTGAATTCATTATCTGTATGGTATGGCTTATTCTGTGCTATGATTATTTGAAAATACCACTAATGCAACTTTTTAAACTGTTTTTTCTCCAACAAGTCAACAAACCATTTGAAGCCAGCTCATTCTCCATCAGCTCCATCAGCTCCATCAGTCTGAACTACGTAAGATAACAGGAGCTTAAATTTAGAGCTGGAAGGGACTTTGAAGGTCACCAGGTCACTAATTTTACAAATGAGGAATCTGAGGGTCAGTGAGGCTGAGTCTCTCCCACAGGGACACAAAGACAGTAATGATGATGATGATGATGATGATGATGATAATAATAACGATAAGAACTTCCATTTATATAGTACTTTAAGTTTTGCAAAGCACTTTACAAATATTATCTTATTTGATCCTCCAAGTCACCTATTAGATGCTGTTATTATCTCTACTTTACAAATGAGGAAAATGAGGCAGGCAGAAGTTAAATGACACCCTCAGAATTACATGGTTAGCAAGTGACTGAGTCAGATTTCCTGACTCCAGATTCAGTAATCTTATCTCCTGTGTAATGGTAAAATGGTATTTGAATCCACATGTTCCTGACTCTAAGACCATAATGCTATCTATTAAATCATACCAACTCTCACAAATAATTTGTATCTATATTTGAATAAATAGCCATGCCTATCTGGTCTGATACTCTTCCTTCTAAAGAGACATGAAATTTCTGGGTTTTGCATATTACCATTTCAGCATTAAAACTGTGGCAGATGCATTGCAAATTCTGCTATGGAGATAGAAGATGCAAAATTCTCTTCCAGAGTTCACCAGTTTGGTGACATCTGTGTGTTTTGTTTTTTTAGGCTTTATGATTTTATTTTTATTTTCAGTTCCAAATTCTCTCTCTCTCTCTCTCTCTCTCTCTCTCTCTCTCTCTCTCTCTCTCTCTCTCTCTCTCTCTCTCTCCACCCCACACATTGAAAAGGCAAGAAACACAGAACCCATTATACATATGTGTTCATGTAAAATATATATACTTCCACATTAACTGAGAGTGAGAAAGACAGAGGGAGAGTATGTTTCAATTTGTATTCTAAGACTATCAAATTCTTTTGTTGGAGATGGATAGAATTTATATCATAGGTCATTTGTGGTGGATTATTATTTTGATCAGAGTTATTAAGTCTTTCACAGTTGGCTATTTTTACAGTATTATTTTTACTGTATATATTGTTCTCCTGGTCCTGCTTGCTTCACTTTTATATCCATTGATATAAATCTTTCTAGGTTTTTCTGAAACTATCCTCTTCATTATTTCTTACATCATGATAGTATTCCATATTGTTCACATACCTTAACTTGTTCAATCATTCCCCAAATGGGCATCATCACCTCAGTTTCCACTTTTTTTTTTTAATCTTAGTGACATCTTTGAACTTTGCTTTCTGGGACTGTTTTTGGATGCTTCAGGAAGAAAGAAGCCAGAAGATAGTTTGTGTTGCTGGTTTATGCCATAAGGAAAAGAAGCATGGCAGGTACAGTTGAGTAGAATGCCAGATTTCTGGGTGTTAACTCTTCTGAAATTTCTTCCATGACTCTGTGGAAGTAGAACCTAAAGGAGCAGCTCATCTCATCAGTCAGGAACTGATAAAGGTGTATGATTGCAGAGCACTTCAAAAGAGGCTATACTTCCTCTATACTTTGCTCCCTTACCTATTAAATGGAGATTAGTTCAAGTCTTATATCTCCATTATTCAGAATGATGATTTTTTCTATCCTTTCCTTGTCACATATGAAGGTAGAAATTATAAGAAGTTGATATCATTCCCCATCAGCTAACTGTTTTCTTAAACAATTGTTCACTATTATTACTAGCCACAATTACTGGTGATTACTGATGGATCAGTTACCTTCCTTGAAATAAATAAAAGATTCACTGCTGACAAATTCCTATCTGAAGTATTTAATATGTTTAATGAAGCAGAAGCAGCTAGGTAATTCAATTTATAGTATCAGACCTGGCGTCAGGTAAACTTGAGTTCAAATCCAGTCTTCAGTTGTCTCAACTATAAAATGGGGATAATAATTTCACCTAACTCTCATGGGTGTTGGATTAGCAATGAGATAATATAAATACATATTTGTATATATGTATGTATGGCTTTATGTGTGTATTTATACATACCACTTAACATAGTGCCAGACATAATAAGCACTATGTAAATACTAGCTAATATTATTATGTTTCACTTCAGAATGTTTAAGGAGTATAGAAGTTTTACAAAATATGTAAATTGATATCATACATCCAAGCAAATAAAATTTTTCCATAAGCAGAAGAACCTATAGGTAGAGATAATTATGCATTCATACCTAAACCTATACATGCATACTTGAGCTAGGTGGCACAGGGATAAAGGCCTGACTGGAGTCAGGAAGATTCATCTTCCTGCATTCATATGTGATCTCTGACACTTTCTAATTGTGTGACCTTGGACAAGTCACTTCTTCCTGTTTGCTTTTGGTTTCTCATCTGTAAAATGAGTTGGAGAAGGAAATGGTAAGCCACTCCAGTATCTTTGCCAGGAAAACTCAATGCGGTCACACAGAGTTGAACATGATTGAACAACAATATGCATGTGTATGTTTATATTTAACTCTACATCTAAGATAAGCTCTTGAGGCAAAGCCAAGCCAAGACTGGATAGGACCAAATCCCTAAAGGGTGATTGCTCTTTGTGAGTCATTCAACCCCTAAATTTACTACTTTGGAACATAGAATCATAGTAAATGATGTCTAAATAAGTAAATGTCTTAGTAGTTCAACCAAGTCACAAAAAGTCATGCTCCCTATAAAATAGCCAACAAATGATCATCTATGCTTGAAAGATACATCCAAGGAGGAGGAACACTGCACTTCTTGAGCCAGATCAGTATTCTTTTGGACAGCTGTCATTGTCAGGAAGATTTTGCTGACAAGGAGTCAAAGTTTGCCTTTTGGCAATTTCTCCCTTCTGGGGTCAGAACAAATCCAGTCTAAATATAGACTCTTCCATATGTCAGTTCTTCAAATACTTGAACTCAGTTATCAATGCCTTTCATAAGATTTCTATTTGCCAGTATAGACAAATCCAAATTTGTCACGGTCTCAAGGTTCCTCACCAACCTGGTTACCCTCCTCTAAACATTCTCTAGGCAAAAAATGTCCTAAATTGTGGGGACTACAACAAAACCCAATACTGCGGATGAGATCTGACAGAGGCAGTGTATAGTGAGACTTTCATGTTCCTAATCCTGAAACTTCTGACCCTTTAAATGTAGCCCAAGATCATATTAGCATTTTATCTGCCACATCAAATAGTGGTGACTTATAATGAACTTGCAGTTCACTAAGACCCCAATATATTTAAAATTTATTAAGATAAGGAGGAAAGAAGAAGGAAGGAAGAAAAGAAGGAAGGAAGGAAAGAAAGAGGGAGAGAGGGAGGGAGGGAAGGAAGGAAGGCAGGAAGGAAGGAAGGAAGGAAGGAAGGAAGGCAGGAAGGAAGGAAGGAAGGAAGGAAGGAAGGAAGGAAGGAAGGAAGGAAAATTACAATATATTTATACCTTCACCATTTCATGCTTGTTGGGTTGATTTTTGGTATCTAAGTGTTTTACATTCATCCCTTCTGGATTTCATCTCATTAGATTCAGCCCATTGCTCTAGCTTGACAGTGCTTTTAGCTCTTGTCATCTAATATGTTAGCTGTATAGCCTAACTTGGTGCCAAATACAAAGTTGTTGACCATATCATCCATACTTCTATCTAAATCATGGATTAAATATGTTAAGCAGCATGGGGCCAACTACATATTCCTAGGACACTTCCCTGGAGACCAGCCACCACATACAGTTATCCAACCAGTTCTGAATTCATCTAACTATATTGTCTTTCTATCCATCTCCATCTTCTCCATTGGAACAGTATAAGAATTTTTATCAAAAGTTTTGCTAAAATCTAGCTAAACCATATCCAAAAAATTACCTTCAATTAATAGTTTAGTAGTACTGTCAGAACTCGAAGTGGGACTTCGTCTGGTATGACCTTTTTTTTTTTTGGTTTGCAAGGCAATGGGGTTAAGTGGCTTGCCCAAGGTCACACAGCTAGGTAATTATTAAGTGTTCGAGGTCATATTTGAACTCAGGCACTCCTGACTCCAGGGCTGGTGCTCTATCATATCATATCGCCACCTAGCCTCCCCTGGTATGACCTTTTTTTGATGAAACCATGTTGGTTCTTTGTCATAACTGCTTTCCCTTCTAAATATTCACCATTTCTTTAATGATATTTCTGATAGAGTTTTCCTATATAAATTCCAATCTCGCCCTCCCTTCTCTAAAGGAGGTAGCAGAAAGGATTAGAATATTGACCATGTTGTTCTCTTCTGGGATGGGTTACCACACTAGAATTTATATATACACATAAACACACACATATTTCCTTCTAGTGGAATTTTTTTTAGACTCAAACCACTTTCTTTTCTGGTTTCTATCCCTTAAGGGAGATCAATACCCTAACCTTTTATCTATGAACTTGATGCCTTCCTCCAAATGCAATTTATACAAAAGACCATCAGAAACAGCGAATGGTAAATAAACCCATTTATCCAAACAAAAAGCTAACAGAAATCAGAAAAGTTATAGAATTTAAAATCTACCAGATGAAGGGGGAAGCTAGGTGGCACAGTGGATAGAGTACTGGAGTTGGAGTCGGTCAGACCTGAGTTCAAATTTGACCTCAGGCATTTAATGATTGCCTAGCTGTATGACCTTGGGCAAATCACTTAACCCCATTGCCTTAAATAAATAGAATTTTTGAAAAATCTACCAGATGAGACACAGTATGAATGAGTTCTGCCATTGAAAGTGAACTATCTTAGCAACCAAGAGACAAGTCTCAAATCTCTCCAAATTCCCCAAGGTCTCTAGAGAGGCAAGCTAGTAATAGAAACATGATGAAGAATTGGATTTACCCTATGTGTTTGCTTTCTAAAATGTGTTTCCTTATTTTTCAGTAAGAGTCCTTGTTTTTTAAGTTTGGAAATATCAGAGAGAGAGAGAGAGAGAGAGAGAGAGAGAGAGAGAGAGAGAGCACCTAAGAGAGGATCCTCTCCTGTCACCATCTTGACTCTGCCCCTCTCAATTATTCTTTTTTTTTTTTAGTTTTTTTGCAAGGCAAATGGGGTTAAGTGACTTGCCCAAGGCCACACAGCTAGGTAATTATTAAGTGTCTAAGCTTGGATTTGAACTCAGGTACTCCTGACTCCAGGGCCCATGCTCTATTCGCTCTGCCACCTAGCCACCCTCTGTTTCCTTATTTTTCAAAGAGAATCTATAGTCACATTTATGTCTCTTAAAGCAGGCAAGAAGAGGAAATATTAACTATTTTCTCACCCCCCCAACTGTGTATAGTGATAGATCTTTTTTTCCACCAATTCTGAATTATGATTAGGCAGCAGCAGGAAAAATATTCTTGGGTAAATGAGTTACATTCAAAATTGCGCTCCCACAATACAGTTTCTCCCCTCTCCAATCATGCTACTAAATAAGTATTCTCAAAGTATAGGCCTGATCATATCACTTCTCTGTTGAAGAATCTTTCATGGTTCCTCACTTTCTTTTCATAAAAACAGAAATCCTCCTTTTTAGCATTTAAAACCGTTTACAGTCTGACTCCAGGCTATCATTCCAATTTGATTACACATTATTCTCCTCCTCATGCACTATGCATTCTACATTCAAATTTACCTATTTGTTGTTTCCTGTAAACCATAAACCTGCCGCATCTTAATGGCTTTGTACAGGTTATTATCTCTACCTGAAATGCTTCTCCTTCTCTCTCCCCCCACTGGGAATGCATCTCTTACTTCAAGGTTCAGTTCAAGTATTATCTCCTTCAAAAGACATTTCTGGATTCCCCTGGTTTTTAGTCCCTCCCACTATCACTGTATATTTAAAAATATATATATATATATACACACACACATACATACACACACATATACCCTGTATTTCTTAATCTGTAAGTACATGTTCTCCATAATGTAAATATAAACGCTTTGAAAGCAAGGATTGTCTCATTTTTGTTTTTGTATCCTCTATGTTTGGTACACAGTAGTTACTTAACTGCTTTTTCAATGATCAGTTCTTTGACCATTTGGAGGGAGATCACAAATGCTTTGAAGCTATTGGAAATAGACTGAAGCTCTGATTTCATCATATTATGTTGAGTTCAAGTCACCACATTTCAGGAAGGTCATTGTCAAGCTGAAATACTTCAAAGGATATAATCAGGACAGTGAAGGGACTATTCATGACCAAGGAGGCTTGATTGAAAGAACTGAGGATTTTTAGCTTGGAAAAGAGAAAATTTAGGAAGGTAGATGATTGGTATCTTCAAATCCTTGGAGGGCTGACATGAAACACAAGGTTTCTTGGTGGTATAGTGGAAAGAACACTAGCCCTGGAGGCAGGAAGACCCAAGTTCAAATCCAACCTCAGACTCTTGCTAGCTGTGTGAACTTGAGCAGATCACTTAATCTTGGTTTCCTAATCTATAAATTTAGAATAATAGGTATAATATTCTATATAAGAGAAATATACATATTCTATGTAAGAATAATAAAAGTTCCTCCTCTCATTATGAGAATCAAATGAGACAATAATTGTAAAGCCCTTAGCACAGGAAGTATTATAAAATGTTAGCTTATTATTATTATTATTATATTTGATCCTGCAAAGTAGAACCCAGACTCAGTACTCAGAAAGTAGAAATGATGAGAGAGATTTCTATTTAATAGAAAGATTTCCTAATAATTAGAGCTACTCAAAAATGGAATAATTACCTCAGTCAGTCATAAGTTTCCAATCATTGGTAGTCTTCAAACTGAGGCTTTATGGGAACTTGAAGAACATGATATAGGGTGTATTCTTTTTCAGGTTGAACTAAATGACTTCTGATTTCCCCTCTAATTTGGAGTTTTTCTGAATCTATGACTCAGTAAGTACCTGACCCGTGTGATGACTTAAAGATGTTTATAAATATATATGAGAATATATATATATATATATATATATATATATATACGTCCTATTCATCATTGTTCATAGCTCAGCTCAAATACATCTCTCCTATGAAGCCAAAATAGATACTCATAGTTATGTTTCTTCTCCCTGATCAGCATTCTTATTGTTTTTCTCTTTATCTCAGTTATATTATTATCATATTCTTCTTTGCATTATAATTATTTGTGTGTATCATAAGAGTTCTATCTTACCCATGCAGACTACGTTAATTTTTCTTTTGAAGGTATTGAAAACATCCTTGAAACTTAATCAGTCCATGGGTTTGAACCACTGATTTGACTTCATGGTGTCCTTAGAGTCAGTGGCTCCTTCTTCATCCCAGTTCAGTACCTTGGAAAATGTGAAGGCAAAGAACCTGTGTACTCAATGGAATGAATGCTGAATGTTTGTTGAATATCCTTTCCATGATATGACTGATAAATTTACTTTTGCTAACTGCTAAATGGTCTGTAAGTATCTTATTTTGTTCAAATTCCAAACCTGAACCCCTAGAACAGCCTGGGTCAGACCCAACCTAGAATAGTATACATGGTTTCCTTCCTTATATAAGCATAAAGAACCAGCCAATCAGTGCTGGGCTTTGAATTAAAAAGTCTCAGAGGTCACTTAAGCAATGGACTTATAAGACTAGAAATGTTTATTGAAGAAAATAGAACCTCAAGTGAAAACCTGCTGTTTTCTGATCTATTCTCATTAGGTTTGAAGTAGTAACTCCATTCAGCAATATCCTTGAACTTTGTACACCTAGGAAATAAGGTGTATGGTGATGAGAGTAGACTGGAATCCTATTGCTTCAAAGTCCCCGTCAAAGGGAAAGGTTTTTTAGGCCCTTAAAGAAGGCCAAATGGAACAATACTGTCAGTATCTTATGACTTCTCCCATGTCAGTCTCGTGCAAGGTACTAAGAAGGAATTGGGAAAAATATATGGATGACCTGAGGAATCTTGTCTCTGAGAGGACTCATTAGGAGTCAAGGACAAATGATGTCTGACATATTGGGATCATGGACTCAAGCCTTCCATCATGACAATCCAGGGGAAAGTCACCTTCTGCAGCCCTTTACACTCCCCTCTCCTAAAGGGCAAAAACTATGGGTTTACTGGGACAACTATCCCAGTATTGACCCTGGGGTCAGGAAGAGCTGAGTTCAAATTTGAGTTCAGGCTCTGGCTATGTGACCTTGGGCAAGTTACTTAACCTCTATTTGCCTCAGGTTCTCATCTTAAAATGAGGACACAATGGAGAAGGAAATATCAAACCACTCCAATATCTTTGGCAAGAAAACCCCAAATGAGGTCATGAGGAGTCAGCCATGACTGAACATGTTGCACATTTGAGTAGGAGAAGTCTTAGCCTGTTATTTCTTTGTTGGGAACTTCCCACAAGGAAATTTCTTCTATTCAGATCAGCAATTTATCAGTAATCTATAGTCTTAGAGCATTGTGTGGGGCCCTGAGAAACTAAGTGACTTACCCTGGGTCACACAATCGGTACAGTCAGAGGTAAGACTTGAACCCAACTCTTCCTGGCTCCAAAGCTGGTACCCTATCCACTGTGGTACTTAATAAATATTCCTTGAATTGGGTTTTTGCCTTATATTCAGGACTGACTTGCTGAGTGCCTGTGGACAAGTGATGCTAGTCATATTTATTTTCTGGAGTGAATTACAGTGACCTGTATCCCAAGGGTGGTGGGAGGGATAACTAGACATTGTCAAGACCTCTGCAATCAGCAAAAGTACTTTCCCACTATAAGGAATTCTGTCTTATTATTGTTAATAATCATAAAAGTTAAAGGAGCTGGATCCAAGGGCTCCCATGGCAACCCTAACTCTGCTCTGTTCTCCCTCTTTGCCACTGATAGACTCCTTCATTGTAATTATTAAGTGGCACTCATCAACCTGCCAGATTATTGGGCAAATATTTATTTTTATTAGCTGAGTTAAATACGCAGCACTGGGGTAATGCTTCTTCATTTAATTGCTTTAAATGATCACAGTCCTGGGCTCTCGTGAAAGGTTCCCAGAATACCAGCCAATGAGCTTTGGTCATTATTTGCAGGGCTGAAGTTTTATCAGACAGACGTCAAGAAAGAAGGCCATGGGGATATGAATTTATTTTTACAGTGTGTCAGTAAAAATAGGTGGTGATGATGCTCTGAGCTGAGTGTTAAAAAGAATGGAGGCAGAGACACTGTTGGAATAATATAAAGGAGGGAGAAGAAAAAAAATGAATCATCAAAGGCCCTTGTCCTGTTTGAAAAGGGAAGACATTTACCTTTGAGTCTTTACTGTGGAGAGAACAGTGTCATATAAAGTTAGCAAGAAGAGAGTATTCAAGAGAAGAGAATGATCAAAAGGTTGCAGAGAAACCAAGGAGGATCAAGAATGAGAATAAAAGCTATTAGATTGTAAAAGAACATTGCCTAAATCTATCAGAATAAGTGGGCAAAGTGAATTTGAAAGAACCCATCAGCTCCTGAAAGAAATCTCAAGTTGAAAACATTCAGAAATGTCAACCCAAACCCAGAGTTTTCAGGTCAGAGAAAAATGTTTCAACAACAAAAAAGCAAATTCAAGTTCCAGGAAAGAATAGTCAGGATCACACAAAACTATGCTGAAAAAACACAGCAGAAAGAGGAAATCTTGGTATCCAATGTCTCAAAAGACAAAAGAAAAATGGTTCACCACTCAGAATTACTTGTCTTGCAAAACTGGTGTGATTTGGTGTGGGAAGTGCTGGATGGTGTGGTATGGGATGGTGTTGTGTGATGTGGTGTGTGTGGTATGATATGGTATAGTATAATATATAGTAAAATAATGTAAATGAAGCAACTGAGAGAGTGTTGGAGATTTGGATTCAATTCCTACCTCAGACACTTATTTGTGTAACCCTGGGCAAGTTGCTTAACTTCTGCCTACCTCAGAGTCCTCATCTATAAAATGAGGATGATAATAGCCATCTCCCAAGGTTATTGTGAAGTGATATTTGTAAAGTGTTTTGTAAACTTTAAAGTGCCATGTTTATTATTGTTATTATCACCACCATTGTAGTTTGTAAACATCAAAATAAGTTATAATAAAAATACATTTGAAACCATGAGCTATTGTTATAAAAAATGGAAAAATGTTAGAGGAAGCCAAATTAACCACAGTTCTTAAATAAAAATGTATAGTCTTAGCATTCTCATTCAACTATATTTTACAATTATTACTGTTAACTCCAATGTATGAAAAATTAAGTTGAAGGAATAAGCAGGGACAATTCAGAAGCCAAAGTACCTCTATATGCAGCTGACATTGTATATCTGGAAAGTCTAAGACAACCAACAAAACATTTAACAGAGATAATAAATCATCTTAGAAAACTGGTTGCAAGTTAAATCCATCAAAATAATTCCTATGTACTCCCAGCAAGAATCAAGAGAAACTGATGGAAGGAAAAATACCTTTTGAAATAACAACAAAGACAACTTCAAAATGATTTTAACCGAAGTCAAGGAAGAACTGAACACAAAGAGACATCTTCCCTGCTCATGATTAGGTCAAGCAAATTTAGTGAAAATGGCAATTCTCCTCAAAATAACTGTTAGGTTCAGTGCAATACTAATCAAAATGTCAATATCTCCTTTTATATGAATTAAAGATCATATGGAATTTATATGACTTAAAGTTCATATGGAATAAAAGACAAGAAATATAAAGAACTATGGGGGAGGGGGAGGTAAGGGGGAGACAAATGGGAATTGCTAGATCTCCAAATGTACTTTAGAGTAATAATTATAAAAAAATTTCTGATACTGATTAAATAAGAGAAAGAGAATTGAAAACTCAGCAATAAAATCTAATGTATATAAAAGATTACGATAAATCCACATGTATAAAACAGAAAATGTCATCACTAAAAACTACTGAGGAAACTGAGTAGCTTCATTGGGAAAAAAAAGGTTTAGATTCAAAGCTCATGACATATATTACAATATATTTTAACTGAATAATTTTCTAATATATATACATATATATGTATATGTATATATATATATATATATATATATATATATATATATATGTATTTTAAAGACCTGAAAGAAAAGGAATAACTTATAGGCGTATCTCATTTTATTATGCTTCATCTTATTGTGCTTCACAGATATTGCACTTTTTACAAATTGAAGCTTTGTAGCAATCTTGTATTGACTAAGTCTGTTGGTATCATATTTCCAATTCCATGTGCTCATATTATGTCTCTGTGTAATGTTAGTAATTCTTGAAATATTTAAAACTTTTTCATTATTATTATTATTATATCTGTTATTGTGATCTGAATCAGTGATTTTTGGTATTACTATTGTATTGCAATTATTTTAGAGTGCTAGAAACCGCACCCATATAAAACTGAGATCTTTATTGACAAATGTTATATGTGTTCTGACTCCTGACTCCTTTCAGTTTCTGTTCCTCTCTTTTGACCTCCCCAATCCCTGAGATACAGCAATAATGAAATTAGGCCATTTAATAACCCTAAAAATAAAAGAAAAACTCAATTAGAATTGCAAGAGCCATTCCAACCTTCAGCACCCACCACCCTCATCAGTCAGTAGCCAACAATGTTAAGGCAAGACCCTCTACTAGCAAAATGATTATGATTTGCTAAAGACTCAGGTGATGGTTAACTTTTTTTTTAGCAATAAAGTATTTTTATCTACATTTTAAACACACAATACAATTGACCACTTAATAGACTTCAGTATGCTGTAAACATAAGATTTTTATTTATTGAGAAACTAAAACATTCATATTATTTGTTTACTTGAAATATTCACTTTATTGTAGAGGTTTGGAACTGAAATATGCCTGCACTAGACAGCTAGGTAGCAAAATAGACAGAGTACCATGTCTGGGGTCATGAAGACTCATCTTCTGAAGTTCAAATCTGGTTTCAGACATTTTCTAACGATGTGATCCTGGGCAAGGTACTTAACACTGCCTCAGTTTCCTTGTCTGTAAAATGAGCTGGAGAAGGAAATGGCAAATCCCTTATCTTTTTTCCCAAAAACCCCCAAATGGGGTGACAGACAACAACAAATTCCTGTATTTGTCCTAGCTTTGGAAATAAAGGACTTTTTTTCAATTATTGAAGATATTCAATCAATAAGGATGTATTAATCACTTCTTATGTACCACTATGTTAGGTGCTAGTTTCACAAAAATAAAAAAAAATTATTTTTCTCAGGGGACTTTATCTATATTGGGACAAAACAGCAATTACATAGAAAAATAAATTAAAATTACATTCAAAGAAAATTCTGATTACAAGGCAAACAAACAAATATAGGTTTGATTATACAGGATAAAATATTTGCATAACAAAAGAAAAATATTTTCAGGGAATATGCCAGATAAAGTTCTGAGGTCCAGAAGCTATAATAAACTGACGTACCTCTATGAAACTAATAATGAAAAGTCTGCAGGTGACCAGTGGCCAAAGAACAACCATAATGAAAAAGCACTCAAATTCCTTAATAATCACAGAAGTACAAATCAAAACAATTTGAAGGTGCCAGTTAGACTCACTAGAATGGTTAAAGTAGAAAGAAATTATAAAATTCTATGTGGCAGGTCTATGGGAAAATAAGGACTCTAGTACAATGTTAATGGTACTGCCAGAAATATTTTGGAGGGAAATATGACAGCATTCAACAAGTCACAAAACTCATTAGATCTTTTGACCCAGTGATTCCATTATGTTGGAATCCATTATGTTTTCAGAGCTCTTTGAGAAATGGGAGAGTTAACTTTTTTTCTTTGAAGTTCCAGTCCTAGGAAAGTGCTTGGTATATAATAAATACTTAATAATTGCTT
Organism: Macrotis lagotis; assembly: GCF_037893015.1. NCBI lineage: Eukaryota > Metazoa > Chordata > Mammalia > Peramelemorphia > Peramelidae > Macrotis > Macrotis lagotis. Next base: position 240,560,606 of record NC_133666.1, read on the forward strand.
ATTGATTGATTGATTACTCACCTTAATTGGACTCCCACAACAATATCCTTGCTCATAGAAAGTTCACTAAATTAATTTTTGAAGTCTTGCCTCCTGGAAAACTGTCATTTACTCAGAATCCCAAAGCAGTATCATAACCTATGCCCAGGTGCTCCTTTGGGACTTCCTCTCAAGTAGACCTGGAAGGGGGCACAGCACCAAAGTGTTTTCCTTTATTTTTTTTAACTTTAGTTGTTGTGTCTGACTCTTCCTGATGTTATTTAGGGTTTTCTTGGCAGAGATACTAGAGTGGTTTGTCAATTTCTTCTCCAGCTCATTTTATAGATAATGAAACTGAGGTGAAGCAGGGTAAGGGACTTGCTCAAGGTCTCACAGCTAATAGTGTCAGAGGCCAGAGTTGAATTCAGGAAGATGAGTCTCTTCTTTCTCCATGAAGAAATGAAGAGTTAGACTATTATTTATAATGAAGTCATGCCCTTGTGGCTTAATCAGAGAGAAATATTATAATTGGTAAAGAAATCACTAAGTGCTAAGAATTTGTTAACACATGAACACCTTGTCCTCTGCGATTACATCCTCTGATTACATCAGCTAAGCTAGTGAAGAGAACCCTCTGGGCATGGAAGGGGGGGTTCAGAACAAAAGTATTTCCCCTTTTCTTTTAACCTAATATAGATACCTTTATTCTCTTTAATAGTAACTGAATATTCTTGTTTAAATACACTTTTATTAATATTACCATTTTCTAATAATTCCCACCTCTTCCTCTTTTTTAAAAAGCTATCTCATTATAAAGAATAACTAAAAGAAAAAATATTGTTTAGCAATGTTAAAGAATGAATCCAAAAATCTGATGCTATAAGACGTATTCCACATTCATAGTTTCCCTCCTCTGCAAAGATGAAGGGAAAGACCTAAAAATATTTTCCTTGCTAGGCTGTTGCTTTTTTTTTGTTTGTTTGTTTTATTTGGTTTCTTACTATTTGTTTTTGTTAATGGTTATTAAATTGATAATAGAAAACATTTTTTTAAAATTCTCTAGAGCTCCACTGATAAAGTATTCTATGAAAACAACTTCTGATGTCAGTAGCTTCTGGGGATGCCATTACAATTTCTCTGATGTATCTGTTCTTTTCTAAGTATTTTGTCTCTTCCTTAATGGGAATTGTTTTTCTATCATTGCCCTTTATCATCATACCCACTGGGCACTGAATTTCCATAGATTGATATTTAACTATCAAAATATCTTTAGGGTCATCTAATATCTTATTTACCCTTTACTAGAAATGCTCTGATTAATAAGCCTCTCTGGGCCTTAACTATATCATTTTCAGATGAGTTATTATTTTCATGACCACCTACTATTCTTTCCAGTATCCAATGGAAGCTCCTCTATGGTTAACAAGAGACCAATTTATGTTGTAGGAAAATGAGACAGAAGGTACCAGTCTTTTCAAGTTTTTTTTCCCCCAATAAGTGTAATCCTTATGATCTTTATAAGACACGGGAAGAGGGTAAGAGTTACAGATTAATGAAAAGGCCCTTATCCAGCTTCTTCTAGAAACAAACTAAAACCTAGTATCTCTACTTCAGGCTACTTGATTTCCCCTAAAAATAGTCTGATTATTCGTATTTGTCTACTAGGAACTGTCAGTGAGGCTCCAGCACCCCATATCTATTAAGTATTCCTTTTTTGCCTAAGGATCTTTGTTGGCAATGGCCAATAAAGTGCCTAATGGGCAGAACAAACATAATTTTGCTCCTGAGCAGGGTCTTTAGACCCCTCTCTCAGAGGACTCTTTGGATAAATTGCAAGATATCTATGAGCTTGGTTGGGGAAAAGTACATATTTGTTGGGGGAAAGTGGTATATCTGAAATGTACCACTTGCTTAATTTGTTTTAAAACATTATTCTGAGAAAAGATCCTTTGAGACATAACTCTAATGCCAATTCCTCCATGAAGCTTTTCTTATCTCCCCATCTGAAAGTGATTTCTCCCTCATCTGACCTCATGGAACTCTGAATTCCTCTTATTAATATCCTATTTTGTAGAATATTAATGTATATGCATGTCTTACTCTTTCATTTAGACTGTAAGTTACTTGAGGATGGGAGTTCTATTTTGTTCATTTTTCTATCTTTCCCAGGACAGTGTATTTATTATTCTTTTTTAAAAATTAAAAAAATTTCATTGTATTATTATTATTTTTAGGGGTTTTTTTGCAAGGCAATGGGGTTAAGTGGCTTGCCCAAGGCCACACAGCTGGGTAATTATTAAGAGTCTGAGACCAGATTTGAACCCAGGTACTTCTGACTTCAGGGCTGATGCTCTATCCACTGTGCCACCTAGCTGCCCCATATTATTCTTTTTTAAACTTTTTTTTAGGTTTTTGCAAGGCAATGGGGTTAAGTGGCTTTCCCAAGGTCACACAGCTAGGTAGTTATTAAGTGTCTGAAGTCAGATTGGAACTCAGGTACTCCTGACTTCAGGGCTGGTGCTCTATCCACTGTGCCACCTAGCTGCCCCCATTGTATTATTCTTAATAATTATTTGGGGAAGCGGATAGAGCTCTGGTCCTGGAGTCAAGAGGACCTGAGTTCAAATTTGACCTCTTAATAATTCAAATTCGACACTTAATAATTACCTAGCTATGTGTCTTAGACAAGTTACTTAATCCAATTGTCTTGCAGAAACCAATAAATAAACAAACAAACAAATAAATAAATAAATGTTTGGGGAAGGAAGGAAGCAAGGAAAGAAAATGAATGGCAGGATGAGGAGACTAAAGACTAGTTTGGTGAAATAGCAAAAATTTTCAGAGTGGAGCTGTTGATTTCCATCTGGCTAGCTTATTCTTTATTCCTAAACTATGACTTGACTCAGTCCAGCTGTAGTCAAGTTTTCAGGTGAACGTTGAAGAAGTGGGAGACAAAGATGGAAAGTTCTCTGAAAAGTTCTCCATCTTTTTATCAGAATACAAGGGCTTAAATATCTCCTTAGTCCCTGGTTTTCTCCCAATTCACCTGGTAGCCAATCAAACAGCAGGTGATAATAGTTAACATTCTCAGGCTAGTACTCCCACACAATGTGGTTAATCACAGGACTCTTACACGGAGCTAGGTTTTTTTTTTAAACATATGTGTTTAAAGTGGAGGAGTCAGCTAGTCAATGATTGTCAATAAACTTAATGGGAAGCCTTCTTATTGTTCTAATTTTTATAAAGTCAGAGGAAACAACATTAAATGACACTGATAACTAACTATATCATATAGATTTATCCTCAGTTATTTCTAAATGTCAACTATCTGTCCTGACTTTATCAAGTGTTCATTTTCTAGAAAATGAATTAGGAAGGAAGATGCTGAGGTTTATAACGTTTGGTGGAGAAGTGAATCCAATCATTCTAGAAAGCATTTTGGAACCATATCCCCAATTGTTATGCAACCTATATCCCCAGTGAAATCAAAGAAAGAAAGGATCATATGGAGAAACATATTCATAGCAACTCTTTTTTGTAGTGGCAGAAAACTGGAAATTAAGGAGGAATTCATCAATTGGGGAATGGCTGAACAAATTTTGGTATATGAATGTCAAGGCTGTGAAATAAGAGAAAGATGAAAGAGATGGTTTCAGAGAAACCCCAGGAAGACTTGCATGAAGTGATACAAAATGAGGTAAACAGAACCAAAAGAATAATTCATACAAATAACAACATTGTAAATATGAAAAATTGTGAAAGATTTTAAGAACTCTGGTCAAGGTAATGACCAATCATTACAGAGGACTGATAAAGAAGCATTATTTACCTTTTGATAGAGGTAAAAGACTTAATGTGTAGAATTAGACTTACATTTTTGAATATGACCAGTGAGGGAATTTGTTTTGCTTGACTGTGCAAAGTGAGAGGGAGAAAAAAATAAATGCTTTAATTGGGAAAAAAAAAACCCTGAACCTGTGATTGCATTGATACTGAGAACTCCAGGATGAAGAAAGTCCTTCTTCTAATGAGGTCTGGCACCTTCTCTGCAATTTATAATCTTCCAGAGTTGTCTAGAACAGAATATGGTTAAGTAACTTGCCCCTGATGACAGAGCCAGTAAGTATTCAAAACCCTATCCTTGACTTCCAAAGCTAGCTCTCTATCCACTAATTTACATTGCCTCTTTCTTTGATACTAGAAGAATAAACCCTTTTGAAAACATTAATTTTAAGATGATATTTAATCTTATCCATGAAATAGCAATTTGCTTATAAACATAGACTTCATGCCACTGCAACTTAATTTGATGAGTTAGTATCATTGCCCTGAGATTAATTAACTTCATTACTCTGGTGTAAGCATTCATTAATTTGGGGAATATAAATTGAGCTAGAGATAGGGGATGTTCTATAAGCTCACAGTGAGGAATTTCTATTGTGTGGCCAGTCAATATCTTTCAATCTAAATGATGACTGGGTGCTTAAAGTGCTTCAATACTTTTAGAAGCAGAGATATTAGAGCTTGACCAGGGACAAGTGATTTGTCCAGGGTCATACAGGTAGGGAGGAAGAAAGGCTGAAGCTAAACCCATGTCTTCTGATGTCAAATGCATGCTCCTTCTAGAACACTTTAGCTTCTTTTAAGATGGATGTGTTTCTCTGAAGTACCATGAGAATCACATATCTATCCAATTTATATAACTGCTCCAGTCAAAAAAATCCTATTCTGCCACATTTAACCCAATTACAGGATTGGTTGCTTTTTGTATGAAACAACTTAGCTCTGGGACATATGGAATCTATTAGGATTAGTAAGATGTAGGGTTAGCAAAGTGATCACTCCCTAGACACCTATTTTTTTTAATCATTGGGAAAATGCAACCTTTTGGCATTTGAAAAACTTTTATAAACTAATTCGTAATGCAAAATCAAGATTACAGTACAAGTACTTATTTTTCCCCCTGAGATTCAATCACATAGCAGCTGACATTTATGTCTTTAAATAAATGATTCCATATGATCCTTCTAATAACCCTGTGAGATAGGTACTATAGGTATTTCTGTGTTTCTCCTCACAATCCTTTTTTATAGAAGAAGAAATTATGGCTCAGAAAGGTTCAGTGATTTGCCCAATGTCAAAAATTTGGTACTATATTTCCCCTTGTATAAGATGCACCTTAATTTTGGGACCTGAAACTTGGAAAAAAATGTATTGCATAATGTTATTGAACTCAAGTTTTATTCATCATAAAATTCATAAAACTCACTACTGTCAAAACTCCCATCCATTAGCTCATCCTCATCTGTGTTTGATGACAAATCACCATCTCAGGAGAGGCTCTGACTGCTCTCCTGCCTGTGCTCTGGTCTGTGGTTGACCATAAGCTTTCCCTGGGCAAATCTGGTGCATGGACACATGCTTAGTCCATTTGGTTTCATGAACCTGAAGCATCAGTTGTGTCCTTTGAAACCCACTTCTTTCTCAACAGCAATTCTTCTTGCCTCATGCTGAACCATTTTTGTGGACACAGGAATTCCAATTTGTTCTTCAATCCATCTCTTCAATTCCCTCTCTAGATCAGGCCATCTGGCTGATTTGTCTCTCATGGCCTTCTTCTGCCATGGCATTTTCAGTAGGGTTTTGTCTTCCTAGCCAGTCTTGGATATTTTCTCAGTTGGAGAAGGACCAAACTGATGTTAGAAGCATAATTTCTCCTTACTTTTGCAAACTGGATCACTTTGAACTTGAATTCAGCACTGTATAAAAACCTTTTCTGAACCATTTCTGGGCAGAATGTGGCAAAATATAACCACATATACTGGTAACAAATATAAAACAATGAGTGCAAAGACAACAAGCGCAAAAAAAACAGGAAATGCAAGTAAAACAATGAAAGCAAAGACAACAAAGGTGAAAAAGTAGGAAATGCAAATAAAAAAATCTACAACCACTGTATAAGATGCTCCCAACTTTTAGACCCCAATTTTTTTCAAAAAAGGGTGCATCTTATATGTAAGGAAATACAATAAGTCAAAGAAGAGACTTCATAATTCCAAGCTCAGGATGCTATTCATAGTAAAACACAGACTCAAGCATGTACAATGAAGGCTACGATCATTAGATCATGAGCTAAGAGGTCATCATTTTCAATCTCCCTCATTCTACAGATGAGGAAGGTAAACAGTTTGCCTAGGGTTACACAGTGTCAGAGAGAGAGACTTAAATTTAGATCTTCCATATTCCTGCTCCAATATGTCATGATATATAACTCCTGTATGAATTCAACCTATTGTATAAGGAAAATGATATCAGAAATAATAATTTGATTGGGAGAGTTACTTTATTTCTATATTTACATACTGAATATTATAGATTTAGCACTTAAGATTAAAGCCTTTAGGTAAGTTTTAAATACTACAAATAGTGAATTACTGATGGAACAGAAAATTTAACTTGTCAAAAACATTTGTCAGTTATTCACCGTGAGCAGGAGTTCTGGAAACTCTTGCTGGAAAAACTAGATTACTAGTAAACTATAAAACTATTCTTTCTTTTATTTCATGTTTATGCTTAGGACATTTCCCCAGACTCTGTCTGTACTCAAGGATATACTTTCTATGATTTGAATTAGATAGACAAATTGTTTTTAAGGTTGTTAGACTGGGCCCAGCTCTCATTGCATCTAGAGAAATACTTTCACCCTCCTCACTCAAATAATCTTTTAAAATCCAGAGACAGAACTCAGGAAACTCACATTTTCTATTGCTATGAGTGTCTTCCCATTAAGTCCTGTAGAAATAACTTCTATGGTCTTTTACCTTTCCTCCCCAATCAAGTCATTGGTGTTTATCCAATGAAACCCATTAACCAACAGTTGAAGCCACTACTATGGTTTATATCATCATAAGATGCACAGACAAGCAAGATGGCAGCAATCTTGTCTTAAAGTTGACTGGAGGCAACCCATGTCTAATTCTAACTAATCTATGACTCTGCCTGGGTTCCACTTTCAGCAACAGCTACTTGAACTGGAGATGGAAATGGCAAACCACTCCAGTAACTTTGCCAAGAAAACTTCAAATGGGTCACGGAGCATCAGACACAACTGAAAACAACTCAACAACAACATGCTAGATACTAAGATAAGAGCTTTACAAATATCATTTCTTTGATCTTCAGAACTCTGCAAAATTGATAGTATTATTATCCCCATTTTACAGTTGAAGAAACTGAGGCAGAAAGAATAAGGTAAATCGCTCAGAATCTCATTGATTGTGTTTGGGGTCACATTTGAATTCAGATATTCCTGACTCTAGGCCTGGGCCTATATCCACTGCTTTTAGTTGTCTTATAGTGGTTCATCAATGAGCCTAGCATCAGAATTCATTTCACCTCTCCCGTGTGTTTGTGTGTGTGTGTGTGTGTGTGTGTGTGTGTGTGTGTGTGTGTTAGGTTTTAGAGGAAAACAAAAGCAAAATACCAAAGTCAAAGTTGAGAAACTAGACTTTTTAAAACTACCAGTCACCTATGTGCCTTTCTAGGAGCCTCAGTAATTTTGATTACTTTATACTCAAGAGATACTAATAAATTTTGAGCAACCTTAAAAAAAATAAAATCTGGTGACATTTTCATTCTCCACTAAAACTTCAAAATTCCTATCCTTAAGAAGTTGTTGCTCTGCAGAATACCTAGATAGATGCTATAACTAGTCTGGGGGTGGGGGTGGGAATTGAATCATCAGACTCATGCGTAAGAAAAAATATTTCACTAAAAAGAAAGTTAAGTTCAATTGAGCTAGGTAGAAATCAGTTCTGAAAGGGGGAAAGGTAATAAAATCTTCAAATTAGTGGTTATTTAAGAACCCAATGTTTTCCCCAAGAAAAGATGGTTTGGGCATTTTAAGACTTATAATAATAATAATTTAACCTTTTTATTTTCCTTTTAATCCTTTCCTTCCAGACTATCTTGATTGATAGATATGTATTGGATCCAATTGACAGGTACAGTAAATCCCTTCAGAACAACCTTTTATAAGGGAGAGTCCATCTGCAGAAAACTTTACTCATAAAAGCATTTTCTTACCTTTGAAAGCATTAAATATTACCCGAGAAATTTTTTTTTTACCAAAATGATTAAAGTAGCAATTTAATGTAGCTACAAGCATGTAATTGAAATTACTTATTCAATGACAGCATCTCCCAAGTTCTAGGGGCAGGTCTGGGGTGGAGGTAGGGGATTTAATTATTTGTAGAAAAATTGAGAATAGTGTCTGGACTGCTTGAAAATTGACCTAAGTTGGATAGTAGTGATAACTAGAGCTTGTATTTAGCAATGCTGTCATTTGGAACAAGTACCATAAAATGTAGCTCTTTAAATAAATGATTATGACAAATAGGACAACTGTGAAAATTACTTGTTGAAGTCATCGACTTAAAAAAGCAAGCTTGACAACATAGGATTTCACAGTTTCATGTACAATCTTCTATTCTACAACATATACAAAAATGTTCATTTTTTGGTGCCTGACAAGTTCAAAATTTAAAAAAAGAACAAAATTATCATATATGAATCTATACAGGCACCAAATTCAGTTGGAATGGGTGGGGAACACTCACGAATATAAGGTTATTGCTGGGAAATCTGGAGTGGGATGGGGTTGAGTTGGAGAAAAGCTTATCTGTGTTATGGTTGACTGGACTAGAAAGTTTGATATCTAGCAATTCCAATTTTAACTTATTTTTCCCTACTAATTAGGTGCTAAGTTTGATTCTTTCTACTTTCTGAAGGTGTGAAAGTTTTTGTGTCTTGGAGTCAGAGTCCTGGCTGTGCTCCAAATGGCTCCAAAAACTCACATTCTTATAATGATTTCCTCACAACAACTTTGTGTGATAGGTAATCAAATATTAATACCATTCCCATTTTAGATATGAGGAAGCTGACGCTCTGAGAGTTAAAGTACATGTCACTCACTCCTCTAGCAAATATCTAAGGTAAGATTTAAATTCTGGTCTTTCAATTCTGAATCAGTATGCTTTCCTTATTCTAGGGATCTTCTTATAGTATTAACTTTGTGGCAAGGGATGCAGTGTATAATTGCATTTACTCCCCCTTCTTTTTTCTTTTTTCAAATCTCTTTGATTTCATTGGTGGAAAGAAAGTAGGAATCATTTTTTTTTCTTTTCTGTCTCTTGCATTGAGAGAAGATATTTGACTTTTAAAAATATTTCAATGAGTTTATGATCTTATCAATATGGATATTGCCTTTATTGAGGCAGATTGCAACCTCTCCATACTATCCTTCATGACCTTGGTCCACATGTTCTTGTAAATCTGTCGGGGGAGAGTGGTCTGCTTGTCATAGTCATCTACTCTGTGAGTCATTCTCTAGTTCTCTCAGTATTACATGGGTATCAGTGGTGCATGACTTTTTGTTATTGCTTGATCATCTCACTCATGTTTACTTTGTAACTCTAGTTGAGGTTTTCTTGACAAAGATACCATTTCTTTCTCCAGCTAGTTTTACAGATGAAGAAAGTGGGGCTAATAGGATTAATTGATTTACCCAAAGTCACTTGGGTACTATTCCAATACACTGGATTAGAACTCAGGAAGATGAGTCCTTCTGACTCCATGACTAGCACTCTATCTACTGTGTCACCTAGCTGTTCCAATTGAAGCTAACTACCAATTAGGTTATCCTGTTTTCTCACTCTATGACCAATCCATCTTTTCTTCCAGTTATACTTTTTCTTTGATAACATCCTTTACCTGAATTTTCCTGCTCACCCATTTGCACCTCTCCACTGCAGTTTGGCTAATCCTCAAATCATATTCTCCTGATCCTAATGTGTATAGTCATGCAATCTTGCTGGAAAAATGATCAAATAGAGATTAGGGGAAAAATTGTAAAATTCAAAATAAATAAATAATTTTTTTTCAAAAAGAAAAATACTCAAATCCCATTAATATGACTGTTCCTTCCAGTGGCATAGATTACAAATCATCTATTTTTGCTCATCCTGTATGACCTTTCCCTGTGGTCCTCCTAAAAGTTCTCCAGAGGGAGTTCACCAAACCAGAGGCCTTCCTTTCTTGTGCTCTCTAACATTGGATTCTCTTACTATGTTCCCTCCTGCATTAGGTGAACAGTCATCTTCTCTTCCTATTGTACATTTCTCCAAAGGCATCTTTTACTATTATTTTTCTTTGAGGTTCTTCACTGTTTACACACCACAGTTTGTTCACATCCATCATATTTCTCTGTGTGACTTAAATTTCCAGTTCTTCAGAATTGTTTTGTTCTATAACTCATAGTCATATATAGCATAAGACTGATTAATGCTTTAGTTAATTTTTTGATATTATTTCCCAAAAGATAATCCAGCCCTCTGCCTTTCTCCTGTTCATTTACAGTGAAATATGTTCTTATGGGTGAGTTTGTATTAATTAAACTTCATATCATAGTTGACAATATAGTCAGTTCCCCAGGTGAATGTTAGGTTAAAAACTCAAGTCTATCTTCTGTAAATCTCTCATAGAAGATCCAGCCAATATATTTCAGGCCTTCTTTTAGGTCTTTCAATATTACATGTTTAATAGGACAGCATGTTATCTCCACAATATCTCTCCTCTCCATCTTCTCTGCACTCACATTGTTACTCCCTTTTTTCTTACCTTCTTACCTAGATTATTGCAATTACTCCCAGTGGGCCTCCCTACTTCCAAACTCTCTCTCTCTCTCTTCCAAGCTATGTTCTAATCAGCAAGCAAAATAATCTTCCTAAAGCACACATCTGATCACATTTCCCTTATGTAAAAATCTTCAGTGGTTCCCTAGGAGAAAAGAATGCCAAGTCTTTAAAGGAAGCTCAATAGCTCAGTGGATGGAATGTTGTTCAGGATAATCCTGGTTCACTTCCAGCTTCAGACACTTATTAGTTGAATGACCCTGAGCAAATAATTTCACCTTTGTCTCAACTGTAAAATGTGATAATAATAATCCCTAACTTCCAGGCTTGTTGTGAGGATCAATGAGGCAATATTTGTAAAATACTCATTATGGTGCCTGATAAATAGTAGGCAAAAATAAAGGCTTATTTCCTTCCTTTCTCTTGGTAAAAGCTCTCAGCAATCTGCCTCCAAATTAAATTTACATCCCTTGATCTATTTTTTGTTCCAGTCCAATTCCATCACAAGTTATCCTTCAGATAATTATCCCTACTGTTGTCTCTCATGCCCAGTCAATCAATGTATATTTTTTTAAAGTGCTATTGGATAGAGTGTTGGGTTGGAACCAGGAAGACCTAAGTTTAAATCTAGTCTCAGACACTTACTAGCTGTGTGACCTTGGGCAAATCATTTAACCCTGTTTGTCTCAGTTTCTTCATCTGTAAAATAAACTGGAGAAAAAATGGCAAACCATTCCAGTATCTTTATCAAGAAAATCCAAAAGGTATCATGAAAAGTCAGGCACAACTGAAAAAAATGACTGAACAACAGGCCTACTAAGGGCTGTAGATACAAAGAAAGGCAAAAGATAGTTTCTATTTTCCAGGAGTTCACAATCTGATGAAGGAAAACAACCCATAGAAGGAAGTGAAAGGCAGTGGGTAGGGTTGGTACTGAGATAAGTCCATGTGAGGGCAGTGGGAAATGAAGAGATGAAATATTCTAGAACTTTTCTCTGTCTTCCCTTTATCATCCCCAATAAGGAGGAAAGGGACCCAGAGCATGAGGATACAGATAAGTTCCAGATTAAATGTAATCTTTCAGGATGATGACCTTCTGGAAATCATGAAGAAATTCAGAGGAATGCAGTCTAGTTGCCTTCTAGAATTCCGATTTCATCTATATTGTTTTTTGTCCTTACAATTGTTCAAAGAGTAGCAATGACATCATAGGCTGATGTCTTGACTGTACATAAACTGGATTTAAGTGAGATAGAATTACGTAAAATCATCAGCTTCACTCTCTTTGCAAGAGTATTCAAAGTTCAGTGACAGGACAAAAGTAAGGACAACTGATTAAGACCTGGAATGCAGTGGATGACCTTGGCATCTTCAATGTCTTACCAAGCTATAACTCTTCCACAGCTCATACTTCAGCCACATTCATTGCTGTTGACACAAATTGTTTTCATTGCCCATTCCATTTGGAGTTTTCACATGCTTGGAGAAGTTATCCCTCCTATCTCACAAATGGTTTTGAAGCCCATCAGTTATCCTCAACCTGATTTAGCCCATCTTCCAAATTACTCTGTCTCCCAATATGGAAGACTACATCATGTGCATGCTACATCTTCTTGGAGCCACAGGTGAGAATTGAGTACCAGGTGGACACCAAATGAGCAGCCCTGAAAAGGGCTTGGTACTCTTTCATACCAGAAATGCCAATCCTCTTTGAATATCTCTTACATCCCTCATCTATCTAAATGTTGCATTTCATCCATAGATGGCAAGTTGTCTGAGGGCAGAGAATATTTCATTTCTTTTTTTTTTAAATTTTTGTCACTAAAGCCTACCATAGTGTCTTACATATTTCAAATAGTAAATATTTGTGACACTGAGTTTCTCATAATTTTTTTGTTGATGTGGATGTTTGCTCTAACAAGTAGATAATCTGACTGAACACAAATAGCAGATTGGAAAATGATTCTTCCCTCTGGGAAACAGTTGTTTTGGTCTATCATTCTATGATTTTTACTTCTTGTTACTGTTCAGTGCCCACTATGTTTGGAGACTTTCCTTCCTCTGGAAGAAAATGTTCATATCACGGGAGTAGTTTCTATAAAGGCATTAGATTTTGTATTTTTGTTTCATAATTTGAAATACATTTAAAAATATTTTTTTACTGTAGTCAACAGAGAAAAATAGTGACTCTTGAGATCCAATTTCCTGTTTCCTTAGAACTTCAAATATACCTGCTCTCAGGAGCTAATCTCTAAGACCACTTCTTGTTCTAAATCGTCTGTTACTAGGAAAGTCTTGAACCTTTCTCCTTCGCTATTATGGATCTTGCCACTTTTTTTTCAGTTTTAATTAGCTTCATTGGCTTCTTTCAAGAGGCAGTTAAAAATCTCATCTTTGACAGCCTTTCTCAAACTCCTAAATTTCAGCCTTTTCTGCTAATTTTTTTTTTAGGTTTTTGCAAGACAAATGGGGTTAAGTAGCTTGCCCAAGGCCACACAGCTAGGTAATTATTAAGTGTCTGAGACGGGATTTGAACCCAGGTACTCCTGACTCCAAGGCCAGTGCTTTATCTACTACGTCACCTAGCTGCCCCTTTTCTGTTAATTATTTCTAATTTATTCTGGGCTTTTAGCTTATTTATACAAAGTTGTTTGCTTGTTTTCTCCCTCATTAAATTATAAGCTCTTTGAAGGCAGATACTGTCTTTTGCATTTTTTTGGTATCTCCATTATTTAGCACAATAGTGCTTAATTGGTGTTGACTGATTTAATAGATATTTATTGTCTAACCTTCATTTGCTAATTTTAGAGGAAATGTGGCAAAAATATGCAAAATTAATCATTGAGGATTTTCATGGATTACCAAGTCATTCTTCTAGGATTTTGTATTTTCTATGTTTTTATAATACTTATTTAGACTTTTTCCAGTTATATTTTTGATAAGCTTCATTTGACAAATTTGCCATTCATAACACAATCTTAAGACTTTTACATCTCCAGAGTAAAAAATTTGCTTTAGTACCACCTTACAGGAGTAGTGGAAACTTGTGACACCCAGCTAGGGTCTGATATTTTTAATGGACATTTACTAATCCAGTGATCCTGGATTTAGAACTTAAAGGGGCCTGAGGGTACAATTATCTCATTTATTAATGAATAAGAAGCTGAGATTCTGGGCAATTAAGTGACTTGCTTAGGGTCACAAAGAGAGAAAGTTTCTGAAGCAGAATTCAAATCTAGATTGTTTTTGGCTCCAAATCCAACATTCCATCTAGCTACTTCCAGGAAAAACAAAAAGGTAGTGTCAGATGTCATAGATATATTGTTTAATATGAAATAGTATTTGATGTTGAGGATTTTGCAACTATAAGTTACTAACCAGATCTATAGGTGTCCTGAAGTCAGAACTGAGAATAATGATTGCTACAGTATGTAGGTTGTTTTTCAGCCTTTTTATTAGGGCCTTTAGCCCCATCCCCAAACCAAAGGGATTTTCCTTGTTCCCCTTTTCTAAAGGACCTTTTCTTCCTGTGGTCTTAAACAGTGACCAGTCTTGAGTGCAGTGCAAACCAGTTCTTAGCACCAGGGAATGATGAGATAAAGGCTGATTGTCAAAGAGAGTGCCCCCTGAATGGGTGCCTCTGAGGGACTAATAAGCAACTCATACTTCTCCTATACCTTCCTAACTTGTAGCTTCTTCTTCCCCACAACCATCTCCTCTGGGGAGGGAGACAAAGACTATTTATTCATCTAGTCATCATTACTTATTTACCTTTTCTCTTTATAGTATTCTGTACTACTTTTGTGCTACCTGCCTTGGAGAAGCTGCCCTAAATGAATGATCTAAATATATTAAAGTGTAGTTTGGCTTAGGGGAATGGGAAAGGGAGATCAGGGAAGGTCACCTACAGAGGATGGCATTTGATCTGAGTCTTGAAAGAAGCCAAGTTGTGTAATTATAATTAATTACTTTTGCTAACCACCATGAGGGACACACTAATTAGACATATACTTCTCAGTGCATATAATCAAACTTTATTAATCAATCGTTAATACTGCCTTCTTCTAAAAACAAAAAACCCCACAAACCTTAGTCTTAGAGGGTCCAATAACTTTCTTTCACAAGAAACTCAAAATGAAGGTTCCTTTCTCCTCACTCAAGAAGTCTTCTCTCCCCTATAGGAGACTGTGTATATTCCTTAAGTGGTTGTCTGGTCAGCCTCTATTAATGACCCTCAAGTCAATATTGGCAATTTAAATTGTCCCAAGTAGAGTACTAGTTCCCAACAAGACCTAGGAGGGCTAAGGATGTCTGAGTGACATGTTGTGAAGAGGAAGTAAAGAGAGGAAGTTGTCAGCAAGCTTTGCAATGAAGAACGAGCTGAGAAAGTGAGAGGAGGGAATTCTATTGGAGTCTTGAGAAGACAGGAAAAAATTTAGAATAGTCACTTGGGCTGAGTGGGAGAGTAAATTGAGTAGGGAGGTGAGAAAGTATTGCCTTGCCACAATGAAGGTCCAGATGAGATTATGTAATCAAACTTTGTAATGAACCCAGTTTCATTTAGCAGCATGGGAAGAAGTGTAAAGGCAGCGCACAGCAGGAGTAATCCAAGGTTGGGGTTTGTCAAGCTACAATCTGTTATGGGAAAAGAGGGCAAAACACTGGAGTTATAAAGATGGAGTTATTAAGTGGAACTGATTCACCAAGTGTTTGAAAGAAGGGAGGAGTATGAGGCCAGTGCAGGAACGTTGATGTGGAAAAGAACTGAAGTGGGGAGAGATTGGAGGTCAAAGTAAAGATAACAATTAGAAGTAGCAATAAGGCAGAGGCAAAGATGGGATGATAAAAGAATATACATAGATAAAGGAATTTCAGAGATCAAGAGCATGTAGTAAAAGAACTAGCAAGATTAATAGAGCATAGTTTAGTGTATAGTGTAGCATAATATAGAATAATGTAAAATTATATAATATTATATACAGTACTATGGTTCAGTGTAAGATATAATAGAAAAGTATAGAATTGAATAGAATATACAATACTATAATATAGCATAATATAGAATAATATGGCATAGTATAGAATAGAATAATGTATACTCATAGAATAATATAGCATATTATGCAATATAATAGAATAGTATAGAATATAACATATTATAATATTTTAAAATAGAATAAAATAGTATTGTATAATATTTGATATAATTGAATACTATTTGTCCTTCAGTTTTGAAGAAGACCACAATATCAGGGAGATGTGATGTCATAACAAGCACATGAATTGGATTTAAGTGAGGGGATGCTGTGCTAGGTCATCAGCCTCACTTTCTCCTCCAGAGCCATATGGGTCGTGGCCAGATAGGAATCAGACAATTGGAAATGGCCCTGTTTGTGGGGCAGTCACGGTTAAGTAACTTGCCCAAGGTCACACAATTAGCAAATGGCAAGGATTGAGGCAGGATTCAAATTCCCATCTTCCTGACTCCAAGGCCAGTGCTCTATCCAGTGCACCCATAGACTTGGATAGTATAATATAGAATAGTGGACTATAGAACAGAGTAGAATGGTACAGTCTAATCTGGAATAGAATAGACTAGTTATAGGATAATATAGCATAGTATATAATAGCATACCATAGAATAGATTAAAAAATATAGAATAGTTAGACAATCTGTTTCTATGATGAACAGTCAGTTTCAGAGAGAAAGATTATGCTTTTCTCAGATTTAAATGAACTGGTCTATTCATTCAAACTCTTAGTGCCCCAGGGCACACTTCCTAAGACTTTAAATTGCAGAAAAGGTACTTATCTACATTGGGGTAGGTTTGAGTCTAGTAGATATGAGATTGAATTTTTTTTCCTGGTACCTCAAAGTGCCCAAGGAAGTCTCTAAATTACAAAGAAGTATAAATCTACATCAGTAGAGATTTCCTGGGTGGAGCCAAGAATAAAGGCAGGAATTCACTTGAGCTTTCCAAAATTCTCCTCCATATAACAGTAAAGAAGCACCTCAAAATGAATTCTGGAGTGGCAGAACCAAAAAGGTCAAGGTGAAACAATTTTCCAGTCCAAGACAATTTAGATTGACCAGAAAGATATATCTTTGTGGAGTAAGTGGAGAACTCACTGGTCAGACTGCTCCTGGCCAACCAGTAATTAGGCTCCCAGGTCCAGGTGCAAAGCCAGCAGCAGGCCTTTAGGATGACCTAAATAGCAACAGAGCAGCAACAGCCAGAGCTCTCAACCCACAGCCTCAAAGGGGATTCAGAAAGCAGGTCAGAAAAATTACAGGAGGTCTTTTGCTGACATTAGGTGAAGGACTGTTGCATTGCTCATAAGTGGTTCTGAGTTACAGTCCCAGGGCAATGAGTAGCTCTAGCAGGAGCAGGGATACCAGTCACAGAAACAGAATGGAAAAGGGTGCTTGTGGCTACTCACTGATCAGAACAAGGTCAGGAGAGCAGTGATCACACCTCTTCTCATCTTATACCACCTTGGAAGAACTGAAGCTTCCAACCCCTAGAATTATCTCTGAATATAGTGGCACACAAAACCTGAAGCTTGGGGCAGTACCCCCTGCCCCCTGGAAGCAGAGCCCAACTTTAATATCAAGTTAAAAGTCAAGAAAAAGGTTGGAAAATGGACAAACCTCAAAAAAAAAAAAACCCAACCTGACACAGAAAATTACTGTGGTGGAAGAAAAGATCAAATCTTAAACTCAGAAGAAGACAATGAGAGCAAAAAAACTACATGAAAATCCTCAAGGAAAAATGTGAATTGGTTTCAGGCTTTAGAAGAGCTCAAAAAAAACATTTTCCTCATTGGAAGTTCTCTATGCCAATCAAAACCCAGGTCTGGAAAAAACAAAAAGACCTAATAATAACATATTATAACATAAAATATATAATATAAATTGAATTGAAACTATTAACTTTTGCAAGATTTTGGAAGCGGGCTAGACCTTGGACTTCTAAACCCAAGTTCTCTAAGATCCAAGAAACAGTGGATGGGGTTCTGTCAGACTCATGTGGGTAGAGAGTCAGCCAAGCAAAGGACTCTCCATGGAAAATGCCCTGTCATCTCTCAATCCCTCAGGATGGACTCTGAGCTCCCACAACAGAAGCACTTAATTGCTGTGATTGTAATAGGGAAGCTGGGGAGAGAGGCAGCCTCTTGAGTAGGAGAGTTCAAGTCCTTAGAGACCAGAGTCTACAGAAGCAAAAGCAGGTGTTGTTAGTTGGTCTTTTACATACACAGAGCCTAGGATCAGAGATCAAGGGCTGGAAGGGAGCTTAGAGGTCATTGAACCATTATTAGGTTGTGTTCATGAGACTGTGAGAATTGTGAGAAGAGGAATTATTTTGTTTATGTTTTTGTTTTTCATGATATCCCCACCACTCAGCATAGTGGCACATATCAGATTTTTAATAAATCTTTTTGAATTGACATACTGCTTTTGCCCCAGCTCACATAGGCAGTACGTCATGACCCCCAATTTAACAAATATAGCATTGTTTCTATTAAATTAAGCTGCCTCATATATGCCAGGAGACAATTGAGTTATTTGACTGAGGAGATCATGAGTATAAGGGATGGCTCTGGGTATAGACCTTGGGCTACTTTGACCAACTTGGCTAGTCATGCATGTGTACAGCACCTACTGGATTTTCAGAACACATTTAGTATTTTAGGAGTGCAAAAAAAAGAAGCATAATTTTTATTCTCAAGGAGCTTAAAGTATAAGCCAGAACCCTTCTCCATTCTGTTTCTTCATGCCACCTTGATACAAGTAGGTGGTGATATTAGGGTATAGGTATCACTTGCCACTGGTGACAGGATATTTCAACAATATCATTGACTTACATCTTGTTAGAATTTCAAAGTTCATGAAGTGTTTTTCTTACAACCCTAGGAAGTTAAAAAAACAAAACAACTTGCTTTTGTTCAGTCTGGTAACTTGATTAGTGCAAGGAATTTTGAGTAAAGATGAAGAAACTGAGAATAGGTGAAGTTAAGTGACTTCCCCAGAGTCACAGCTAATAAATAGAAAGTATACTGACTTTGGTCTTAGAGAACCTAGATTCAAATTCTGGTTTTTGCTATATGTATAACCTTGGGAAAGTCCCATGAAGCTCAGGTTTCTTTGACTATATTTTGTGCAGCATGAAGCTTGATACATCCCCTATCATATAGGTGAGGGTAGCTCTCTTTGACTGACTGTCTGTGTCTTTAAAACTGGAAAGACTCAACCTGCCAAGGCAGATTCAGAAACTTTTTGAAAACAATTACAAAATACTTCTCACACAAATAAAATCTGATTTAAATAACTGGGCAAAGATCAACTGCTCATGGATAGGCCAAGCTAATAATAAAAATGACAATTCCAAAGGTGGCTAGGTGGCACAGTGGATAGAACATTGACCCTGGAGTCAGGAGTACCTGAGTTCAAATCCAGCCTCAGACGCTTAATAATTACCTATGTGTCCTTGGGCAAGCCACTTAACCCCATTGCCTTGAAAAAACTATTAAAAAAATGACAATTTACCAAAATTATAGTAATTTAGTGCCCTAACAATCACAATTCCAAAAAATTACTTTTAGTGAGTTAGAAAAAATTGTAAATAAATTCATATGGAGAAATAAAAAGTCAAGAATTTCCAAGTATTTAATGGAAAAAAAGTGCAAAAGAAGGTGGCTTAACCCTATCAGATCTAAAATTATATTATTAAATATCAGTCATCAAAACTGTCTGGTATTGGCTAAGAAATATAGTGGTGGATAAGTGGAATAGACTAGGTACAATAAAAGGAAATGATTATAGTAATCTGTTTGATAAATCCAAAGAGTTCAGTTATTAGGATAAAAACTTCCTCTTTGATAAAAACTGTTGGGAAAATTGGAAGTTAGTATGGCAGAAACTTGGATTAGACCAGCACCTCACACCCTATACCAAGATAAGATCAAAATGGATGCAGGATTTAGACATTAAAAAAAATATAAGCAAACTAGGAGATCAAGGAATAGTGTACCTGTCAGATCTATGGAAAGGGAAGCATTTTATGACCAAAGAAGAGATGGAGAACATCATTAAAAACAAACTAGACAATTTTGATTACATTAAATTTAGAAAGCTTTTGTACAGACTGTAACCAAGATTAAAAGAAATGTAGTAAATTGGGAAACATTTTTTATAACTAGTGTTTCTGACAAAGGACTCATTTCTATTATATACAGAAAACTGAGTCAAAAACAAGCCACTCCCCAGTTGACATGGTCAAAGGATATGGAAAGGCAATTTACAAATGAGGAAATCAAAGCAATCCATAGTCATATGGAAAATTGCTCTAAATTACTACCTATTAGAGAAATGCAAATTAAAGCATCTCTGAGGTACTACATGACACCTCTCAGACTGGCCAATATGACCAGAAAGGACAATGATTGATGTGGGAAATCTGGGACACTAATACATTCTTGGTGGAGCTGTGAACTCATCCAACCTTTCTGGAGAGCAATTTGGAATTACACCCAAAGAGTAACAAAAATGTGCATACCCTTTGATCCAGCAATACTCACTATTGAGTCTATACCCTGAAGAGGTCATGAAAAAGGGTAAAAACATCACTTGTACAAAATATTCATAGAAGCCCTATTTGTGTTGGCAAAGAATTGGAAATTCAGTGAATGTCCTTCAATTGGGAATGATTTAACAAATTGTGGTTATGTATGTGTTAGAAGACTATTGTTCTATTAGAAACCAGGAGGGATGGGAATTCAGGGAAGCCTGGAAGGATTTGCATGAACTGATGCTGAGCGAGATGAGCAGAACCAGAACAACATTGTACACCCTAACAGCAACATGGGGTGATGATCAACCTTAATGGACTTACTCATTCCATCAGTGCAACAATCAGGCACAATTTTGGGGTATCTATGGTGAAGAATACATCTGTATCCAGAGAAAGAACTGTGGAGTTTGAACAAAGACTATTACCTTTAATTTAAAAAAAAAACACATTATCTTATTATGTAATTTTGCTATCTCTTATACTTTATTTTTCTTCCTTAACAATATGATTTCTCTCTCATCACACTCAACTTAGATCAATGTATACCATGGAAACAGTGTGAAGACTAACAGCCTGCTTTCTGTGGGGGGTTGGGGGTGGGGGGGAGGGAAGCATGATTAAGGAAAAAATTGTTAAAATTCAAAATAAATAAATTTTAAAAATAAACATAGGCATAAGGATGAAAAAAACAGGAAAGACTCAGCAGGAGCTCTATTTCTGTCATCTTTTCAGTTGTGCTCTTTTCAGGGATTTATATCTGCTACACCTGGTATGGACACCATCAACTGAATTGGTAAGAAGGAAAGGACTTGTTTTCCCCTGCTTAATTTTCTTTTACTCTAACTCTGAGGAATAGACTTGGGGGGCTTTGTTTGTTTGTTTGTTTGTCCTTAGTTTCAGGTGCCAGAGCTGGTCCTCGTGGAAATGGGAGATGAAACCATGATGACCTGGGAGCCAGGATTGCAGGCAGGATGGTACAGTTGGACTGTCATGGAAGCTCTAAGAAATCAGGGTACCTGAGACTTTAGGCAGAGGCAGGTTGGGGACTTGGAACGACTGGGCTCCATTGAGACTGGGAACAGAGCTAAGCTGTGAACTTTATCCCCTTCCCCTCCCTCCCTAGAGACTGAGGTTCTGGTATGTATGTCTGTGGGGAGGGAGGAGTTACAGAAATTATGCCTCCTATGTGTGAGGAAGTTGTATAATTGGGAATATATACCTTTGGAAGTAAGCATTCTTTTGTAAAAGCTCCTATGTTAACTTCTCAGAACTGGTTTTCTCATCTGTAAAACGAGGCGTTGAAGTGCATGATTTCTAAGCTCCCTTTTAGGTTCAGAGCTTATGAAAAATGAGAGAAGACTAGAAGACATACTAACTCCAGATCCAGGGCTCTTTCCATTACAGGCATACCTTGGAGATATTGTGGGTTTTCTTCTAGTTCATAAAGCAAATGTTACAATAAAGCCAGTCACACAAATTTTTTTGTTTCCCAGTACATAAAAGTTATTTTCCCACTATATTATAGTTTATTAAGTGTGCAATAGTATTACATCTTTAAAAACCTATATATTGATGTGCATGCATAATAATAACATATACTACATATTTATGTATTAAATATATGTTTTATAAATTAAATATATTGATATATTAAAGTATACATATATTAATTTTAAAATCCTTTATTACTAAAAAAATAACTAACCATCAACCAAGCCTTCAGCAAGTCTTAATCTTTTTGCTGGTGGAGAGTCTTGCATCTCTAGGTGGATATTAATGTCTGGTGACAGTTCAGGATGATGGTTATTGAAGATTTGGGTGACTGGCAGTTTTTTAAAATTAGACTACTGAAATTTGCTCCATATATTAACTCTTTCTTTAACTTGAACACTTAGAAGCCATTGTAAGACTACTAACTGGTCTAATTTCAAGGTAGTTGTGTCTCAGGGAATAGGTAAGCCTGAGGAAAAAGAGAGAGATTAGGAACCACAGGTTGGTGAAGCAGTCACAGCACACACAACATTTATCGATTAAGTTTGTCATTTTATATGGTGCAGTTTGTATTGCCTCTAAACAATTAGAAAAATCAAAGATCACTGGTCACTAATTACCATAACAGACATAATAATAATTAAAAAATTTATAAGAATTACCAACATTTTACAGAGACATGATGAAAATGGTGTTGATAGACTTGTTTGAGGCAGGGTTGCTGTAACCCTTCAATTTATAAAAAAATGTTATATCTGTGAATCTTAGTTGTATGAAGCTCAAGAAAATGAGGTTTATCTGTATCCCACACTGCCAGGAGGGAAAGGTTAGTTTACTATGCTTCTGATTATCAACTAAAGTTGCTTTTGAGTGGTCATGTTTAGTTGTTATCAATCCATTTCTCCCTCTTATCCTCTTTGCTCTTTGAAATGACCCTAGCTCTGATAAAAAGGAAAAAGTATCCATGTCAAACATATTTTGATGACCAACCAATGGCAATTATTTAATACTTAAGGAAATGGAAATGGAAATCTGGTAACCAGAAAAAAAGAAAATGTACCAGAGAGTATGTCATTTTCAACATAAAAGTCAATGTTTGACATTCAGTCCATTAACACAAAAGCCAAAGAAAAGAGTGGAAGATTGAGACCTCACTAGAAAGACTAGAAAGAGGAGATAATCAAGCATCTACTACTTGCAAGTATTTTTATTAGGCACTAGGGGAAATAATAATAGTTATAAACTAAGCCAGACTTTCAGCTTACAGTCTGTAGGTTGTCTTCCTCTAGCTAGATTGTAAACTTCTCCAAGGCAGAAATTGTTCTGTTTTTGTCTTGTTATATGCAGAACCTGGCACAATGATTGGCATATAACTGGCATTTCCTTGATGCTTTTGGATAGTTTTAAATCTTTAAAACTGAAAAACTGCCATAGATCTAGAACACATTTGATTATAGGCAAGGCAAAGATGCAAAAATATTGACTAGGTCTTGATTGGCACAGAAAGTTAAAACTAAAGGTTGACATAGGACTTTAAGAAATAACCATTGGGCAGGCTAGGTGGCATAGTGGATAAAGCACCGGCCTTGGAGTCAGGAGTATCTGGGTTCAAATCTGGTCTCAGACACTTAATAATTACCTAGCTGTGTGGCCTTGGGCAAGCCACTTAACCCCATTTGCCTTGCAAAAACCTAAAAACAAAAACAAAAGAAATAGCCATTAGCCAGAGATGAGGATCTCTGAGATGGAGTTCTTAAAAATCTATCCCCTACAAAAGCAGGGGTAAGGATGGAGATCTTGATATTGGGAGTGAATTTATATTATTTGCTGTCAGACCCACACAGATCAGCAGCAGCAAAATATTCAGAATGAATTGAGAATACTAAGTCATCTCATCAACAGAAAGATACTTTGGATTGAATGTAGAGAAGTATGCCAAGATAGCAAGAGGATTAGCAGTCATAATAAAACTATTACAAATTTGAAGAAGCTGGAAGATTTTGATAATCTGTGAGACAGTGGTCCCAGCTTTTGGGTCATAACTGCTCTCTGAAAGAGATTTACAAATTCATATGTACAGCAAAATTGTTCATTTGGCCTTTATTTAGAATCAACAAAATATGTAGAATGAATAATTGTTTCCCAAATATATTTAGATAATGTTGTGATTAACAAAACACAAATACATTTTAAAATGTAACTGAATTCCTGATAGCTTTTAGTTAGCGAGTATTTTCTCAGACAATGATTATCAAAATAAAAAAAACAACAACTTTGGTGCCAGGAACAAGAACCACAAATCATATCTAGCACTGGCAGCATGGTGAGAAAGTGCACCCCAGGATTATGATGTGAATGTTTTTAGCTATTTTTCTATGTCATTTTTAGCAAATGACTTTATTAAGAACTAATTACACCTATTTTGTTGTTGATTATTCAGGTATGTTTGACTCTTCAAAACCCCAAGGGCATGCCAGGCCCTTCTATCCTTTCTCTCAAAGTCTCTCCAAGCTTATATTTGTTGCTTCCTTGACACTATTAGCTAATTGTTAACAAGAACCACACCACTGGGGGCTCATGAGCTAAGGTGTTAAAAGGGCAAACCAATAGGATTGCCCCTAGAAGTTACCACTTTCTAGGAACTCAACTCACCAATATGAATGTAAGTATGAGAGGAATAGTCCTGTCTGGACTATACACTAGAAAAGATAGATAACACTGCTTAAAATGCATATGTGTGAAAAGAATAATGTGTTGAAGAATGGAAGAGATGGTCAACAATTCTTAATTATATATTCTTGGGGAGCAGAAATTATCTTCATTGAGAGGGTTATATTTTAGTACTTTTGAAAATAAATGTCAGCATTTTTTAGGAATTTATCATGCTTAATTAAAATAATGAAGTCATTCTGTGAAGAGTTACTTGGGATGGAACAAGAAAAATGTCCAGCACCCCTATCCTGTCACTCTTGATGTCCATGTTGTCAGGCATTACAGTCAATATTACCTCTCAAACTGGTACCATACAGAATGCTCCCTTATCTGTTCTAAACAGATTTGTGGTAGCCATTCAAATTCCTCAAGGAAAAGAATGCTAAAAATGATTTGAAAATATTTCTGTTCCAAATGAAGATTTCTATCAAGGGCATCACAAGTCTTGGGGGCACCGTGGTTCATGACCTTTGAATCATCCTTAACTTCTCGCTTTCCTATATATTCTGCATTCTATCAGATGCCAAGTGTTATCAGTTCTCCCCTCCCTCCACATCTTTCACATACACTGATTTATCTCTACTCACATGACCATCACCCTAGATTAGGCCCTCATCACTTCTCACCTAGATTTGTGCAAAAGACTCCCAATTTGTCTCCCTGTCTTATCTTTTCCGTCTTCAATCTTTCCTCCACACAACTGCCAAAGTGACACTGCATTCCTAAAGCAAGGGTTTAACCATGCCAATATTATGCTCAATAAAATGTAACAACTCTAGGGTTTCCCCTCACACCCTACAAATTGGCAAAAAATGACAAAAAATTTTAACAGAGTTGGTGGGGTTGTGGAAGGATAGGCATACAAATATGTTGTCACTGGAGCTGTGAAATGCTACAACCATTTTGGAAAACAGTTTGGAATTATGTAAATAAAAAACTAAAATGCCTTTGAACTAGAAACTCTGTTACTAGGCTTATATGCCAAGGAAGCCATCAAAAAGAATAAAGTACTCATATACTCCAAATTATTTATAGCAGAACTTTTTGTGATAACTAAGAATTAGAAACAAAGCTATCAATTGGGGAATGTAGACAAGCTGTGTATATGAATGTAATAGAATAATAGAATGCTGTAAGAAAGATGTATGTGATAGATACACAATCTTAGAAGCACAGAAAGATCTATACAAACTGATACAGAATGAAGTAAGCAGAACCAAGAAAACAATACAACAACAACAAAACTACAAGAACAACTAAAAAATCAAAAGCAAATGACAGAGAGAATACTGGAAAATTATTGGATATATGTAAAGGTAAACAATTTCTGAGTAAAGAAGAGATAGAGAACAGAGTGTGGTATAAAATGGATAATTTTTATTACATTAAATTAAAAGGTCTTTTGTGTAAAAAATGTAATCAAGATCAGAAGGAAAGCAGAAAATTGGGGGAAACGTCACAGACAGTTGCTCAGATAAAGGTTTCATATCTCAAACATATAGAACTTTATAAAATCTATAATAATATGAGTCACTCTCCAATTGATAAATGGTCAAAAGGATATTAACAGGCAAGTTTAGATAAAGAAATTAAAAAAATTATAATCACATGAAAAAAATTTTACCTATCAGATTGGTTAAAATGATTGAAGGGGAAAACGAAAAATGGAGGATCTGGAAAGACTGGTACATTAATGCATTGTTAGTGGAATTGTGAACTAATCCAATTATTTTGGACAGAAATCTGTAATTATGCCAAAAGAGTTATTAAACTGTCTATATACCCTTTTGTGGGGGATAAATTTGCCCTAAAAGAAATTCTCAGAAATTGGGTCTGAGCAAAAGAAAGTTTTTGTTCACATTCTCTCTGGAGAGGTTGCATCCAAGTCAGACTGCTATGCTGAGGCAAGGTAAATTGAGTTTTTATAGATTCGAACCATAGTGCCCCTGCCTAACCCATAGACTGGGACTCCAGAGATACAATCCATGTGGAAAATCTACCCCAGCAACAGACACAAAGAAAAGAATAAATTGTTTTCCTGTCAGGAAAGCACTTCCTTCTCATTTCTGTCTTTTCCAGCCCCTAATTTCCTTCAAAGTTTAGCTTAGATACCTTTTCCTATATTAAAACTTTCTGATACCCCTAACTTCTAGGGCCTCCTCCTCCCATTATTTTTTTTCATTTAAAATATATTTTGTGTCTACTTGTCTACCTTGATCAAATGTAAACTCCTAGGGGACAGAAACTGGTTCATTTTCATCTTTCTATTTCCAGAAAAAAATACAGAATGATTAGTACATAGCAGGTTCTTATAAGTCACTTTCCTGTCTTCTACAGAGCTAAAGACTTACTACAGATCTAAAGACCATCTAAAAAGATGGTCAGAATGTTGAGACTAAGTATATCATATTTATTAAATATCATATTTAAATATTTAGATATGATATTTAAAAGAAATCAAAATCAAAATTGTTCCCAAGTTGCAGGATTTGGAAGAGTGCTGGGGACTCCTCCCCTCAATCTGAGTATCTTTTTTTTTTTTTTTTTTTAGTTTTTGCAAGTCAATGGGGTTAAGTGGCTTGTCCAAGGCCACACAGCTAGGTAATTATTAAGTGTCTGAGGCCGAATTTGAACTCAGGTACTCCTGACTCCAAGGCCAGTGCTCTATTCACTGCACCACCTAGCTGCCCCTCAATCTGAGTTCTGGAATATGGCTGATGTCCTTATCTGCATTTTTCTCGTTAAGGAATCCTAGCAAATTCTGATTAATATAGAACTGTGTGTGTGTGTGTGTGTGCGTGTGTGTGATTTGTTCCTTAAGAGATCTATTATCAGAAGACAAAGAACTCTCTGCAGAGATCCCTAGTAGTAGATGAGGCATGATAGACAAAGTCACTAGATTTGGTGCAGTAGAGTATAAATAATTCATTGCCTCTAGTTGTTATCCTGCTTGCTCATAGCCTACATCTTAAATAATTAATTCACTTCAACACTAAAAGTATTTCTGACCATAATTCAAATCATTCCCACCCTTTTGCCTATTAACAATATGCAATCATTTCCACCTTGGTGAAGGATTTCTCAAGTGAGGTACTTTTACTTACATATCATCAGCTATGGTCAGCTTCTCTAGGACTCATCATGTCTCAGTCAAAACTTAAGGAGCCAGAGTAGTACAATGGAAAGATCAGTGAATTTGGGGTTTACATTTCTTGGTTCAAATCCTATCTCCATTGCTTACTTTTGTGTCACATTGGATAAGACATTTGACCTCCCTGGGTTTCAGGGAGGTCAGTTGAAAAATGAGGGGTTTAAATTAGATGTCCAAAAGATAAGTTTAGGTTTAAGTTATCACTGTTTGGTCAGTGGACTGGTTTGATTTGATACTGGCTTGTTTAAAAAAGATTAGGGAGGGAGCAAATAACTATTAAATGTCTGCTATATACCAAACACTTTACAAATATCTTATTTGATATCTACAACAACACTGGAAGATAGGTTTTATTATTATCCCTATTTGACAGTTGAGGAAACTTAGCTGAATTGAGTTTAAGTGACTTATCCAGAATGTAAGCTTCTTGAAGGCAGGGACTGTTTTGTTTTCCTTTATGCCCTCAGTTTTAACAAAGTACATAATAAATAATAAATGCTTATTGATTGGTTGCTTTATCTCTTTTCTCTATACATCTTCTTTCATGATCTCATCATTCCTCATCATCATAATAATAATCAATTATTAACTCTATGCAAATGATTCCTAAATATATATTTCAATGATGACCAACTCAAAGAAGGGGATTAATCGACTGACTGATTGATTGACCCAGCTCTGATCTCTTCTCTGAGCATTCCACTTCTCTAACTCTACACCAAACATCTTCATTTGCATGTTTCTTTAGCATTGCAAACTCAACAAGTCCAAAATAGAACTGATCATCTTTTCCACAAAACTTCCCCTTCTTGCAACTTCTGTTCTTGCTCATGGTATGACCACCTCCCTAGGTGCCCAGATCTTTTGACCCCAATGTCATTTTTGAATGTTCTCTCTGCTCTAACACCTTTCTCTATCAACTAACTCCTACCTCTATCCATTAATGTAGTTTTTATTCATACATTCCCCTCTATTTCCACCATCTTACTTAGTTCAGGGCCTATCACCTGTTGGGGGTGAGCCCTATGTCAGTACCTTGTTAGACCTTAGTAAACACCCACACTTAGAGAATAAGAAAAAGTTACTATACTTTTAGAGAAGACCAAGAAGCACCATTTTCCTAAGAAGAGACTGTCTTTTTTCCTTTTTTATATCCCCAGTACTAGTACAATTCTCAGCACATAGTAGATGTTTAATGAATATTTATTGACTTACTTAATCAGGCTCATATTGAGGACAAAATGAGATATTCATAAGTCATTGAATAGCTAACAAAAGGAGTCTTACTTTACCCTATTATTTCAAGGACCCACATAAGGTACACAATGACCCTTAGTTTTTCACAATGAGTACCACCCTCCCACCTTCCATGCCAAATTTCCACATAGATATTCATCTGATTAGCAGGGCAGAGGGGCTCACATGATTTTATATATATCCACCTAGAAAGATGGACTGATGTGAACAGGAAGTTGTACCGAGGGAGGAAGGGGTCAGTCATGGCCTGGGGATGCTTTCTTTACCTTTGAGGGAAAACTAATCGTCCTGTTGGAGGAGCAGGGGAACCCAGGTGATACTGACACTATCACATCACTTCTTATCAGGACAGCTATATTCTCCTAATTTACCTGTAGTCTCTCCCTTTTTCAGTGGATTCTCTGCATTTCTGCCAACAGTTTTTCACCATTTCATCTCCTTATTTAAGAATTTTCAAGAAATTTACTATTCCAACTGGAATTTTGACCTGTCATTATCTCATTTCAATCTAGCTTTCAGGTCTCAATTTGTACTTCATGTACACTAAGTTCTATCCAATCTCATTGTAACAAAGGCAAATCCATCGAGCAGGCATTCTTGTTCCATGAGGATGGACATATTATCTGACTCTTTGCTAAAGAAATGGAGCATTCAGAAGCCCCTGGCAACCAGGTTGCACAATGCATAAAACACTGGGCCTGAATTCAGGAGGACCTGAATTCAAATGCAGCCTCAGATACTGCTTTCTGAGCTTTGGCAAGTCACTTGAACTCTTTGCCTCAATCTTCTCAAGTACAAAAATTTCCATAATGATACTTCCCAGGTACTGACATGTTGAGAAGATCCAATAAGATAATATTTATAATTTGCTTATCACAATGTCTGGTACACAGTAGGAAATGTATAAATGCTAGCTATTATTGTTGTCCCTGTTGTTTTGGACTATGTCAAAGAAAACTGGTGCTTGAAACAGTAAACTTTCTATTTAATATGCTAAAAAAGAGAAAATCTTCTACTTTCTTCTCTTTCCAAGCACATTGACCAGGACTGGAAATCTCTCTTGTACATTCATTGAAGTAGAAAAAGAATCACTCTCCCTTGCCATGACTATATTTAGAAATATCTATACTTTCTGGAGACTGGACCTCAAGTCTCTTGGTGCCTCTTTTGCTTTGTGTTACTTTACCTGAGCATAGATGCTTAAATAAAGATTCTGAGATGTAGGTCTTCAATCTTGGCAGAAACCTTATGAGCTTTTGAGTTCTAGAATCATGGAAAAGTTTAGATACTGAGTTCTCAATGAGAATTGCTTCCTATACTGCATCCTTCTCAAAGAAAAAAATAACTCCTGCCAGGACAATGAGCCTTGTATGCCCTGCTAGTCAAAAGATCTTGAGTCAGATGCTGCTCAAAGCAGACTGAGGTAAAAGTGAAATCTGCTCATTCATTCTATATCTCCCTAGTTTTCACCTGCTAGGACAGTGTAATAGTAGTGATGAACTTTTGTGAGTCCTTTGAATAGTCTATGTGTTTTTATATCTGATTATTGGCTTATGTGAGTCCTTTGTCAAGGGTTATTGTTTCATACTTTCAATATTTCTAAATGAGTACATGTGAGTCTGTTCTGTTTTAAGCAAGTTGAGTGGTGAAAGAAATAAAGAACTTTTCTGAACCCTATTTCTAGTACTTTGAACATAGAGAAACTTTTCTTTAAGGGACTTTGATCACCTCCTTTGGGAAAATTTTAAGTATGGCAATCCTAAGCTTTGCTGGGAATGGAGTTTCTTAGAAAAACTGAAGATGGGGACAAAATGAGTCAGTATTTGAGAAAAGTCCAATCTCCTCCCTTTAGAGGTCAGACTTCCTCAAGACTGAACCAGGAATGTTTAATCCCCAAATTAAAGACATTAATGAAGGGTTCTCCAACCCCAGATCAGGTTGTAGGTGATACAATCCTATGCTTTCTTAGCTATGTTTACTTATATAGATATTCCTACATGCTAAAATACAATCCTTTCATATTACCTTTTGTTGAATCCTTTTCTTCCTCCTTGGTCTTGTACAGTGTTCCTTCCTTCATGAAGCCTTCTCTGGTTCCCACATCTTTACTCCAACACTTCCCTCTAAATCTATCTTCTTTCATAAAATTTTCTTGCTATGCTACACCTAAAGACCACTAGTTCTTAACTTAGAATCCATAAACTTGGTTTTAAAATATTTTTATGGGGACAACTAGGTGGTGCAGTGGATAGAGCACTGGTCCTGGAGTCAGGAGGACCTGAGTTCAAATAGGACTTCAGACACTTAATTGCCTAGCTGTGTGACCTTGGGCAAGCCTCTTAAACCCATTGCCTTGCAAAAACCTAAAAAAAATTAAATATTTTTATGGCTATATTTCAATACAACTATTTTTCTTTGTGACCTTCTCTCCTTTATGTATTTAAAAACTCAGAGGAAGACAACAATAGCAGCTGTAATAAGCCTTAAAGAAAAATGCTAATTGTACCTGAACCCAACAAGAATTCCTGAAAGAGTTAAAGAGGGAGATGGAGGAAAAAATGTAAAAAATAAATGAGAGTGATAGAACAAAATTATGAAATAAAAATAAATGTTTTTTTTTAAAAAAAACACACAAACTACTGAAGAAAATAATACTTTAAAAACCAGAACTAGTCAAATGGAAAAAGAGGCATAAATATTCACTGAAGAAAATAATTCCCTTTGTTTTTGCAAGACAATGGGGTTAGTGACTTGCCCAAGGAAACACAGCTAGGCAATTATTAAGTATCTGAGACTGGATTTTAAATCAGGTCCTCCTGACTCCAGGACCAGTGTTCTATCTACTGCACCACCTAGCTGCCCCAAATAATTGCTTAAAATTAGAATTGGGCAAGTGTAAGGTCTTGGAATATGCTGTTCTAGAAGGCAAAGGAGTTAGAATTATAAGCAAAAATGTCTACCTAAAAACTGAGTATAAGCCTTCAATGGAAAAAGTGGATTTTAAATGAATAGAGGACTTTCAAGCATTCCTGATTAAAAGTCCAGCACTGAATAGAAAATCTGACATTCAAATACAAGACTCAAGAGAAGCATAAAAAGGTAAACATGAAAGAGAAATCATAAGAGACTCCATAAAGTTAAACTATATAATCCTTTAAAGGAAGATGATGCATTTAATCCCTAAGAACTTTAATCTTTATTAGGGCAGTTAGCAAGAGTCTATATAGTCAGAAGGCATGGGTGTGAGTCAATTAAGTTGGGATGATCTAAAAAAATGAAGATGTGGGAAAAAAGGAGGCACTTGGAGAGGGGGGGGAAGGGAGAGATATAAAAGGGGAAAATTATCTCACATAAAAGAGTAACATGAAGAAGAGCTTTTTCAGTGGAGGGGAAAATGGGGGGGGTGACAGACTTGTTTGAACCTCACTCATATATGTATGTATGCATGTATATATATATACATATACACACATATGTGTGTTTGTGGGGCAGCTAGGTGGCACAGTGGATAAGTACTGGCCTTGGAGTCAGGAGGACAGGAGTTCAAATTCAACCTCAGACACTTGACACTTACCAGCTATGTGACCTTGACCAAGTCATTTAACCTTGATTGACTCACATCCAGGGTCATCTTCAGGCATCCTGGTTCAAATCTGGTCACTGGACCCAGATGACTCTTCAGGTGAAAATGGGACTATTGACTTAATATAGCACTCCTTCATTCAAATTCAGTTCATTTACTTTTCATTGGTATCACCTCCTTGATGTTATGATTTTCTTTAAGAATGAAGGACAAAGGGCTGCTAGGTAGTGCAGTGCATACAGCACCAGCCCTGGAGTCAGCAGGACCTGAGTTCAAATCTGGTCTCAGATACTTAATAATTACCTAGCTGTGTGACCTTAACCCCATTGCCTTGCAAAAAAAACCCAAACAAACCCTAAAAAAAGAATGAAGGACAAAAACATCACATGTGTATGTGCATGAACATGTATATATGCATGCATGCATATTCACATATACACATAAATACTCAAGTGAGTATAGAAATCTGTCTAACCTAAGAGGAAAACCTAAGAGGAAAACAGAAGGGGAAGGGGATGAGAGAAAGAAAGGGAGAGGGGGAATGCCAAAAAGGAGGGCAGATTAAGGGAGACAGTCTTTTAAACAAAAGTCTTTTTTTTAAAGGTTTTTACAAGGCAAATGGGTTAAGTGGCTTGCCCAAGGCCACACAGCTAGGTAATTATTAAGTGTCTGAGGTCACATTTGAACTTAGATCCTCCTGACTCCACCACGCATGCTCTATCCACTGTGCCACCTAGCCGCCCCTTAAACAAAAGTCTTTTAAATAGAGAAAGGAGAGAGAGAGAGAGAGAGAGAGAGAGAGAGAGAGAGAGAGAGAGAGAGAGAGAGAGAAGTATGAACAAAAGAAAATAGACTGGATCAGAAACTAAAATCTAGCAATATATTGTTTATAAGAGACACATTTGAAAAAGAAAGACACACATATATACATAGTTAAAATAAGAAGATGAAGCAGAATCTATCTTCAACTGAAGTAAAAAAGGCAGGGGGCAGAAATCATGATTTCAGACAATGCAAAAGCAAAAGTAGACATTAAAAGAGATCATTAGAGAGTACATTTTAATAAAAGCAATAAAATCATATCAGAAACTTTACAGCAATAAGATATTTCCCAGATGATATATTTTTCAAGAGATAGAAAAATGTAGTTTTCAGAAGAAGAAATCAAAGCTAACTATGGTCATTTAGGAGGGGGGAAGAATACTCAAAATCACTATTGATTAGAGAAATGCAAATTAAAACATCTCTGAGGTTCTACATCATACATATTAGAAATGACAAAAGCTGGAAGAGATGAGGGAAAATAGATACACTAATGGACTGTTGGTGGAATTGTATACCATTTTTAGCGAACAATTCAAAAGCATGCCCAAAGGGCCATAAAACTTGTGTATTCTTCGACAGAGTATTAACTCTTCTAGGTCCATACTTCAAAGAAATAAAAGAAAAAGAAAAGGACCTATATATTTAAAAATATTTATAGCAACTCTTGTTATTGTGGCAAAAAATAAGAAATTGATAAAATTTAAGTCAATTGTAAATGGTTGAACAATATGTGGTATATGATTGTGATGGCATACTATTGTGCTGTAAGGAATAATGAGAGAGAGAGTGGTTTCCAAAAAATATGGGAACATCTATATGAAGTGATACAAAGCGAAGTGAACAGAACCAGGAGAACATTAAACATAGTAAAAACAATATTGTAATGATGATCAACTGTAAATGACTTAGCTACTCTGATCAAGACAATTAACCAAGACAATTCCAAAGGACTTATGATGAAAAATTCTATCCACCTTCAGAGAAAGAATTGAGTGCAACTGAAGCATAGTTTTATCACTTTCCTTATTTTTCTTTCTTTTTAGAAACAATCTGGCTAATATGGAATTATGTTTTGCATGATTTCACATGATAATTCATATCACATTGTTTGGGGTATGGCAGAAGGAAGGAGAATTTGTAACTCAAAAAATTTTTAAAAGAATATTAATAATAATTTTTTTAAAAAAGAAAAGCATCAAAGTGAGATGAGCAGAACCAGATAAACACTGTACACCCTAACAGCAACATGGGGGTGATGATCAACCTTGATGGAGTTGTTCATTCCATCAGTGCCAGGGACAATTTGGGGCTGTCTGCGATGGAGAATACCATCTGTATCCAGAGAAAGTACTATGGAGTTTGAACAAAGACAAAGGACTATTACCTTTAATTTAGGAAAAAGCCTGATATCTTATTGTCTGATCTTGCTGTCTCTTATACTTTATGTTTCTTCCTTAAGTATATGATTTCTCTCTCATCACACTCAATTTGGATCAATGTATACCATGGAAACAATGTAAAGACTGGCAAATTGCCTTCTGTGGGGGGAGGGAAGTAAGATTAGGGGAAAAAATTGTAAAACTCAAAATAAATAAAATTTTTAAGTACAAAAAAAAAAGAAAAGCATCATCAATAAGATTCTCTCTCACTTAGCACCTGAACCTCTCAGTCAAGGAGTAGTAGGAAAAGCTCCTACTGGAATAATTTAGAATGAGAGGGGTTGTTTTGTCAGTTTTACTTTGTATGATGCATCAGTCCTTGTTTTTCCCCAATTTGCCACTGTTTTCACATAAAATGAAGTGTTCAAACCAGATCACTTTAAAGGGTCAACAAATTCTAAATTAATGAAACAGAAATTATAAGTGTAATCTTAAATAACAGGAGCAGCCTCTTCTTCTTGGGATAGAGAGGAAAGGGAGACCGTCACATCATTGTCTACTTGAATGTTTGAGAAAGGGACAGTTCAACACTGCTGTTTGGCCATAGCTGGAAAGGTGGCAATGGTTGGCCACTCACAAACACCAGTCACTTTAGTCACCTTTTTTGTCTGCGCTAGCTGCCATTTTACATCCTCATGGCTGCATGTGTATCTCCTCCCAAACCTGTACACTCATCCCCTCTCATTATTGCTTCTGCTGCTGTATACATTTGCTACCAGTGATTTGCAGGAGAGACAATTGTTAAGTTTTCAGTGTGAGCACTTACACTTGGAAAATCAATAGAGTACAAATCAGGAATGGTTTATTATTTTGTTGATTGTCTAGATTTAACAAAGTAATAGAGAAAATATTAACATTGGAAATTAAATTTATTGGTATATTTTTTGAGGGGAAGAGAAAAATGGTTTTAAACATTTGTCAGCACACACCAATTCAACTAATAATAATCTCTTCATCTCTTCCAAGGAAGAAAACTGCTACTGTTTTTTTGAGACACACCTCCTTTTCCATCCATTGATTCTAGCAAGCCAGATGATACTGCTCTGCCTATTGGCCTTCATCCCAGCTGCTGTTCTCTGCTTGGGAGAGGTATCCCAGGGCTGCATGCATATAATTTGTCTTAACGCAAACACAATCCTCAAACACCTCACCTATAAACATCATCACCTATAAAATAAATTTCCCTAAAATAATTAGTTTACTGATCATTCATGAAAAGGAGGGATAAATTTTGAGTTAAACAATTTGGCACTTACACTGACTGTTGTAATTGACCAGATTTATTTTTTGCTGCTTTACATTTTGTCTTTATATTGTTGTTGTTTTGCATATATATATATATATATATATATATATATATATATAATCACATATTACAATATGTAATATTGTAAAATTTTTCCTCCACTTTTTAAACTTTGCATCATTTTATATGGCTTCCCCCTTTGTCTCACAGTTTTTTATATTTGACATTCCTTATCGTGCTCTAATATTCCATTATATTTCTGGGTCACAGTTTGTTTAGCACATTCACCAATCCTTGGACACCTATCTTATTCTCAGTTGTTGGTTTTGGGGGGGGGTTTGGGCTATGCAGTAGGGTTAAGTGACTTGCCCAAGGCCACACAGCTAAGTAATTATTAAGTGCCTGAGGTTACATTTGAACTCAGGTCCTCCTGACTCCAGGGCTGGTGCTCTATCCACTGTACAAGCTAGCTGCCCCTTGTTCTCAGTTTTTGTTATCACAAATAATGCTTCTGTGAATATTTGGGGCTAATATCTTTTCTTGCTGACAAGAAAAACCTTCTTGGAGGAGACATATTTTCTTTACAAAGAGACTCTTTTCACCCCACATCCAAGCTTTTCTTTGTTCCTTGCATTTTAAATAGTTGCTAGATATCTTTATTTTCCATTCCAAATATTGTGTCCAGGGTATTTGCCTTAACTATTCAACTCTTTTATCTCAGGGTCTGATCCCTTCTTTCTGAGAGAAGCCTGTCCCCATGGATCTTGTGGAGGTTCTATACCCTCCCCTCTGTTCCCCTCAACATGCCAGGAAGCCCTGACACAGGTGACCAATGGTCATCATTCATAGTCTAACCCATATTGAATGTAGAACCAGGTGGAATCTATGGCAGAGTAATATGTAGATCCCACTCCTGGGGTCTGTTTTTGCATCTCTCGAGAGCCTGCTGTTCTGTACCCCACTGGCACATATGGTCATCCATTTTCCATGTGATTAGAATAATGCACGATCCATAATACATCATAGCACAGTAACCAATCATCTGCTTTTTTCATGACCCAAGGCCAGCTTCTCCCTCGCCTTGTCAAACAAGCACTGTGGGAACCTGCATTAACTCCTTCAAAGCATGGGAGCCCTTTTAGTAAATTGGTGTCGACATGCACGGTTAAAATAACCAGGCTATTTTCCCCCTGCCATGCTAATTCATAGTCTTCCTTTGAAATCTACTGTTCATTGTTACCAAAGGCTCTCAGATTCTGTTTGAAATAAACAGTAGGGAAGGCTTTTCCCTTCCCCAAATGCTCAGCTTACAGTTTTTCTTCTCATCTATTACTTCTTGATTATTTCTTCACTAATACCAAATTCCTTTTCCTCACCTCCATTTAGCTTAGTGCACTATTGTTCTCTGTACTGTATATTTATTTTCTTTGTTTGCTTGTGTTAGAACCGTAATCTGGCATGGAGTATAGGAGATTGGGCCTTGGAATTAGGAAGATCTGGGTTCACATCCTTCTTTTGGTGCCATAAAACAAGTCATTTAATCTGTTCACATCCCAGGCAGCTCTCTAAGATGCTAGTGCCATGATTTACATGTGCAATAGGGCAAGGGTTTCAATACCAAGGTCAATTCAAGAAAAAAAGAAAGAACAATTCATTTTAGTCCCATATGTACATTTAGGAATGTGTATTTTTATTTTGTTTTAATTTTTTTTGAGTTGATTAAAAGGGCAAAAACCACAAGGCCCACACCATAGTGACCTATTTCAGCTAACTCTTAAAGTTCGCAAGGCTACAGGACCTCAGTCTATCCTGTTCTATTCTGAATTACCAGTTCTCCCCATCTAATCCATATGTCTACCTGCAGCTAGGCATTTAGATGTTAGTAGAAAATAATGAGGCTATCTCTCCATCCTATGGTACATTAAGGTTACAAAGTAAATTTCTCAGGATGGTCCTGATTATAAATAATATATATATATATATTTTTCTAATAAGGACTAGATTTGTAATTTTATTGACATAGGCCTACTCTCAGTGAGGAAACACTCCCTCACTCCCATAAATACAGATCTGCAAAACATCTACAGTTTATAGTTTTAGAGGACTGAGAGATTTAATGACTTTTCCAAAGTCACATCATCTGCATAAGCGAGGGTCAGAACTTGAATTCCAGTTAGCTAACTAACCACTGTGAAATGTCTCTCTTAGTAGAAGTGTTACTATCTATATTTCATAGATGAGGAAGCAGCTGAGGTTCAGAAAAATTAAGTGACTTGCCCCAATTCTCACAGGGAATATAAGCAGACAGAACAGGATTCACACCCATGACCTCCAGTTTCTTATTTGTGAAAGGAGAACATCAGAGTTGTATTCTCTAAGATCTAGTGCTCAGATCCTTTGAAATAGCTGTAGCTTCAGAGAACTTCCCTACATATTGGAAAGTTTGATGCCCAGGTGGAAGAAGACAAGGGATTTCAATTGTGTGCATGGTCCATAGAACCATTGCCAAGGTGCTAGGAAACCTGGATACTCATTGAAAGCTCCACCAGTGACAGGCAAATTGAGGGTCTAGGGTCAGCCGTTTGACCTAAGTTTGCCCTATTTCTATAAAATGTTATGGTTGTTTTTTGTTGTTTCCAACGTTTTATGACTCCACTGGAATGGTTTGCCATTTTCTTCCCTAGCTCATTTGACAGATGAGGAAACTGAGGCAAAGAGGATTAAGTAACTTGTCCAGAGTCACACAGAGGCCAAATTTGAACTCAGATCTTTCAGACTCCAAGTGCTGACAGTCTCTACTGCACCCACTAACTGCCCATTAAAACAAAACATACTAGTATGCATGCTGCATCTACCTAAGAGAGCCAGGGCTGAATGAGAGGTTGCTTATGAATGGTTTCATAAAGGGAAACAAAAGATATTGTTGCTACTGCCAGCAAAATATAAATATTTGTGCAGAATTTGTGATGAGGGGCATTTAGCCTCTGGGAATGTAATGGGGAGTTTTCACAGAATAGTTATCCCTGCCTTGGAAGCATCAAATTCCTTGTAGCTGCCTCGGACATTAAAATTCTGTAGTCTCTGCCTCTGGAAAGGTTATTGAAAACATCTTGTGATGGTTGATGAGGCAGGCTGTTACACAAGGTCTCAGAAGGCTTGCAGGCATTCCAAATTCCAATTCCTGCATTTGCTTGACTCTGAGTGGGTTCCCCCCTTCCAAGTTTAATTGGATCATTTCCACCCACCCACCCCAGGAAATCTGATCACTGCCTCAATGCTCTGACAGGAATTCAATGCCATTGCTCAGACATGATGCCATTTAATAACACTCTTCACTTCCCATCTGTCCATGTAGCCATTGTAGGTGAGCATATTTTGACCAGAGAATCTTCTAGTCATAACAAAGACTGGAAAAATATTTGGGGTATTTTTACCTCCCAGTCTATTTTATATCAGTTATTAAATTATGGCAGTGAAATTTTAAATCCTTCATAAACATTTCTTTCCAGTGCCTGTCATGAATAAAGTATTTGGGGACTGCCATTAAAGAATTCTCATGTTTTTCAAAGGTGTTCACCTGTATTGTAGCCTACTTTAAGCTTGTCACTGGAACCATGCTCATGAATGAATTTAAAAAGCATTCATTAAAAAGTCATTATGTGACAAGCCCTATACTAAATGGTTGGGGATATAAATGAAAAAACAGAGACAAAGTTCCTGTCCTCAAGGAGCTCGCATTCTTTTATTTATTTTTATTTTATTTTTTTACGTTTTGTTTTTGAAAGGTAAATGGGGTTAAGTGGCTTGCCCAAGGCCACACAGCTAGGTAATTATCAAGTGTCTGAGACCAGATTTGGACCCAGGTACTCCTGACTCCAGGGCCGGTGCTTTATTCACTGCGCCACCAAGCCACCCCAGGAGCTTGCATTCTAATGGGGGAGAATGCACATATAGAAGGAAGTAGTAGTTAGGAAAGGAAGGATTTTGAGTTTGGAAAATTATAGGAGAGGTGAGTAGAACCACTGGAAATTTATTTTCAAGTAGCAATATTGATTTGATTATGATTCAAAACTAGAAAACAAGAAGATAATGAGGGACAGGGTTCACGTGTGGCAGCAATGTATCTGAAGAGGAGATGGCTGGAGAATAAAGTGAAGCATGGTCATCATAAGAGAACCATCATAAATGAACTGGACCATATGAGGCATTCATTAATCAGGAGAGCAGGGTCCTAGGCAATTAAGGGTTTAAGTCCTCTAGGTCATGGTACCTGGTTCCAGTCTGTTGTTCAGTCATAAGGATTGTGCTTCCTCTTCTCTTTGTCCCTCTGAATCCTAAGGTCATGTTCAAATCACAAACCCTCTCTGTTGTCTTATCCTGATATACTTCCATCCTGAGCCCATAATAAGGGCACATATTTCTATAAAATTTTAAAATTTATAAAGTGATTTCAACAGTTCTAGGAAGCAGACAGAGTTTAATTCACTATAGCTCAGAACTCCTGAACGCAAGAGATCCACCAGCCTCAGCCTTCCTAACTTGAATTATAGGTGTACACCACTATGTCACATCAGATCCCACTTCTGATATATACTGACTGAGTGACTGTGGGTAGGTCACTTGTTCTCCCTAAGACAATTCTAATTCTATAAATTATAGAACACGTGTCCATCCACTTTGGTAGAAGTTCCTCATAGGGAACTTCTGATTGTTTAGTGCTTGTGTTCAGAGTGCCTGGTAGGCCACTTTGGGGGAAATTATGATAATGTATTATCTCTTGACTTTCCAGAAATCACAAGTTTAGAGTCTCCAATTCCTTTACCTAATACAGAAAATAACAAGCATAGAGGAAAAGGACTTAGACCCATGTCATGGAGACATTGTTGGCCTCAGTGGGGAAGGTCCAAAGCCTTTCTCTTTAACTGCTTTTCCTCTCACCAGATACCATCAGTGGAGTATTCAAGAGAGGAACCCAAAAGAACAGCTCTGGTCCTTATTGTTTTTAGAAGATACTTTCAGTTTTGGTTATACAGATAGAACTTCTTCTAACCTTCTGGTTAATAGCCTAGAAAACAGAGAATGCCTATGCATGTTCCCCTCTTTCCAAGGCTGTTTTCCATTTCATGCCATCGGGTTTCCTATTCTCTTCTACATGGTAAATGGCATCAGAAGTATTCTTTGTATATGCAAAACACTGTTACACATATGTCCCATCCCACAAAAGGAAGCTTAAATTATATGCTATAAGTGAAGGGTATGGGATATGTTACTGAGACTAAGGGAAGATGGTTTAGAGTAGAAGTAATAGGAAGTATAATTGAGTCTATTGAGAATGTATAAAAATTACTCCTTTATAGCCCAGTTGGGATTGGACATCATGTATTTGTAGTGAAAGGGTAGTTCAGTGGGTAAAATGCCAGGTCTAAGTCAAGATAACTTGAGTTCAAATCTAGCTTCAGACACTTCCTAACAGTAAGACCCTGGGTAAGTCATTTAACCCTATTTGCTTTAATTCCTCATCTATAAAATGAGTTAAAGAAGATATGACCAACCATTTTAGTATCGTGCCAAGAAAAACACAAATGAGGTCATAGAGACTCAGACAAAAATGAAATGATCCAAAACTAACAACAAAATTTGTAATAGACCCAGTCTCCTGGAATTTATGAGATGTTCAGCAGGTCAGGAATAAGAATGAAGAAGGGTGATGGGAGAAATGATGAAGGCTTGAGAACTGTACTCTGCAGTACATACTTGGGCTAAGAATACAGCTTTCCCTTTATGCCTCAAACCTTTATTCTTAGGTACATAGAAACTTCGTCACTTTGGACAAAATCAATTATTTTTCTTTTTTTGCAAAATGGAACAACAATTTGAAAGTGGAGTTAAAAATTAGTGTCATTTGAGGTTCACACATTTAGGTGAACTGTATGACCAAAAGTCTGTATGTTTTCTCAATACAAACTCAGAAACTTTTAGAATTAGT
The DNA here is from genome assembly GCF_037893015.1 of Macrotis lagotis. Classification (NCBI taxonomy): domain Eukaryota; kingdom Metazoa; phylum Chordata; class Mammalia; order Peramelemorphia; family Peramelidae; genus Macrotis; species Macrotis lagotis. The sequence goes on from NC_133666.1 coordinate 240,602,538, forward strand.
GAGGCTATTAGAGATTATCTATTTGGCTTCCTTTATTTTGAAAAAGAGGATAAAGGAGCCCCAGAGAGCTTATATGATCTGCCTAAGGTCACAAAGCAAACCTAGATAATGGAAGATGTTGATATCATGAGACCACTAAAGTGAGTGATAATTCCTTCCTCAAATTTCTCATAGCAATTTTCTCTAGCTTCTCCTTAATGTCTTGTGCATCATGCTATTTATCAAATTTATCTATTTATTTACAAATATGCTTATTTGCTTATCTACTTGTCTATTGTTGTTATTGTTAAGTCATTTCTGTTGAGTCCAGTTCTTCATGTCCCTATTTAGGGTTTTCTTGGCAAGGATACCAGAGCAGTTTGCTATTTCCTTCTTCAGTTCATTTTACAGATGAGGAAACTAATGTAAACAGGGTTGAGTGACTAATCCCAGGCCACACAGCTAGTCAGTATTTGAGGCCAGATTTAAATTCAGGTCTTCCTGATTCCAGGCTCTGTACTTTTACCCACTGTGTCACCTTGCTGCTCTGTTTGTATATTTATTTATCTATTTGTTGGTTTATTATATGTCTTTACCTCTGTAATTCATGGATTCTTCTCTCTCTCCCTCCTTTTATTTTGCCATCATCACCTCCTCTTTCCTTCCTTCCCTTCCTTTTCCCCTTCCTTCATCTTCCTTTCCTTTTCTCCTTTCCTTCCATCCTTCCTTCCAAACTATTTAACTTTCTTATCCAAGACCCTGGAATACTAGTTAGTAATATAAATGTCTCCATTTCTGCATGGAGAAATGAGAATTGGGTTAGTTGATCTCTAATAGTTGTCCCTTAACATGAGCAGAGCTTAGGGGCACAGAACCCCTGAAAATATGAAAAACCATGAAAAATTTTAGTTACTACCCCAAATCTTTATTTTTAATATTTCCGATCAAATTTATTTAACACAAAAAGTAAATGACCCACTCATCCCATAATAAAGTTTCAGCTTCAACAAGAGAGAGATTACTATCTCACCATATGCAGTCTTCAAGTCCTAGGTATAGCTGCAAAAACTGCTTCACAGATTCAATCTCCTACAAAAAGTGTATGATATAATACAGTGATAAAATGATCACTGTGGAAGAAACTCACATGACTGAATCTGGACAGTATGGAGACAAAAAAAGGAGGTATTCCCAAAGAGAGTAGGTCATTCTAGTTCTTTGGTACACAAACTTTTAACAAAATTGAACTGTTTATAATAAATTTATGTATACTTATGGTAGCAAATGATAAAAATAGATGAATGATATACAATATTCATATATTTATGACATTAATCTTTTAAAGTTTTCTTTACATATGTGCGCCATCTGCAGTGTACCACAATATGCTCTAAAGCTCCAAAAGTTCCCATTTAACTATTGATGGACAACATACAAATATAAAACCTGTGAATGTGAAAGGATGACTGAACTTGCAAAAAAGATACACAAGGCAGGGCCTAGAGCTACTATCTGGAAGATGTTGATTTACTGAATCCTTCCCAATGAACTGTTGAAAAGATAAAGTAGATTCCAAAAGAAAGGACAGAAAACAGACTAGATCACTTTTCTGAGAACACAACAAGAATCTGCCCAGAAATAATTATCTAGTCAATCTTTTCCCAATACTTAATGAAAGAATGAAGCAACAAAGAGAAATCTTAAAAAATATTTGAAAGAAAACAGACTCAGTGACAAATGGCATAGTATTTTAAAAAGTATGTTGGAAAGAAGCCTGAACTTGCATTCAGGTTACTGGGATTGGACTCTTGGACTTGAAAACAGAAGGGTGGGCCTGATTGCCTGTGTTTTGGACAGGGTCACAAAGGTAGAAAGTAACAAAATTGGAATCTGATCTAGGCTTTCTAATCCTCCTTACATCCTCAATTTCTCTCATTCTAGTGTATCCTTTGAGAGCTGATCAGAATCTCCTTACCCCTCTCCTCTGTTCTCTCCTGCTTATCTGACAATATTCAGAAACTGATATCATTGTTTACTCTCACATTTGATTCCATTTTGTACCTTTCTTCTCTAATTCTCATCATTTCTCATCAAATGATGCTCTATCTATTGGTTCTTGTAATTGACTTTGAACATGGGATCTCCCATGCCATTTAGAAAGTATCCATGCTAATTAATGAACAAAAGTGCAAAGGAAGGTGACTTAGCCATATCAGATTTAAGACTCTAATATAAAGCAGAGGTCATGAAAGTTGTCTGGTATTGGCTAAGAAATAGAGCAGTGGAATAGATTAGGTACAAAAGAAACAGTAGTGAATGACTAAAGTAATCTACTAGTTGATACTGTTGGCCACACTGTCCTCCTTCATACTGTTCTGAACTTGACTTCCTTGGTTCTGCTACTACTACCAGCTTCTTTTCAGTCTCCTTTGTTGACCTCTCCAGATCATTAAGTGTGGGTGAATCCCAAAGTCTTTCCTTGGTCTTCCTCTCTACACCCTCACTTGATGAATTCATTGATTTCCACTCCACAAACCAGCTTCTGGCAAAAAAAAACCTCACCATTTGATAAAAACTGCTGGGAAAAGTAGAAAATCGTATGACAGAAACTGGGTATAGATTCACATTCTCCACTCTATGCCAAGATAAAGGTGAAATAGGTACATAATATAGACATAAAGGATGACATCTTAAGTTATTAGGAGAACAAGGAATAGTTTATCTGTCAGATCTATGGCAAGGGAAGGAGTTTATGATCAAACAAGAGAGCATTGTAAAATGAAAAATGGATAATTTTGATTGCATTAAACTAAAATGTTTTTGCACAAACAAAACCAATTTTGATTATATTAAATTAAAAAAAATTTGCACAAATAAAGCCAATATGACCAAGATTAGAAGGGAGAACTCTGGGAAATAATTTTCATTGCTAGTTTCTGATAATGGACTCATTTCTAAAATATATATATATAGAACTGAGTCAAATTTATAAGAATACAGGACATTCCCCAATTGATAAATGGCCAAAGGATATGAACAGACAGTTTTCAGATGAAGAATTTAAAGATATATATATATATATATATATATATATATATATATATATATGTATATAGTCAAATGAAAAAATGCTCTAAATCTTTACTGATTAGAGAAATACAAATTAAAAGAACTCTAAGGTACCACCTCACACCTATCAGATTGACTAAAATGACAAAAAGGGAAAATCATCAATGTTGGAGGGGATGTGAGAAAACTTGGACACTGACGTACTGTTAATGGAATTATGAACTAATCCAACCATTCTGGAGAGCAATATGGAACTATACCCAAAGGACAATAAAACTGCATACCCTTTGATCCAGCAACATCAATACTAGGTCTATAGACAAAAGAAATCATAAAAAAGGAGGGGAAAGACTCTCTCTCTCTCTCTCTCTCTCTCTCTCTCTCTCTCTCTCTCTCTCTCTATATATATATATATATATATATATATATGTATATATATATAAACAAGAATATTTATAGCAGCTCTTTTTGTAGTGACATAGAAATGGAAACTGAGGGAATGACCATCAATTAAGGAATGGCTGAACAAATTATGACATATGAATACTATGTAATACTAATATTCTGTAAGAAATTGAGGCAGACTTTAGAAAAACTTGTAAAGGCTTGTATGGACTGATGCTGAGTGAAGTGAGCAGAACCAGGAGTACACAGTACACATTAACAGCAACATTGTGTGATGATTAGTTATTTTTTTGTTGTTTTGTTTTTAGTTTTTGCAAGGCAACGGGGTTTAAGTGGCTTGCCCAAGGCCACACAGTTAGGTAATTATTAAGTGTCTGAGATCGGATTTGAACTCAGGTCCTCCTGACTCCAGGGCTGATGCTCTATCCACTGTGCCACCTAGCCACCCCAATGATTAGTTTTAATGGACTTAGCTCCTCTCAGAGTTCAAGAACTCAGGACAATCCTAAAAGACTTGGGTTGGAAAATGCCATCCACATCCTGAGGGAAAATCTATGGAGTCTGAATGTAGATTAATGCATGCTGCTGGCACTTTTTAAAACTAATTTTATAATTTATCCTTTTTCTCATGGTTTTTTCTTTAATTTTGATTTGTTCGTGAATGTTCAAGTATTCATCAGAATACTTGATGTCATGAGGAGGAGGAAGGGAAGGAAGAGAGGTAGAAAAATGTGGAATTCAAAAACTTATAAAAAGATAAATATATTTGCAATGTAATTGAAAAATAAAATAAAATGACATTTTAAAAGTGTTCATGCTACTCACAATTTCAACATAAGGGAAGGGAAATACAATAGAATGTAAGAAAGTAAGCTCCCAAGCTCTTATCCTCCACCTATCAGACATACAGCATAAAGGATCATCTTATCCACCAATGAGAAAATGCAAATGGTACTAGACTTGAATCTAGGATTACACTAAGAAGAAAAATAACATATGCCCTATACTTAAAAGGGTTAACAAAAAGAAATATGGTTGTGCATGGCCTTACTTTTTCTACACCTATTCTTGATCTTTACTGGAATCTATAATCTTTCCTACCTGTTTTCTCAGTCCATATTTCCACGCTGACTTCATTTTCTTTCTTCTACAGTCTTGACTAACTCAAGTATCTACTATTCTCTACCCCTAATCTTTTTGTCCTCTTATCCTAACACTTCTTACATCTTGCCAAACCCCAGCCATAGGTAACTCATACCATCTTTTTTTTCCCCATTCCTTCTTGCATGTTACTGAATGCTACTGAATAAAGTCACCAACCATGCTGGCTGAGTCCCCTACAGATTTATGCTATATAATCTCAGTAGGTCCTCAGTGATGCACAGCAAGTAATCATTTTATTTTTCTTTGAATGGCTCTATTACATTTCCCAAACTAGATATTCAAAAACTTTTCTTCTCACTTCAAATCCCCTAAATTATCCCTTCTCCTTCCCCTTTTGGCAGAGAACCTTATCTAATACTTTACTAAGAAAAGTCATGCCACCTTGAGTTCCTTCTTCCAAACCTAAAAGCCCTAGACAGGAGTCCCCATTCTCTTAATCTTTGTTCAACTCTCTAAGGAAAGATTGACAAGACAATACTACTCTTACCTGTGATTCCTGTATTCCTATCACCTCTAAGAGTTTCTGTTTTCTCTTTCTTTACCCCCTTCCTTCTTCTTCTTTTTCTTCTTGTTCTTGTTCTTGTTCTTCTACTACTACTACTACTACTACTACTACTACTACTACTACTACTACTACTACTACTACTACTACTACTACTTCTCTCTCTCTCTCTCTCTCTCTCTCTCTCTCTCTCTCTCTCTCTCTCTCTCTCTCTCTCTCTCTCTCTCTCTCTCTCTCTCCCCTGCCTCCTTCAAATATGCTTAAGTCTCCCCAATTCTCAAAGCATCTTATCTAAGTGCAATTGTTACCTTACTGACTAGAAAATCCTTACAAGGTGAGTCTAATCTAGGTGAATTCCAGGTCATCATGCTTTACTCAGGTTTGAGGGATGAGAATGAGAGGAGTTTTGTCTAAACTGTCTAAGGCTGGGGGTGGTGTGGGAGTAAGAGGGCCATAATCAAAGTCATATATCCCAGATTCTCATTAGAACAGATCTGCCTCTCATTATATTTATTCTCATTAATTGTTAACCAATGAGAGTTAAATATTGCCTATCAGGAACATTCACTCTTCCAAGGGTATATATAAATATCCAGAGTGCTTCAGGAGAGGTTTTTGGTGTATGAGAGGCAGCCAAATGATCATCCTTTTATTAATTATTAACTAGCTAAAATTAATAAAATGATTAATTATCCAGAAATTATATCTCTCAAACTTTCCATTTGTTACAACTGTCATTCTCTCTTCTGCCTTTTATAGACAAATTACTAAGAAAAACAATCTATATTCATTTCCTCTTCTTCTATTCTTTCTCAACCTCTTCCAATCTGTGTTCCTAACATACCACCCAAATGAAACTGTTCTCTAATGCCACTAATGTTCTCTTTTTTCATTTTTTTGGTTTTTTTTTTGCAAGAGAATGGGGTTCAGTGACTTGCCCAAGGTCACACAGCTAAATCAGTATTAAGTGTCTGGTCAGATTTGAAGTTAGGTCCTCCTGACCCCAGGGCTGGTGCTCTATCCACCTACCACCTAGCTGTCCCATGCTAATGTTCTCTTAGTAAATCCAATTGTCCTTTACTCAGTCCTCCTTACTTTTAATTCTTCTGCAGTTTGAGGGTTGACAGTTGACACTGTTGACCACACTTTCCTCCTCCATAGTGTTCTGAACTTGGCTTCCTTGGTTCTCCTACTACTACCAACTTCTTTTCAGTCTCCTTTGTTGGCTTCTCCTACTGCTCATTAAGTGTGGATGAATTCCAAGACATTTCCTTGGTCTTCCTCTCTACACCCTCACTTGATGAATTCATTGATTTTCACATTCTCAATGATCATTCCCAATGATACATATGGGTTCCAGATCTTTATATTTAACTTAATCTCTCTCCTTAGTTTTTGTTCCATATTACCTACTCTTACCAATTGCCTCCCAGGGAAGCTGTGTGGAAAAAGGCTTGAACATACCCCACAACATGGATGTTCTTTAGATATCACAAAATAGGCGTATTTTAAATGGATCTCATCATCCCCCTTTCTCTTAAACCAACCTACTAAAATTTTTCCTTATTTCTTTTGAACACAACACTAGGCATCTAGTTTCCCAAAGTGAAGACATCATTGACTCCTCTCTATTTTATTCCCTAAATCAAGTCACTTGCCAGATCATACCAATTCTTTTCTCAAAATAATGTTCACATTTTTCTCCTTTCCACAGACATTATCACCCCACTAATTTAAGCCCTATTACTTCCTGTCAGTATTATCACAATAGCTCTTAAGTGGTACTGTTTCTAGTGTTTACCTTCTTAATTCCATCCTTCCCACAATTGCCACATTAATATTTCTAAAGTACAGGTCTGATCATAGGAATCTTTTGCTCAAAAATCTTCAGTGATTTGCTGTTTTTTCCAAGATAACGTTCAAATCAGTCTGGCATTTAAAGTTCTCCACAATCTCTTTTTTCAGAACATACTAGCTCATAATACTCCCCTTTATATACACTATATTTCATAGAAATTGGACTCTATTAACTGTTCCCTAAATCCAATTTCCCATCTTCCTATACCTTTGCATAAGCTGTCCTCCATGCTTGGAGTATACTTTCTTGTAACTCTAACTCTTACATTCCTTAGCTTCTTTTTATTCTCAATTTAATGTTTTGTCTTCCATGAAATCTTCCTGATCTTCCTAGTTATGAGTGCTCTTCCTCTCTCTGTCTCTCCTTTTTTCTTCTTTCCCCCTCTCCTCTTTCTCTCTCTACTTATCCCTTCTCTTTCTCTACTCTCTCTTTTCTCTCCCCTCTTTTTCTTTTTCCTTCTCTCTCTCATTTCTTTTTTTCTTTTCTCTTTTTCTATCTACCTTTTTCTTCTCTTCTTTCTAGCTTCTCTTCTCTTTCTCTTTTCTTCTTTCTCCTCTTTCTTGTCCCTTCATTTTTTTCTCTTCTCTCTCCCTCCTCTCTTAGCTCTCTCCTTCCTTCTTTTTCTCTCTTTTTTCTCTTTCTCTTTGTCTCTATCTCCCCTCTTTCATTCTGTCTCTGTCTCTATCTCTTTCTTCAAATTCTTCATATTGCCTTATTGCGTTTCCTCAGTAAAATATCAGCTTCTTGAGGTCAGGGAGAGAGAGCATGCTTGTAACATGGCATGCACTAGGCACTTAGTTACTAATTATAGAATTGGATTTGATGTAAAGATACATCCAAGCAATGATTATGAAGAAATAAGAGAGACTTTTGTTTCAGACTTAGGAAGTCAGTCTTATAGTCACACTGTAGGTACTTGCATTAAAATGAAAGAATATTTTTGTAAGTACCTTCTATGTAGTAGGCACTGAAACATGCAGACATTCTCTCCTCTCCAGGAACTTAAGACTGACTCTGACCTTAAGGAGTTCACAGTCCAGAAATCAAACTAAGGCATGTCCAAACTTAAAATTTTTTTTAAAAAAAGAACAAAAAAACAACAACCCAAACCATTCCCACTAATGCTCTTGCTCAAATTACCTTTTGTGTCCTTTCCATTTATTTCCCTCTCTAATCATTTCTAGAATTGTTTGTTGGGTGAGTGAGATGCCAGTTCAGAAGTGTACCAGGGTTACAGATTACTGACATATCTAATCAAATCAGCCTCACTGTGAAATTGCTTATGTGGTTGGTGCATACAATATCGGTTGGTTTTTCTATGTAAAGTTTGCCTTTATAGCCAGGCTTTTGTCAAAGCCCAAACCATTCTGTGATAATAGCTCAGTTACTTCAGGAAGGATACGAACTATTTCATAGAATGATAACAATAGAAGGTAGTGTTCAAAAAGTGCTTTAAGGTCAGCAAGTAATTATAAATACTTCATTTGGTCCTCATAACAATCATAGAGGGAGGTGCTATTAGTATTCCCATTTGACAGATGTGGAAATTGAGGCTAGACATCAGTTAAGTGCCTCATCCAAGGTCACTCAATTACTCAGTATGGGAAGTCTTCCTGACTCTAGATCCAGAGGTCTCTCTACTGTGTAACCTGGTATAAGATCACATATCTAAAACAGGAAAGGGCCAGAGATGAAGTGACTTGTCCAAACTCACACATATTAATAATGGTAGAGATAGAATTTGAACTCACATCCTCTTCCACTTCCAAGCTTTTTTTCACACAGTCTCTCTGGGAACCACTTATTTAGTATTCTAGATTGCTGTGTAGTTGGTACCCCAATGTCCTGAGCAGCTCATGGGCTTCTCCAAGCAAAGGCTAAATAAAGCTCTTCACGACCAAATTGCTCCCCTCCACACATTCTACAAATCACACTTAGTGTCCTGCTTCCTGTTCTCATCCTTGACGCACTTTGTATGTGCACTGACTGTGTTCCATGTCTGGAATGTTCTCCTTCTTTACTTTCATCTCCAGGAATTCCTGGTTATCTTTAAAACTCAGTTTAAGCAACAACTTCTAATCTATACAAAAGTTTTCCTGATGCTCTCAGAACTAGTAATTCCCCTTCCAAAATTATGTAACAAAAATATTTATTTATGTATCTATCCTCTCCCCCATTAGACTATAAGTTACTTGAAGGCAGGTAATCTTTTACTTTTTTTCATTGTATCACCAGAATCTACCTAAGTGTTACCTTGGACCTGGATTTAGGAAGAGCGGAGTTCAAATTCACCTTCTGATAGTTCAAATTCACCTTCTGATACTACTAGTTATTTAAATTTTACTCTCAATAAATCACTTTACCTTTATCTACCTCAGTTTCTCATCTGTAAAATGGCAATAATAATAAAAGGTTAAAAAAAACTAATGTTTGTTAAGTGCTTAGCACTGGGCCTGTCCCATTATTAGTGATTCACTAATGATTTTTTCCCCCTTCTTTTCTTCATGAACCAAGCTTAATAAATGCTGTTTGATTGAATGTTATCTTACCTCCAAATCTGGTGGTCTTTCCATTTTACTATACAGATTTTACGTGGGGAAAAGTGATTGTATGCCTCAGTTACCTGTGTTACCATACAGTATCCTAAAATAGTGCCATAGCTGAATAGTGGGGCCTCAGTGGCCTTTCAGGACCTTCAGAAATGTTTTCTCATTCCCCTCCCATCTTCTATGAACTCTCTTTAACCTCCATCCTCATTACCCTCCACCCCTTGATCCAAGCATTATTGCTGATTTTCATCAGCTTTGAATCAAAGAAAATATGATGCCAGATTGGAGAATATTACACTAGGGGAACATCATTTCCAAGTTTAATTAGTTGTCTCTATAAATATGCCTGCTAAATTAAACCTATATTCCCACAGTTACCACCCCAGCATACCCTATTGCTTCTTGCCTGGACTATTGAAATAGTTCCTGAGAGATCTTCTTGTTTCCACAATTCCAACCAATTTGCCTCCCCTTTCCCCCCCAAAAAACCTATCCATCCCACCTCTATTGACCTTATCTTCTCTAGGTATGTCCAAGAGGAAAGAACTCCTTTTCCCCAGAAGTTCTGTTCCCAGGACTTTACACCTTGCATCAGAGGGTGATGAGGGCTCTAGGAGAAGATAGGAATGGTGTGAAGGTAGTTAGTGCTACTAGTATTCTGAGTGGGAAGGGGGTCAACAGCAGTGCCAACTGCAGACACAGAGCAGCTTAGAGAGAGGAAGACCTCCTACTCTGACTGGGAGACATAGGACAGTGGCAGGTGAGGCGTGAGGGTGGAGAGGGCTGGAGATTCTCCAAGAATAGAACTTCCCCTCCTTTTGTATGACCACATGGGACTAAAGAGACACCTGCCATGCTCTCCTCATACCAGATCATGAGTCTCAAAAGGGATGGTTTTCTATCCAATTTGTTCAGGAATGAGAACCTGTTCTCATTTCTTGGTGTGATAGGAGGGATTTCCTATAGCTTACTAATTTTAATGAGCAGGTAGATGGCTCACAAGATAAAGTACCAGTCCTAGAGTCAGGAAAACCTAAGTTTAAATCCAGGCTCTGACACTTATTAACTTTGTGACCCTGGGTATGTCCCTGATCCCTGTTTGCCTCAGTTTCTGAACTGGAGAAGGAAACAGCAAACCACTCCAGTATGTTTGCCAAGAAAACTCCAAATGAGGTCACAAAGAAGAATCAGACACAACTGAACAACAACTTTATCTCATTTTATTCTTTCCCATGTACTCATGTACCTAAAGTATCAAACTCAAGTCTTTTGCATCTCCTACACATTTCATACTTTCTCACCTCCACAACTTTATCCAGGCTGTTCCTTATATCTAGAATGTCCTTTCTTCTTCTAATCCTACAGTTCAAAGAATTCATTCAATTCATTCAATGAGCATTATTAAATACCTACCTTATATCACATGAAATAAGTGTTATAAAGACCTATGAGTTATAAAGTCAAAATCAAAATAAAATCAAAATCAAAATAAGTTCCTGCCCTAAAGTCTAGGGATTTCCTCCCCATCCTTTAAAACCCAATCAAATGTCATCTCCTCTAGAAAACCTATACTGATTAACTCTATGTAGTTAATAATAATAACCTTTCATTCTCTTTATACAGCACTTTTCACCTCTCTGATTCATGTATTATGTATTATTCTAAATTGCAGTTATATCATTTACCACTGTTAGAATCTAAGCTCCCTCTGGGCAACAACTTTTGTCTTATCTTAATTTTTTATTTCCCTTATTACCAAACCTAGTACATTATTCACAGTAGCAATTTCTTATTTGCTGAATGGAATTGAAGCTCCATCTTGTTTGCCATCTCCCCACTCCCATTTATTCTAACTCCTTTTCTTCTAAACAGAAGGGGTGACGCATCTCCTCAACAGCTTGGCAGAAAGTGGCACAGCTCTTACTCAGAGCCTCAGTGGTTTGACCTGCCTGTTTAGAGGGTCTGCTGTATGCAGAAAAACACAGCACTCAGCCTGTTGGCAGTAGCAACAGAAGAGGTGGAGAATGCTAATGAGGAGAGGCAAGAATGATGATGAGAAAAGACTAAGGAAGGCAGAGACAAGAGGGAGTGTGCATGGGACTGGTACTGAGACTACTTCAAAAGAGAAGAATCAGATGTGTTTATCTCAAAGTTTGACACCCCAAGAACTTATGGCTTTTTATTTTTTTTAAAGCAATCTTTTTTTTTAGGGTTTTTTTTTTTTTTGCAAGGCAAACGGGGTTAAGTGGCTTGCCCAAGGCCACACAGCTAGGTAATTATTAAGTGTCTGAGACTGGATTTGAACCCAGGTACTCCTGACTCCAGGGCCGGTGCTTTATCCACTACGCCACCTAGCTGTCCCATAGGTTTTTGATTTTTTAATTAAAATTTTTTTTTCCTGAGAATTTAAAGGAAATATTTCTAGTGAAAAGAACACTGGACATGGAGTCAGGAGGCACCATGCTGCAGGAGGAGATAAAGCACTCAAATGGATGGTTTGGAATCATGGGACCAAGTTCCAATGTTGGTTCTGCCCCTTACTACCTCTGTGAGCACTGGGTCTTGGTTTCCTGGTGTCAAAGAAGGGAGTTGGATTAGATGTTCTTTAAGGCCCTTCTAGATCATCAGCTATAATCTATAATGCCATATTTATTAGCTGTTGTGACCCTAAGACAATTATCTAATTCTCTGAGGCTAGAGCATAAAATACTTCCATTTACCATAACTTCTTCTTAGGATGCTATGAGGCAAGCTCTTGATTAAATGCTATCCAAAGAAGAGCAGTTGATTTTACATCTCTTAATTTCAGGCTGAGGCTAATATTCATAATGGGCTATGGTTTTTCATAGCTCAGAATAATAACACCTAACATTTATATGGAGCTTCAAAGTTTGCAAAGCACTTTCTTAAGGTGATCTCATTTGAGCCCCACAACAAATAACTCTCTGAATTAGGTACTATAGCATCACTCCATTTTACAAAGGAGAAGCCAAAATTAAGGTCAGATTTGGGTTAAAGTGGGTGAGGCTTAATGACTTTCCAGAGTCATACAACTAGTTTGTGTCAAAAGACAGGGTTTCACAAAGTAAAGACTGGCATATTGCCCTTCTGTGGGGGGTGGGGGGAGGGAAGCAAGATTAGGGGAAAAATTGTAAAACTCAAAATAAATAAAATCTTTAAAAGGAAAAAAGGGTTTCAATTGAAATTACCCTCTTTTGAAGTACAACATGCTATCCACTGTGCCACATTGCATATAACCTTAGAAGGTCCTGGTTTCTTCCTTAGACTCTAGGTGCTTTTATAAGCCTTTGCTTATAAATGGTCCCACTTAACGCTTACTATTAGTGAATGCAATAAAAAATGACAGTAGAAAATGAAGACTGTGTTTTCTTTCATAGTGAGATATTTGCCTGTGGCCATATTTTGTAAATATAGCAACTATTTTAAAGACACAATGATGCCCATCTGACTGGGATTCATATACTGGAATTTATAGTAGTCATTTATTGTGTGTGTGTTTGTGTGTGTGAATGTGTATGTGTGTGTATGTGACTGTGTGTGTATATATCTGTGTCTATGTTTTTGTATATGTATCTGTGTGTGAATTTGTTTTCATGTATGTCTTGTGTATGTGTGTGTATGTAGAAGAGATGGGGGGCACATTCTAAAATGAAGTGAAAAAGAAACAGGGAATAAAGCCTCTGAGGCAGTATTTCATTCCCATTCAAGTAGGGTTTATTCACCTCTATGAACTGAATGAAATCCAGGATCTGAGGTTGAGGGAGAACAACATAGTAGAAGGATGAGGTGTAATATGTATGGAACTTGGGAGCCAATCAGTAGGCATCTAATGACACTGGGTTTATCCTTTTAGAAACAGTTTTGAGGAACAGTGGGCTAATGCAGAGAAAAGAGCCTTCAGGACCTATAATTTAATCCTAAATTGAAGGTCATGATTCTCTATCCATTGCTGATTAGCATTCCAATCAAGGCAAATACATTTTGTATGGAGTAACTGCTTCCCCTTTGGGCATTGAGTCGTTGAGTTGAGTGTCACCAGATTATTAGCTCGGACAAGGGAACAAGTCTTCAAGGATTTGAAGGATTTTCTGGAGAAGAAGTGAACTTGTTCTGCCTAATCCTAGGGAGCAGAAGTAGAAACATCGTGTAGAATTGGCAGTAAGACATATTTAGGTTATCCTAGAATGGAAAGTATTGTCTTAACAGGTTGTGCATCCTCTCTAGCTAAAAGGCTTTATGCAAAAACTTGATGACCATGAGTCAGAGAGGGTGAAACTAGATGACTTTTGGAATTCCTTCCTTCTCTGAGATTCTACCATTTTGACTCCAAGGAGGCAACTGTGGAATGGCAATTTGTGATCACTGTTGTTACCTATGTTGGAGAGGTTAACTCTGCAGAACTCTTCATGGCACCCTGGGCCACCATTCCAACCTTAGAACAAACTATGTGACTCCCATCTCCAAAGTTTCCTGAAAAAACAATTCAGGACATTATGTAAGAAAGTAGGTTGGGCAGAGTTTTCAGATAATCTCTAAATTCTTATAGAGCAGCTGGATGGTTCAGTGGATAGAGAGTTTGACTGGGGCTCTTCCTGAGTTCAAATTTGACTTGATCTGTATGACCTTGGGCAATTTACTTAACCTCGTTTGCCTCAGTTTCCTCATCTTTAAACTGAGCTGAACAAGGAAATAGTAAACCACTAAAGTATCTTTGCCAAGAAAACCCCACTGGAGTCACAAAGTGTCTATTACAACTGAAAATAAATAAACAACAACAACAAATACTTCCAGAAATGCCAGGAAACAAATATAATTGAAAAAAAGTAGTTTCAATCAGAGCTATATTCCAGTAACTCAGAGATTCAAAGTGTTATTACCTTATAAGAAAGTGTGTGTTTTCATAAGAGAGTCCTGATTTCCACCCTCTAATATGATTTGGAAATTTCCTTTATGAATAAAAAAACCATTGAACATATGATTTATAATTACAGTCACAGAATCATAGGGATACTTGCTGTAAAATATTTTTCCCAGTTTTCTGATTTTCTTCTAATCTTTGCTGTATTGGTTTTATTTGTGCATAATCATATTAATTTAATACAATCAAAGTTATTTATTTTACATTTCATAATGTTCTCTATTTCTTCTCTTATCCAAAGATCTGACAGGTAAGCTATTCTCTTATTAAAGGCCTTCAGTGATGGAGAATCCACTCCTTTGAGGGGCAGTCCATTCTTTGGACAGCTATATATATATTTATTTTAAAGAATGCTTTGCCCTTCACAACAAGACTCCAACTTAATTTGTAGCCTTGTTAAACATTATTTCTCTTTCCACACTTTGTGGCCCAAACTCACGGTTTCCCCTGTTCTTCATATAAGGTATTCCATCTATCTCTCATTTTTTTGTGCCCTGATATTGATCATCTTCTGTGCCTAGAATATGTTCTCTCTTCACCTCTGCCTCATAGAATTAACTTTTCATTTTCTTCAAGACACAGTTCAGTCACTACCTTCTGTACCCAAGGTTCTTAACTTTTTTTGTTTCATAGAATCCTTCGTAGATTCTCTATTTCCTCAGGAAATTTGCACACCAGAGCTGATTTTCAATTTTGACAATACCAAATCATAGCATCCTAGAGACTTCACTATCATTTGTTACAACATGATCTCCTCAAGCCAGATACTGATAGATTTTTTGCTATTTTTTTCAATTTTGCTCTCTCTTGAATGACTGAAAGTCAGAAATTCTATTTTCCAAAGTTGTAGTAATATTAGTGAAAATGGCAGTATGGTTCTTATGGTTGGGAATTACTAAGTCTGGTCAATGGTTTTTAGAACCCTGGAAAAGTCGTGTTTAATAATAATATTAATAATTAATTACTAATAATATTTATATAGTCCTTATTATATTCCACACATCATGCTAAAGCATTTTACAAATATTATCTCTCTCGATTTTCTTAACAACCCTGGGAAGTGCTATTCTCAGCTCCATTTTACTGATAAAGAAACTGAGGCAATCAAGGCTAAATGACTTGCCCAAAGTCACACAGTTACTATGTGTCTGAGGTGTGATTTGAACTCAGGTCTTCCTGACTCCAGAGCTGGAGCTCTATCCACTTTGCCTTCTAAGTTGCCCTGATCTGTTCTGAAAGATTATTTGAAATCTAAAAATTCTGACCATCTCATCCCTATGCCTAAGTTAGATTCTGGTCCCCCTTCTTCTGTCTATCTTTGATTCTTGGGTGCCTCGATGGTGACCTTTTATACATATAGGGGTAGTCAAAAGAGTAAGATTTGTGGGATAAGGTGTTACCTTAAAGTTTCAGTTTTCAGATCTAGATGAAAACTTAGTGATCATCATAACAATCCTCTCCTTCTCATGCCATGAGGAAATTGAATATAAGTCTGGCTGCATTTGCCCGTAAACTGAGAAACTGATGGGCAGAAAAGGTATTACTTTCTGCACTAGACTAGGATAAGAACAAGGTGACCTTGAAGGCCCTCTCCAATTCAAAGAGGTTTGATTTCCTGGTTTAATGCCTGAAATTCTAGTCTTCTGAGCTATTTCTTTGGATTGAGGTAGTTAGGTGGCTCAATGAAAAAAGGTCTGGGTCTAGAGTCCAGAAGACCTGAGTTCAAATCTAACTCAGATGCTTTGTGAGTCTTGGAAAGTCACTTAACCTCTCTTTGATTCTTTAGAAGGAACTGACCAACTATTCCAATAATTTGATGAAGAAAACCCCATGGATAGTACTAGCTATGATCCACACTTGGTCATGTAGTCAGACACATCTTAAGAACTGAACAACAATGGAAAAGGAAGGGGAAGAGAGGAGGAAATGTAACACTTGTACCTAGCAAGTGTAAATGTATTTCTTGCACTTAGCAAGAATTAGTTCATAGTATAAAAATCAGATTGGAAAAACATAGAAGGGATCTTAGGAAAGGATTACACCTGTCAGGTGAGGAAAAGGTGATGGACAATGCATAAAAACAGGTGCAGGGGAATGCAATTTTGAGGAATAACATGGGGACAATGACCATTTTAAGGAGCTAAAAAGGAGTTGGGGGAATATCTAAAAAGAAGAAGGATAGTGATCACAGAAGCACTTCATTCACTTAGCAATTTTGTTGAAATCCTCAGCTCTTCCTTTGCTTTCAGTAGGGAGACCCATTTTAGAAGCAGGGCATCCAGGAAAATTACTGGGATCTTCAACTAAGCAGGAAATCTTTCCCCGACTGACTCCATCTGACTCTGATGCTGAATTAAAAAAAAAACAACAACAAGCATTTATTAAGGTATTTATCATATACAGGACCCTTATAATGAAAAGCATTTAAGGGACCCATCATGTATAGGAACCTTCTAATGAAAAACAGCATACCATAGGAATTAGAGGATCAGCTTCAGAGTCCGGATAACCTGGATTCGAGTTTTGCCTGTGACACATACACATTGTTTATATAATTTTGGGCACATCCCTCAACCTTGCAATGCACCAGAAAATCTGTAAGCTTTTAAATTGCAGAGAAGTTACTGATCTGCTCTTGTAGAAGGATTTTTGTAGAGCTCATAAGAGTTTCCTATACTTCTAGAATTACAGTTTCTAATCGATCAGTCAATAAACATTTATTAAGTGCCTATCAGGCACTGTGTTAAGTGCTGGGGGTTCAAAAAAGATGAAAGACAATACCTGGCCTCAAGGAGTTTATAATCTAATAGAAGAGATAACATGTACACAAATAGATACAAAGCTATATTATAGGATACATAGAAAAAATTAAGAAGGGAAAGCACCAGAATTAAAAATGTTTAAGGGAAGACTTCTTTGGTACCTCATAATGGTGTGAGGAAGACTCAGAGTGCTTGTTTAAAAGGCTGTGCCAGGGGGTGGCTAGGTGGCACAGTGGATAGAGCACCGACCCTGGAGTCAGGAGTACCTGAGTTCAAATCCGACCTCAGACACTTAATAATTACCTAGCTGTATGGCCTTGGGCAAGCCACTTAACCCCATTGCCTTGCAAAAAAAGAAAGGCTGTGCCAGTGGAAAGCAAACCAGGTTATACCAAACTAGAAAAATTTGTAATGCAGGTTGAGGGATAGATCCCATCTCTTGTCCTACCAGACTAAGTTCATAGAAATTCATCAGTCAATGCTTTGTTTTGGCTATAATTAATGTCAGTCAACCAACAAACATTTATCAGGATCTGACTATGTTCTAGGGACTATACTAAGTATTGGGAGATACTAAGAAAGTCAAAAAGAATTCCAACCCTCCAAGAATTCACTTTCCTAAGAAGGAGAGACCCTGTAAACAACTACATACATACAAGAAATATATAGGGAGTATTGAAAAGAATCTGAAAAGGAACTAGAAGGTCTGGGAAATCCTCCTACAGAAAGTGGGATATGAACTTATTTTGAAAGAAGGCTTTTGAAAGAAGCTAGAGAAAAACCAAGAAGTGTAAATAAGGCATGAGAGTATTCCAGGAACAAGTAACAGTTAGTTAAAAGATACTGAGATGAGACATGGTACATCATGTAGGAGGAATAGCAAGAGGGCAGCTAATGGAACTGGATTGTAGATATGTATAGAAGGGTATAAAATATATGAAGAGTGGAATGGTAGGAAGGGGTCAAGTTAGAAGAAACTTTAAATGCCATATAAAGGATTTTATATTAGATCCTTGAGAATCCCTATTAAGGAAACTACTAGAATTTAATAAGGAGGGGAATAAAATATTGAGAACTGTATTTTAGGAAAGTTGTTTTGATTTCTGAGTGGAAGATGAATTGAAGTAAGGTGAGATCTGAAGCAAGGTGACCAACAAGAAGATTGCTGGAATTGTCTAGATAAAAGATGTTGAGGTCCTGAACTAATGTGACAGTTGTATGAAAGGAGAGAAAGGTACATATGTGAGGTATGTTATGAAGAAAAAAAACAGGATTTGCAATGGATTGGATAAGAGTGGTAAGTGAGAAGCCAAGTATGGCACCAGGCTCCAAGCCTGGATGACTGGAAGTATTCTAGATAGTAATGGAGAAGATATCTGAGTAATGGAAAAGAAGAGGAGAAAGGAGGGAGTCCTTGCTGAATAGCCT
Source organism: Macrotis lagotis (assembly GCF_037893015.1). Taxonomy (NCBI): domain Eukaryota; kingdom Metazoa; phylum Chordata; class Mammalia; order Peramelemorphia; family Peramelidae; genus Macrotis; species Macrotis lagotis. The sequence continues at coordinate 240,621,193 of NC_133666.1, forward strand.
TAAATTTTCTGATGAAGTATGAGTTGGGGTATCACAGGAAGCTAGAGGAAAAATAATATTCAGAATGACCATTGTAGAAACTGATTATGACTGTTATGGAAAGATTTTGCATGACTGCTATATCAACTTGTTTAGTTTCTCAATGAGGTGGGCTGTGATGTGAGGAAGGGAGAAAATTTGAAACTCAAAGTTCATTTTGAAAATGAATGTTAAAAATTGCTTTTACATGAAACCAGGAGAAAATAAAATACTAAACAAATAAACTTCTTTTTAATAGTAAATTGATTAGAGAAGAATATAAAGATTACATTGTTACAGTGAAGACCCCAGACAATTTGTATAACCTAATTACTAGGATCTTCGTTTGATATGGGTCCCATCAGTAAGGTTTTGAGATTTCCTCCAGCTTCTTTCAGGAGAACATGAACAGGAGAAAACAAAGCATATAAACAGGAATGATTCAGAGTTTGGCAAAATGTGGTTAACAATAGGACAAAAAAGCAAGTGATTTGAAAGTGGGGGATGATGTAAAGTTGCAGTTTCATCAAAGGATATGTATAGAGAAAGGAGAGTTCAGGGGTAATGATCAGAAAAGAACTGAGGGATGGAAGGAATGAATGAATTCATAGTGTTGATGAAAAAGAGGGTTGGGATTTAGTTCTTATAAAAAGCTATCTCTTAAAAATCTGGGGAAAGTTGGAATAATAAAAGATTATGATATGATAAAAGAAAATTGGAATTCATAAATATGGAAGTAGTACATTTGTGGGTGATGAGAAGATCAAAGGAATGATCAACTCTATGTGTAACTGGCTGGAATAGAGAAACAGATCATGGTAACTAAGTAGATGGAAAATAGAGAGGGCATCAACATATATTTTGAATTCTACCAGTTGGAGGACAGGAGTTATTGAATTGGAAGGATACAGAAATTATTGAAACTGTTAAATTTTGAAAGGGTTACTTTCTACATTGGTGAAAGAACTAACTACAGAGATAAAAAAATCTTGGGAACTAGAAGTAATAGAGTATATGAAAGACAATTGATTAGATGCTGAAGGGAATAAAAAGATGAATGACATGGTTCCTGCCTTCAAGGAGCTGACAACCTAGCAGAGTTAATTCCATGTTGCTGAGGCATTGGAGAAGAAAGAGTCTTGGACTTGAAGTGAGGAGATATATATGGTTGCTAATCAGTGACAACATCTTCGAGACTTATTTTCTTAATTTGTAAAATGGGGATAAGAATATATCACAGTCTATTGTATTTAAGGCCAGGCTGGGAATATTTTGCATAAGCTTCCATAATTGTGGCATCCTGAAGAGACAGACTTCAGGGGGAAGCATTTAGAGAAAGTCAACACCTCCTTCCTTTCAACCAACCTCCCTATAGACTTCGGGAATTTCCTTTTGGAGAGATGAGGGTCTTTCTCTTGTTTGAGTGAGATCTTAGCTCCTTTAAGAAGTTCATTCACTCTTGTGTATTTTGTATTCTACTATAATCTGTATAATTTATTTGGTTTCTGTTTTCAATATACTTGGAAAATACTTGCATTGCTTATTTGTGATGATTTATATCTAGAATTTGGTGGGAAGAAGGTTAATCTGCAGAGAAGGGAGGAGAAGGAAATGAGCATTTATATGGTTCCTACCATGTGCCAACACTTTATTAAGTACTGTACAAATATGATTTCATTTGATCCTCACAACAATTCTGCAAGGTAGGTACTATTATACATGTTTTACAGCAAAAGAAACTGAAACAGGAGGCATCTAGGTGGTATAGTGGATAAAGCACCGGCCCTGGAGTCAGGAGTACCTGAGTTCAAATCAGGTCTCAGACACTTCATAATGACCTAGCTGTGTGGCCTTGGGCAAGCCACTTAACCCCATTGCCTTGCAAAAAAACTAAAAAAAAAAAAAAAGAAAGAAACTGAAATAAACAGAGGTTGACTTCTTGTCTAGTATCTCAAAGCTGTGTCTGAAATAGGTCTTCCTGATTCCAGACCCAGTGTTCCATTTTGTCACCTGATTGTAGAGGTAGATTTGTATTATCTTCCTCGAAAAGAGATATTGGTCAAGTAAAAGATTTGTATTTAAAAAATTCCACTCAGACCAGCAATATTGGGGTGGGGCAGTCAAATATAACTAGTTCCTCTTCTTGGTTGGCATCCTTGTAACTATTTCTCATATTGTCCTTCAGGCAAGAATCTAAAATTCCCTTAGAAGTTGGATAGATTCCACTGATATCTCTCTATGACTCCTGAGAGCTGCATATAGACAATCCATGCAGGCATAAATCTTGAATGGCCTATGTACAACATGACAATTGAAAAGGAAATACTCTGTAAATCAACATATTATAGAAATATTTTGACATTTTTAAAAAAGGAACATAATTTATTTTACCTTTCTTTAATACTATTTAATAACTTTTCTTTTAAAAAATAATATTTGAACACTTGCCCATAGACACAGAGCCATAAAAGAATTTGATGTACCAGCTGACTTCCCAGTGGATAGAGCACCAACCTTGAAGTCAGGAGTATCTGAGTTCAAATCCAGTCTCAGACATATAATAATTACCTAGTTCTGTGACCTTGGGCAAGTCACAACCCCACTACCTTGCAAAAACTTAAAAAAATTATCTTTTCCCCAATTATGTATAGGTTATATACATGCTCAATTATGTAAAATTATGCAAAAATAATGTAGCAATATTATCATATTAGTCATGTTATAAAATAAAACACAGACCAAAAGAAAAAACCATGAAAAAAAGATTCAGAAAATGAATAATAGCATATTTCAATCTACATTCAGACTCTATCAGTTCTTTCTCTGGAGATAGACAGCATTTTTCTTTAAGAGTCCTTTGAATTGTCTTGGATCATTGCACTGCTGAGAAGTCATTCATAGTTGATTATTGTAATGTATTACTTTTACTGTGTATAATATTCTTCTGGTTCTGCTCACTTCACTTTGCATCAATTCATATGAATCTTTCCAGGTTTTTCTAAACTCATCCTGCTCATCATTTCTTATAGTACAATAGTGTTCTATCACAGTCATATACCACACCTTATTTCCCCAATTGATGAGCATCCCCTTAATTTCCAACTCTTTACCACTATAAATATAAATTTTTTGTACAAATAGGTTCTTTCCCTATTTTTTAAATTTCTTTGGGATATAGTAAATGTGTGTTAATAAATAAATAAGAATGACCTGAAAGGGTTATAAAGTGCTACAAGAGATTTAAGAGGGAAAAAGTAACTTCTAATTAGAAGGTCAGGAAATGATTCATGATACAGAGGTTACTGATGAATACATAGAATTTTTGTAGATAATAGAGTATATTCAGTTATTCAGCGTATTCAGTATATTCAGTTATTCATAGATAGTATTCTCTATTTGTAGTCTATACAGTTTTTATTCACTAAGTGTTTAGAATTTTCTTTTTTTCTATCATTTTGGACCTAGTTTAAGAATGAAGAAAGCAGGGTAAAAGGAAATTGAACACTTGCCCACAGACTCAGAGCCATAAAAGAATTTGATGTACCAGCTGACTTCCCAGGCTACAACTTTATGGAGGTTTTGGCCTGCTAAAGGGATCCTTCTTTCTCTCTCCCCATTTCATGCTTAATCTTACATTTCATCCAGAAACCCTATGATGTCTCAAATTTTTTTTTTAACAAAAGGAATTGGAACTAAATTGGAACTAAAATTTACAGTACAAGTACCCTTGGGAAAGGATCCACATTGAGTAATATCCAAAATGATGGATGAATAAGTCCTAATCAGGTTGTCTCCCCAAACTGGTTTTAATATCAAAGGGGAGGATAGGAGACCAAGAAAAGATAGCATGGTTGGGTTTAGAGGGGTAGAGTTGGAATTTCTAAGTTACACCTTCCTTACAACTGTTTAACAAACCTGCCACTGGTAATTTGGCAGAGATGGAAAATTAAATGGACCCATGTAGAAGCTTGGTCTCTTTTCTCCCATCAAGCACATCACTTGCATCTCAGTGGTTGAGAAAAGTAAACATTTGAAGTGAAGAAACAGAGCCAGGGCTGCCTTACCCTTTTCCTCCATATGAGAAAGAGACCTAAGAAAAAATTCTGAGCTCCTCAACACTTGTTTAGCCAGCTGAGAAGTGTGATGTCTTGGGAAGCTGTTTTTATGGCATGGCTTGAATAAATGGGCTAGTCTGTCCTGATCACTGCAACAGAAACAGTTGACTTTTAATTAGTAGAAACTGATACATTTCTTTAAAACACACAGATGTAAAAGATTGATTTATGTCTTTATTTTCACATACACACACGGGGCCAGTGTAATTGAATAGAGCTGAGGGGGGTGGGGAAGAAGGACTTGGCAGAATCCATCTGGCCTGGCTCCTGTTTAATACGGATCACTTCCCATTCCTGACAGAGAAGCTAATTTGTGAGCTCCACTTACAAACACCATAGGATGTTGTGTAATTATATTGTCCATAAAAGAATTCTAAGCAAGGACCTGTTTTGAATTTGATGGTGCATAATGAGAAATCTCGGAGGAAGATGACATTTTTTTCCTTCAATTAATGGGACAGCTTGCACACAGTCATCCCAAAAAGCATTAGGCTCTGATTAGAGAGATTTATAACCTCAGAGAAGACCAAATGCAAACATTCTTCAACTGTGAAGGCAAAGTGAGAAACAAAGCCATCTTCTGCCAGAGAAGTTGGGCAGCCATTTATTCAGCGAGCAGATAGGAGAATGATCAGCTTCTATCAAATGCTACAAGAAATATAATTGACTGCAAGTTTTATGAATCTATCTTTAGACCAATGAGTGGGGGTAGCATGGGGATAAGTGGTAGTGTACAGAATGCTAATTTAACAAAAAGTATTGCCCTGTCCTTCAGTGATGCTTTCAACATCACTGGGGCCAAAGATTCAATCTTCCTTCAAATTATCTCTTCCATTTTTCTTCAGATTCTGTTGTCTTTCTTAGAATTCTTTGGACCTCTGGTCTCTGCATAATTTGTTGTAAAAAAAGTATTTTCCAGACATCCACACCTTCTCAATCTTTTTTGTCTGCTGTCTCTGTCATATATATACATATATATATATATATATATATATATATGTATATATATATGTGTGTATATATATATATATATAAAATGTATATATGTATACATATATACAAATGCATATTTATTTTTCTTTGTTTCCTTCCATTTGTGGGAATGATCTATGTTTGAATGGTAAAGAAATGATGTTCAACTTTTGAACTGAGGGAGAAGAAAATCCATTAACTAGAGGTTAGTATTAGACTCCAAGTGAGCTGTCTTGATTAGGCACACTCAAGGGTAATAACACAGAAAACCATTCCATTCTGGTGAAGGCACATAATTTCCTATCTCTTAGGGTATCTAGAATCATAAAATCTTAGAATTAAAAACTTAGATGTCACCCATTCCATGCTTTCTCTAATTACAGGAATCCCTTCAACCTCATCCAACTCCTTTTTCTATAAAGTCAGGTAAATGGAGCTTATGATTTTTGATGTAGTTCTTTCATGTTGCATAGTACATGATAGTGGAGAGTTGACCTATGTCTTCCTGTAACTTCAGTTCAGTGGGCATAATTCTGCCATCTGGAGCTGTATTGAATGAATCTAATCCCTCTTCCATATCACAGCTCCTCAAATATTTGAAGAGATTCTCCCCCTCCCCCCACTCCAGTAAGGATAAACATTCCAGTCCTCACCTCTTCCCCCAAAGAACCAGACTTAGACTCTGAGAATTCCCAGAGCAATAAAGAATCTTGAGTTCCTCTCTTCCAATTCCTTCATTTGACAGGAGGACATTGTAATATGATCACATTAAAATCCTGTATTTAAGGTGAAAAAAATTGAATTATTTTTAAATTATATTTATCGATATTAAATCTCCTTTCTTTGACCACAGTGGTGGATAATAACCTCTAATGTCACAGTTAGGTGGCAGATTGGATAGAGCACCAGGCCTGGAATCAGGGAGAGTCATCTTCCTGAGTTCAAATCTAACTTCAGACATATACTACCTCTATGACCTTGGGTAAGTCATTTATATTTAATCTAGTTCAGGCCATCCTGGTGAGTATTGTGGTGGGCAGTATGTTTGACATCTCTGGAGACACATTCTTTATCCTTCAGATAGAATTTGCCTTAGTTTCCTCATCTGTAAAATGAGCTGCAGAAGGAAATGGCAAACCATTCCAGTATCTCTGCCAGGAAAACCCCAAATGGGGTCTTGAAGAACTAAATAAACTAAAAATGATTGAACAACAAGGGATCTATGAGATTCTGAACTGGGAGTTTAGCAGAACATGAGGAAAATGGACATCCATAAGTCCTAACGAGTTAGGAAAGTTATAAAAAGAGAGGGAGCTAGCTAGGAAGGTGCCAATAACACATTTTCTTGCTTTGATATTGTATCTAGTTCAATTCAGCTGAATCCAGCAAGCATTTCTTAAGACAGAAACAACCAATCCTTCCTCTTATGGAGCTTGTTTAGCAGTGAGGTGCAGTAAAAATAAGTTTTGTCAGAGGATATAGGTTCCCATCTTGCCTCTGATACTTCCTAATGACTTTGGGAAGGAAACTAAACCTCCTTGGAACTAAATTCCCTCACCTGCAAAATGAGAGGTTTGGGCTAAATGGACTCTGAGGTCCTTTCCAGCACTAATTCTATGATATTATGATCCATTGGAGGTAGATATAAGATATGCTGACAAACAAAATAGTTTTTGCAAAATAATATGAAGTAATTTTCAGCAGTGTATACGAGTTATATATTAATCTGGTGCAGGCCACATTTGAGAGTATTGTGGCTGGGCAGCATGTTTGACACAGTGCTAAAGACCAAGTGAAATCAGGAAATTCTTTATGTGGGAAATGCATTCCCCATATTACAGGCATGAGGAGGAAAAAAAGAGATGGAAGTAAGAAATGAATCATCTCATTTAGACTATGAGTTCCTGAAGGATAGAGAATGTGTCTCCAGAGATGTCAAACATACTGCCCACCACAATACTCACAAAGATGGCTTGAAGTAGATTAAAATATAACTGAGAGAGATTTAACAAAGATAAAAATAAAAACAAAATGCAACATAGATAGTTAATTTGTGATTTTTCTATTTGAGTTGGCACCATTAAACCCTAGTGACTCAGTAGCTAGGACAGTCTTTTGTACACAATAGGTGATCAAGCAATCAATAACTATTTATTTAATAAATTAATTATTTTTTAAGTAGATTAGTGATTTTAAAATGGATGCAAAAAGTGTAATTAGTCTCAGTGCTTTAAAAAATTAAAGTATAGGTTTTGACCTTGGCCATTGAAAATCTTAAACAGCAATCTTTGTTAAAGTATAGAAATTAAAAAATAAAATACTCTGCAAATATAGTAAACTCCTTCATATGCTAAACCTAATTATATTGATCCTATAGTATTTATTTTATTACTTTTAATATCCAAGTCTAGGTATAGAAATAAATATATAATTTTTGTGAGCTCCACTTGTAAATACTATAAGGTTTGAACCAACAATTTCACTAGTTGAAGTAATCTCCCCCAAGGAAACTCTTTATCAATGGCACCTCTTTTCTAACTTACTGCTGTTTAGGACATTGAGAAGTTAAGAGACTTGTCCAGAGTCCAACATCAGAAATGGTATTTGAACTGAAATCTTCTCAGCCCTCAGTCTTCTACTGCTGCCTTGCAGTGCTTATCACCATGGACAATAAATATGCAATTTTAAACATTAAGACCACATTTTTTTTAAAAACTGAAGAAAAATGAATGAAGATATTTTTTCAGAACTATAGATAAGGGAAGAATGTTTAACTAAACATAGGATGAAGATTATCAGAAAAGATAAGATAGATGATTTCTATTGCATGAAATTGGAAAGCTCTTTCATAAACAAAACCAATGATCCTATAGTATAAGTTTTATTACTTTTATTATCTAGGTCTAGGTATAGAAATAAATATGGAATTTTTGTGAGCTCCACTTGCAAAAACTATAAGATTTGAACCAATGATTTCCCTAGTTGAAGTAATCTCCCCCAAGGAAACTCTCTTTATCAATGGCAACTTTTTTCTAACTTACTGCTATTTAGGACACTGAGAAGTTAAGAGACTTGTCCAGAGTCACATAACCAACATCTATCAGAAATAGTGCTTGAACTGAAATCTTCCCAGCCCTCAGTCTTCTACTGCTGCCTTTCAGTGCTTATCACCAATGAACATACAATTTAATCATTAAGGACCCAGTATTTTTTTTAAACTGAAGAAAAATAGATGAAGAGATTTTTTTCACAACTTTGGATAAGGGAAGAACTCTTACTGAATACAGGATAAAGAGTATCAGAAAAGGTAAAATAGATAATTTCTATTTCGAGAAACTGAAAAGCTCTTCCATAAACAAAACTAATATAGCTAGACTCAGGAGGGAAAAGGTTGACAGATACACACATATAAATATATATATACATATATAAATATATTTACATCAAGTATGTATGATAAGGGATCTGTTATCCAAGATTAAAAAGAAAATTAACAAAAATGTTTAAGACTGAGGGTTTAATGGATAAGTGATCAAAAGATATGAACAAAAAGCTCTCAAAAGAAGAATTGTAAACAATCAACAACCATGTGAGAGATTATTTCACTAATAATAGGAAAATGAATATTTATTTATTTATTTATTTAATGAATATTTACTGACCATTAAATGAATAGTCATTTTACTAATCAGGAAGGGAAGGGAAGGGAAGGGAAGGGAAGGGAAGGGAAGGGAAGGGAAGGGAAGGGAAGGGAAGGGAAGGGAAGGGAAGGGAAAAATAAAGTGTAAAATTCTGAAAACTTTCTACCAGAAATGATTTAAGTAAAAGAAATTTTCATGCTTAAAGGAGTATAAGGTTCTGTTACCATATTCATTTTTTATGGATGATACCAAATAAATGTTATACATTTACTTGTCAATTCTTTTGCTTTCTATTATTCTATTTGAATAGGGCTTTTCCAAAAGAAAGGATGGAATATATTCTCAGTTTAGTTTATGAATGTTGAAGGCTCTTGCTTAATTCATAGATTTTGTTTGAGTTCTAACTGGTTCATTAGGATTTTTTTTCTTTTAAATCTTTTGTTTGGTTTATTGTCCAACAACATTGAGATGTATAGCAAAGTGATAAAGTCTTCCTGCTTTGCGATCATATTCCAGAGCAAGATGTTTAATAGAGGTGTATCAATAAGAGAATACAAAAGATGTACAAAATAAGGAAAAGTTAAATTCTTTTTCTTTCTTTTGAAAAGATGTTTTTGAAAAAATCTGAATTAAACAAATTTTGAATAAAAGAATTTCTCCATATTCAAAATAGAAGAGAAAAAGATTTTGCATAAAACTGAGGATCTCTAATTCTTTTAAAATGTGTAATTAATTCTATATGTAACTTTCAAAACTGCCCTGCTTGCCTTCAAATCTTTCAGGCTTTCCTTCTCTTTTATTCTGTGCTTTTAATTAAAAAAATGCTTTATTGCCTCTCTTCCCCCCCCTTCATGTCCCTCCTCTCTCTCTCTCTCTCTCTCTCTCTCTCTCTCTCTCCCTTTTTACTGTCTTCCTCCCTTCCTCCCTACCTCTCTCTCCCTGCCTCGTTGAAAAAAGAAAAGAAAAACAAAGATATTATAACAAATATGCATGGTCAAGCAGAACAAATCCCCGCATAGCTGAAAATGTATGTCATTTAATTCAAAGTAATTTCCAAAGCTATAGAGCATTAAACAATGTAGGAAAGGGTGAAGGGTAGAGGATATGGGGTGGGGGTGGGGGGTTCAGAAGAGACCTCCTGGAGGAAGGACATATGCTTCAAAAGAAGCCAAGTACTTCTTTGAGGAAGCTTTGGAAACAAAAATAATGACAATTCAGTAAGCCAGAAAACAGCAGTTATAAATGGGCAAGCAGTATATCAAACCCCCAACCCCTTAGAAAATATCATAGAAATCATTCTTATACTGTAGCCTGTCTAATCTGATATTCTTTAATTCAGAATTAATAATTCTGATCTATATAGTTCTGTTTCAAAATTAGTCTCTTAACCAATAGATATAAAATGTCAGTCTGCTCTGTAAGGCCTGTCTCTTACAATGTTGACTTGGCCTGTGTCAATACTACCTGGTCATCTCAGCGATAGCACCAATAAATTCCTTACCTGATCAACAAACCTCAAGATAAGAGACATCTTAGATGAGGAGAGAGCAATCCTATTGTTATTTGTAAACATTTACTCTTCAGCATAAGTGAAATTCTTGTCAATGGGAACTTTAAGCAAATATAAGATCTGAGAGAATCCTCTTGTAAAGCTATGTGAAACTATGTGAAATCTCATTGGTTACCTAACTCAGTTTTTATGATTCTTTTTACCAGAATTTGGATCAGCATTGGCAGTCATAAGGATGCCATTCACCCATGAGTTTTGGTAAGATCTTAGAGAATAAAACTTAATGGTAAACTAACTTTGTTATTTCAATTTGTAGCCTAAGAAAATTATGTTTAACAAGTCTTAACAAAAAATGTGCTTCTTATTGAATAAAATCTCAATGTTTATAGAAAGTTACAATTTACCTCCACTCTTTAGAGGGATGTGAATTTCAGGTATGAACTACAACGAAGAAGGGTTTTATGGTGGGGAAGGGGAGGAGATAGTAGGAGGTGGGCATGGTTAGCAAAACTAAAAGCATCTTATAAAGCAAATTGTTTAAACTAGAAAGTAATAGATTGTGCAAGTTCTGGTAGGAGCTGGTGGGTTTGGAGTTATATTTTGTGGAGCTGTTGGTAAGACCATATTCTTCAGAGATTTCTATTAGCTACCTGTAAGGATATTCATAATGACCCTTGGTATAGAAAGCATGGCCTTCTTTAATATGCTTAGTGATGTAGACTGGGATATAGTGATGGGGGAAGGGATGTAGTGATGTAGGCTGGGATGTGGTGATGTAGGGAGGGAAAGAAGCCCTTTGGGGAGGGGAGTCACAACTGAAGGTTTTTCTAAAAGAAATTGGAATTGATAAATTACCAAGCAAAAAGGAGCAGGGCTGTAGCATAGCATAGGGAAAGAAGTGGCAGTATGAACTACATTTTAGTAAACAGGATATAAGCAGAGCCCATGGGAAGATACCCAATTGGGACATGGAGAACATGTGAATTCTCACTCATCTTTTAAAAAGAAATTCCTCCAGGCTTCCCTGGCATACATGAATCTTATCCTTTGGGAAATGTGCTGATACTCTGATACTCTACTTAACCTGGAGGATACCTCATTTAATGATCAGATTATTGGTGGCAAGGTGGGGATTTTAGTACATTAATCCTTAGTTCATTCATCTGGAGATATTCAATTGGATGTGACCAAGGCAGTCCCTCCTGGGAGGATGGGTAACCACACAACTTGTCCTGTTTGGGAAATATATGGCATGAGACTCAGTGACTTACCCTAGGTCATAAACCCAAAGGGGAAAATGGAATAATAACAAATGAAACTCTGATTCCCAAGCCCTGAGGCATATTCACTAAGCCATTCTGTCTCCTGCCACCTCGACAATACCCAGGATATTTTACCAAGGGATTCTGAGCTGTTGTTTCTTGTTAACTATTATTAAAGACTGATTAGGGTCTCAGTATCCTGAGGAGAGGACTGCTAGGAGACTGAAGAAGACTAAAGAAAGGGAGTTGACAGATGATCAAAGACAAAAGTTACCTAGTTCCAAAGTTTGCCTGGGGCCAGCCCCCAGGAAAGAGGGAAGAAAATCTTCCTTCTCTTCCTCCCTCAGGTGCTATATAACTGTACCACACCACTACCCCAGGAGCCAGAACTCCAGCTAATACAGAATATTTCAAAGTATTCTATGCAGTTTTTAAAGTATTAAAACTATTAAAGATGAAAGCTTTACTAAAATTTTGGGGACAATCTGTACTATTGGTCCTATACTGTCCTAAACCTTTGTGATTAGAGCGGTTTCTGTGACTTAGCAGAATGAATCACGATATATACACATATACATAAAAAAATCTCTCTCTCTCTCTTGATTATATATATATATATATATATACATATGTATTGTGTATATGTATATACATAAAACTGTAAATAACAAGACCACTTTTTAAGTCAGGGACTGCCTATAAGCCTATAAGTGAAACCAAAAAAGAAAGCACCCCTATATTGAAAGATGAGCACCTACACTTCACCCCAGTACCTGGACTAAATGACATCACTCAAAAATCTTTTGGAAGAAAAGGACAGAGGAGACAATACCCTGGTTTTCAAAGTTAAGTTGTTTATGCTCTTTCTTTCCTTTGTCATATAAGATAAGACAGGGAGCTGGAGACCACCCAACTAGGGAAGGACTGGTTCACTACAGCAGATGGGAAAGAGGCTTTATCATTTAATTGAAATTCATTATTTACAATTCAGGGTTTTAAGGAGGAAGATACTTTTTCTCCTTTTCTTCAGCCTTCTCCCACCTTTGGATACCCCTCTCCCCAAGATCCCTGGTCCCATCTCTCCAGTGCTGTCCTAAACCTCACATTCTCACACTGGAACATCATAAGGAAAAGTATTTTAAGGTTTATAGCAATCTAAGTGCTATATGAATTATTGTTTGGGTTGGCTACAAGGAAGTATATGGCCTAAATTAGCCTTGATCCTTTGTACTTTAAAAGAACCCAGACCTTTCCCCCTCCTTCTTACTCAATAAATCAGTTAACTAGCAGTGGATATAATTTGAAGGGTATGTATGTTTGCACATGTATATATGTACTACATGTGTACATATACATGTGTGTGTTTCCCTGGTTGGAGAACAATATTGGAAATAAGAGAAAAAACACTTGAACAGGTGGTCTCTCCTGTCTGACCCCCCCACCCAAACCAGTAACCAAACACATGGAGGGCTCTGGCAACTTAGACCCATACTTCCATGATAGGGGCACAGACTGCAGAGATCTTCTGGTAAAGCTATTTTCAGTCTCAGACATTGCTACACAGGCCCCACATCACATGGTAGTTTCTATAGTGATTGCCTCCTTCACTGGGGAATACAGTCAATGGAATACACAAACCCCTGGTAATTGGGTGAGGGATGACAAAAAAAAATAATAAAAAACCCAACTTGTTCTGCACTTCCATTCAAAAGACTCCATCCTGTGAAAGAATCTTTGTGGCAGGCAGGGAAAGGAAGGGCTGGTCTGTTGCAGTTGCTGGACAGCGCCCTGGGGAGGAGGAGGGAGCCAATGGTCATTCAGACTGGCTGCCTTGATTCCTCCTCCCAGATAATTAGGCATGGGCAGTGTGAAGGTGGGTGTGTAGTTTGGCTTAGTCTGCAGTTCTAGGATCAGAGAATACAATTCATATCATTGGTTGATTAATAAGAAAAAATACACAAAAAGATTTTTTAAAAAAATTTAAGTATCATGGATATATATAGCAGGAGATCTGATAAATTGAAAGATAAATTGAAGACTTATATATAGATTCTGTCAGTAGTTGTGTGACTGTGTGAAATAACTTTTCTGTTGGTTCCTTCACTTACAAAATGAAGATAATGACAGAAGGTATGACACATGGCATCTTTCTTGTCTTCTCTTTCTATCAGGAAGTTCAGTTATAAAGAAAGTCCAGGAGATATACCTTTGAATATGTAGCAGGGTAAAGAAGAGCAATGTTTGCTTTTCTTTTTCTTCCCACCTCCTTCTCTGCTCCTCCCTTCTCTCTCTCTTCCTTACCTCCCTCTCACTTCCCCACCCTCTCACTTTCCTCCTTTTCGCCCTCCCTTTCTCACTTTTCTTTTTCTCTCTCTTCTTTTTCCTTCTCTCTCCCTCTTCTCTCTCTCTCTGTCTCTCTGTCTATCTCTCCCTTTCTTTTATCCCCACAGTCTTCTTCCTGTATAATTGAGGAGAAACTATTAAAAATTTTAGTTCTGCAGTTTCTTAGAGCACAATGCTTTATGAACAGATTTTTTAGTTACTTTTAAATTGGTTATAGTTCAATATATGTTTGAGTTAATATGGAATGACAAGAAATAGCTGAGCAAAAATGATTCTTGAGAGGTCATTTCTGAGGAAACTAAAGTAGATGGTCTATACATTTCTGACAGATTTTTTTTCAAGGTGTCCCCTGAAGGTATAAAGAGAACCTTCAAAAAGGACTAATAATCTGAGATAGTTTCAAAAAAGTAAATACAGAAGTAAAATCGAGGGATACTTGCCTAAATGTCAAAGTTACCATTACTTTTCTAGATATTCAAGGGATCTTTGACACACAATTTAACTATTGTGGCCCTCAATTTATTTCTTTAATAGGGTAATGATCATTTCTGATCCCTAATCTAATTTATAGGCATGTAATGAAGAATGTTATGTCTGTAGAATTCTTTGAGCTATTTGAAGATGATCTAAAGAAAATAGTAGGAATAAATCATCACAAATATTCCAGATCAGTGAGGGGAAAATCACAAAATGCAAATTAAAGATTTCACCTTTTATTCATCAAACTGGAGAGTTCCTGTACCTACATTGGTAAAAGATGAAAATAGTAAATGTTGTAGGGGCTGTGAAAAAACAGGTACACTTGACCCAGTTATTCTAAGAAAACAATTTGGAATTATGCTAAAAGTTTTGAAATGTATATTAACCATTTGATAACCCTATTAGTCATATGTGCCAAGGAGGTCAGAGACTGAGGGAAAGGTTCCATATATAAGTGATTTATGGACAAGGAGACTTCTGGCTTTGGGCTTCTATAGATCCTGGATTATTCTGAAAGAGGGGGAGACTGAGCCTGAAACCAGAGAGGTATCAGGCTTCTCTCTCTGATTTGTTGCCACCACCCCAGAATGAAACTGTAGGTTAGATCTCTAAAAAAACTTTAACTATGGGCCGTGTCTAGGACTTCCCAAATATGGGAAAAGATCTAGAAAAGATACTGAACATGCAATACAGGGCTCAGGTATAGTACAACTATTTTTCCTCTCCACTACAGGAAGTGATTTATGGTTAAAAAGAGTCACTTTAGCCTATTGCATTCATTATATTTCCTCTGAGTAAATATCACACATTCATATTCAACCCAGACTTGTAATGTCTGAGCAGCTTACACTATCCAGATCTCCTGGTCAAAATTTAGTTATTTTGCTCTTGAATGGTCATTTCCTCTTAAAAGCATTGTGCTGTTAAGGAACCCATTTCCAGCTGATCAGATAAACCTGGAATCAGGACACTCAAGACCTTTCTAAAACATAAGGTAGCTACCAAGGCTAGAAATATCCAAGTCTTTGGAATGCTGATTGTAAACCTGTGCTCAGGGAAGGAAACAGGAACACAGAAATCAGTATCATCAAGGCAAGCAAGTGATTCTGCCACTGGATTCTTTTGTGAAGGCAAAATAGGCCATCCTCCACCTCAATTCTTACCTAGCCTTTAACTACAGAATAAGTGCTGCCTCAGGGAAACTGAGACCTGGGAAAGAACTTAACCTGAAAAGACCACTGTATCCTGGGCCATTGCCAGGTATGTTGATCCATGTCTTACTGGATCCCAATGACTCTGGAGGAGAGTGAGGATGTTGATTCCGCATAGATCTGCCTCTTTTAAAAATCCAATTCACTAGCAAGTCAAGACTGGTCCTCTTTGAGAACAACAGCAACAATATACCATTGCCAAAGGGCAGGGGGAGGTAATCTAGGAAGTTAAAGGCAGAGAAAGTACTGGAAAAGAGTCCCAACAGAGAGGGTTCTCAAAACATGCCAGACACAGTGCAAAACTGTGTCTTTTGATCCTCACAATAATACTGTGAGGTAGGTGCTATTGTTATCCTCATTTTATAGTAACTGAGATAAACAGAGATTAAGCAACTTGCCCATAGTCACATGGTATAAACAGAGCTTAAGTGACTTGCCCATAGTCATATAGTTAGTATCTGATTTGAAGTAGATTTGAAGTCAGAATTTACTGTCTGCAGTGTTCTCTCCACTACCACACCTGGTTGCTTTCAGTTTTCCTTAAAAGTAATGAAGGAGGGAGTTTTCTCCACAAACATTCATTTCCATCTCCATGATGCCTAATAGCCAATGCTCTTCACTTTACCATCAGCCCAGTTCCAAGGATCAATCAGGAACTTGCATCTTCCCAGAAAAATACGAGCCCCACCAAAAAGAACCCAAGTCAAAGTTGTAAGGACCCATATCCGACTCCTTACACCATACCATTGTATATCAAAATTCTTCACTCTGCTGTTTTAACAAGTGGATTTTATATATATATATATATATGCATTTTATATATATATATATATATATATATATATATATATATATATATATATATAGGCACCTTCCTGAGTTCAAATTCAACCTTGAATGCTTAATGGCTGTGACTCTGAGCAAGTCAGTTATCCCGGTTTGCCTCAGTTTCCTTATCTGTAAAATGACCTGGAGAAGGAAATAGCAAACCACTCTAGTATCTTTGTCAAGAAAAACCCAAAGGGGGGTCACAAAGAGTCAGACATGACTGGAAAAAAATGACACAACAACATGTAGGTATATATATGCATATACATGCATAAATGGATGTATTTTATGTGTATAGGTATATATACCTACATACAAATAAACACTGAGCCTACAGACAGGAGGTCCTGAGTTCATATCTGCCCTTAGATAACTTTGTGAATATGGGCAAGTAATTTAACAAGCTCTGTTTTATCTCAGTTACCTCAGTTATAAAATGTGGACTAAAGACGCACACATAAACATATACACACACTTTTTTGTGGAACTGGGAGCAAAATAGGTTGCTTTGATGCTTTGACTTAAAAATGGCTGAACAATTTGTGGTGTATATGAATGTCACATTATTGCACCATAAAAATACTGAATAAGAAGTCTCCAAGCAACCTTGGAAGGACATACACAAACTGATAACAGTGTTATAAAGAGTCAAGAGAATAGTTTACACAGAGGCTACAAAAACAGAAGGGGATAACAACTTGAAAGACTTGAGAACTGGGGCCAGTCCTGCGTTGTTTGAGTCTTTAGTGATGCATGCCTCTTGCCACTTGGCAGAGTAGTGCACAATATGAGGTGTGTGTGTGTTCTCAGACTTGGCTAAGGTCTTGATTTTTCACTTAATTGTACTTGAGTGTTATAAGAGGGAATTCTCTTCTGGAGAGGAAAAATGAGGGGCAGAGTCAATAGGAAGTGACAGCAATGCAATAAAAAGTATTTATTTAATGTTTGATTTGGTTTGATTTTTTCCTCAAACAAGAAGTTGAAAAAGGAGTGTTACAACTTAAATGACCCTAAGTTTGGGTACCTGGATCAAAGTGATTGACTGAATGATTGATTAATTAATAAGAGGAAACAGATGAAAAAATGAACTCAATCATAGCAACCACATAAAAAAGAGACAAATGAAGATTTGTATAATAAAACATTATGTGATCATGTCTCCTTGGTTTTCCCTCTCTCTCTTGGGAAATGTTGATTATTTAGCTAAGGAGGGAGTAAAGAGTTCCAAAAGAACACTGGATTGGGAGACAGAAGTCCTGAATCAGCAACTCTTGGCGGGGGGGGGGGGGGGGGGGGGGGGGGGGGGGAATTGGACAAAAATAGTTAATGTCTCTGAATCTCAGATACTTTATTTGTTAAATAAGTATATTAATATCTTATCTTGGTCTATTTCACAGGCTTTTTCTGAGGACTAAATGGCCTATGAAACAAGTATGCTGATGATGATGAAACTTTATTTACCATGACTGATCTTTTAGTCCACCATCTAATATGAGACTAGCCTCTTGAACAGGCCTTAGAATAAGACTTTACATGCTTTATTTCTTTTATCCTCATAAGAACACTGAGAGGTAGGTAGGTATTGTTATTCTTCCCATTTTAGAAATTAAGAAAGAAAATTGGGACTTCTAGGTAGTGTAGTATATAGTGTGCCAGATTTGGATTCAGGTAGACTCAGCCTCCTGTGTTCAAATTTATTTTACCCTGTTTGTTTCCTTATCTATAAAATGAACTGGAGAAGGAAATGACAAATCATTCCCATGTCTTTGCCAAGAAAACCCCAAATGGTGTCACAAAAAGGCAGACACAACTGAAAGGATGCAACAACAACAACAGGTCACCAAATTTCTCAGACTCACAAAACTGACACGATATCTGAGGCAAGATTCAAACTTGGGTCTTCTTGACTCTAGGTTCAACATTTTATACACTCTGCCACCTACATGTATCAGGAAAGTGAGAGAAGCCAGGGACAATGAGTCTCCTTTAAGGATTCACTTCAACCTCTTAAAACAGTGAGATATGAAGATAAAGAGGAAAAATAAACAAAGGCCATTAATTAGCTTTCCTAGCTCAGCAGAAGCCAGAGAAAGGAAAGGCTCTGTGTTGTAGGAAGCTTCCTGGGGCCATCATACAATGCTCTGAGGACAATGTCTCTAACAGCTGTGTGATATTTAACACCAGGGCTCCTGCTCACCCCTGAAAGCCAGCCTTGTGGGTCTGTCCATGTGTGTGTGTGTGTGTGTGTGTGTGTGTGTTGGGAAGGCTTTACAGTATACACTGGCTGGACAAGCTTTTCTGTTATTTCTTTAACCTTGAGGTGCCCTAGGCCTAGTCCATCAAAGGAAGGCCAATTTTTTTGGCCGCTTCTGCAAATTCTTCCATTAAAAGTGAACACCACAGAGGCAAAGATACAGGACATGCTGTCCATTTCCACATTAGTCAGCTTTTTCCTTCTAAAAGGAGAAGGATCTATGGCCAAATGGATGGTGGGGTCATATGTACTTTGGCTTTTTAAAATTCAGTACAATGACAGCATAAACCCTTGCTTGCTGGCTAGAATGTTTAATGTATTCAGCAAGAGCACTGCTCTAAAGATGGAAAAGTTTGGCTCCTAAATAGCCAAAAGTGAGGATGGTTCTAGCAGCATGATTTCTATGCTGTGGGGGAAATTCAATTTATCAAAATGACATTGGGGAGAGTGTATGGCTCGATTCATTAAAAGGTTAGCCTGGATAGCCCATATTGATCCAGTCCTTACAAGACTGTAGTGTTCCTCCCAAGAAGAAACTGGGAATTAAATACTAATTCCTAGCATTAGTGATTTAAAGGTTGAGGGACCATTTAATCCAACACTTTAATTTTGCAAATTAGAAAATTGAGACCTTTTGCTGTTAAGTGACCTTCCCAAGGTAATACAGGTAATAAGTAGATGCCAAATGATCTGAACTCAAGTCTTCTGACTCCAAGGATCTCTCCCCTATACTATTATGTCTTCCTTTGTGAAAGCATTCTTTTAAAGAAATTTGAGGAGAGTAAAAGAAAGTAAGGGAAAAGCTCACCTGCTAACACCTAGTAGAGGATACTAGCTGGGTCCTAAATCTATGCTAAGGAAACAGGCTCCTCTACCCAGCTAGGGGTAGCCAGCTAGATGACAGATGTGGGGCCCAAAGGGATGATATCAGCCCCAGGGAATTTGTGACCTTCACTCTGCCTCAGGAAGGATGCGGGGACCCAGGAGTGGAGGAGTCGATGGCTAGGACTGGAGGTGAATGAGGAGCAATTTGAGAAGGTTAGCATGCTACTCTTCACAGGCAGCAGGCTTATCTTGAAATATAAGCTTTCCTGATCCAAAGAAGGTAGTCTAATTGGTGATAACAGGTATTTTGGCAGGAAAGTGAAGGAGGCATTTTCAGAAAGAGAAACCCTATGACACTCTCAATGGGCCACAGGGTCTGAATGTCTATGTAATCTCAGAGGATCATAGATTTAGAGGTAGAAGGGACCTTAAAATCCTTTGCATCCAACTTCCTCTTTTTTCAGGGAAGGAAACTGAAGTATAGAGAGGTCCAGATCCACACTATGTCCAATTCTGTGGAAGCATCCAAGTATCTGAGTTTGAACTCAGACCTTCTTGTCTCCAAGTCTATAACTGACATCTTCTCATAGGTAGGACTGGCCCTGTAAAGTACTGTGAAAAGTATTATACTGGGAGGCTAGAGTGTCATCCTTGATTCTATTCCTCTCCTCATATACTATCCGTTATCAAGACCTGTCAATTTTACTTTCAGAATAATAGGCTTTCTCTTCTCCAATGTTGCCACCCCTCTGGTGTAGGCTTTCATCTCCACCTGGCTGGACTATTGCAATGGCCTTCTGCTTGGTTTCCCTGTCAGCTGTCAGATTAATATTCCTAAACAAAGATCTTACCCATGCAATCCCTCCTATTCAACAAATTATAGTGACTTCCTATCACCTCTAGGATCAAATATAGAATTCTTATTAGCTGTGTTTTCCTGGGCAAGTCACTTAACCTCAGTTCCCTCATCTATAAAATGAGCTAGAGAAGTAAATGGAAAACCACCCCCAATATCTCTGCTAAGAAAACCTCAAATGGGATTATTGAAATGGCCAAAACAACAACACACTGTCTCCTTCTTACCTCTAGGATGAATATAAAATTCTGTTTGACATTCAAAGACCTTCACAGCCACTTACCTTTCCAATCTTTTTATGTGTTACTTCACCCCAAACCCCATACTTTGTAATCTAGTGACACTGATATTCTTGCTGTTCCTCAAACAGGATTGCTGTTTTGTCAACATCTCTCTGAAGCTTGTCACATTGCCTGGCTCACGCTGCTAGACTTTCCGGTCTCCAGACTTTTTTGCTCACTATTCTTCCATCTCTATTTGATGACCTCATTGGCTTTCTTCAAGTTCCAGTTAAAAATCTACTTTTTTTTTTTTGAAACAATGGATGTTAAGTGATTTGCCCAGGGTCTCATAGCTATGAAGTATCAAGTGCCTAAGGTTATATTTGAACTCAGGTCCTCCTGACTCTAGGACCAGGACATCTTTTAGCTGCCCCTGAAACCCTGCTTTCTACAGGGAGCCTCTCCCAATTCCCCTTAATGCCACTGCTTTTCTTCTAAGATCATTTCCCATTTATTCTGCATATAGCTTCTATGTAGACGACTCTTCTATTAGATCATGAACTCCTTGAGAATAGGGACTGTCTTTTGCTTTTCTTTGTAACCACAGAATTTAGTACAATGTCCAACACATTGCAGGCACTTCATAAAACTTTTTGGAATAATTGACTAGTTCTAATCACAATCTACATGAGTTGTCTTATCTACAAAATGGGAGGGTAGGAGAAGATATTATCTTCCAGCTCTAAGATGATGAGTCTTTTATAATTCATGTATAACAAAAGAAGGACAAGAAAGCAAAGCCAATCTTTGTGAACACAATTAGACTTAGACTTAATTAACACATCCAGAAAAGCTTAGTATAGGTATTAACCAAAAAACCAAACTCCATCTATGCTATGATTCCCTGTCTAAAGAAAGATCTCCCCTACTCTCATGCTGAAGCTTTATAGTCCTGAAAGAGACCAAACATTCCATTACATGCTTTCATTTCAAATAAACCCTTTGAGAGCTGTACAAAAGCATAAATAACTGACATAATTATTAAGGGAAGTTTATTATTTCATTCACCACCTTCTGTTCTTTTCAGAGGTGGGGGATGACTGGCTTGGGATATTGAAGTTCATGTGTTGCTTGGTGCTGATGAATTTTTTTCCCCTTTAAAAATTTTTGTTACAAAGAATGGTCTAATGGGTATAGGGAAATATATAGTCAGAAATGAAAGTGACACAGCAAAAATGTTTTTAATAAATGAAAGCTGTATTTTTTTTAAACCAAACATGTTTTGATTGTTGGAGAAAAAGTAGAACCTGGTTATTGGCCATCTAGGTGGGAGGAAATAATGGTGTAGAATGTTCTGAACATGAGTTGAAGGGAGAAATTGAAGGCACAAAAGACTGGCTCATAAAGCTAGGAGTAGTGGTCTTGGTTGTCTTCTAGTTCAAGTCCCCCATTTAACAGAGGGGAAAGTTGAGGCACAGAGATGGACATAACTTATCCAAGATCACAGAATGGCAGAGTTGAGATGAGAACTCAGTTGTCCTGAATCCCAGGCCAGGGCTCTTTCCTTCACACTGTGATGCTGCCAAATTCATGAATTCTAGTTGCTGGGCATTTTCCAGAAAGCAGACAAGCTGAGAAGCTGCCCCTTTCTTGGCTGCTCTCTTCCCTGGGATGAGGACTGCTGCTCTGGCCCTTGTTGTTTTGTCAACATCTCTCTGAAGCTTGTCACATTGCCTGGCTCATCCACCAGATGAATTCCCCAACAAGTCTGCCTGCCACTTGCCTGATGGTTCTTCTGGTGGCCTCAATAGCAAGTTCATTATCACTTCTTTTTGGTATACCATGCCAAGGCTGGGGAAGAATGAGAGACTGAACAATACATTCCTCTGTAGCTCCTGCCAGTCTCCCCCCCCCCCCCCCACAGGACCATCAATGATACTACTAATAATAGAAAAGATTTTCAATTGGAGAAGTTGGGAGACTCAACCTGATTTATGTACAATTGAAAAAGGAGTATTTTTCTTTTCAGTTTCTGTGTCTGTGTGTGTGAAAGAGAGAGAAATACAAACCCAGAATACCAGAGACAAAGAGACATTTCATCCTCTTAAAATATAACTGCTAACAGTCCAAACCCTTTCCCTCTCCTTTTGGATATATTCTATTGCCTCTATGAACTGGTCCCACCAAGATTTGAGTTTCATCTTCTGGACCTATTGCCTCAAGCTTCATAACAGTGGAAAATGGACAAAGAGAAATCAAGGAACTCCCTCCCTGCTGTTTCCTACTTATTCCAGAGTTCTATGCCAAACAGAGCAGAGGCCTGCCATCAATTTAACAAGGGGCCAGTGTGTCCGGGGTGCTGTCCAGCACAGGCCAAAGCTAGATGATTTGCATAAAGACCTGACTGGTAATCTAGGGGAGGAGCTCTTCTTTCCCAAGGAATCTCTGGTTTCCTTACACATATATACTATATTCTCCTCTCTCTCTCTCTCTCTCTCTCTCTCTCTCTCTCTCTCTCTCTCTCTCTCTCTCTCTCTGTGCCATGGTCCCCTTTGGCAGAAGAAAAATATTGGGCTCTTTCTGAGGAATCCAATTATTATGGCTATCATTTTAAAAAATATACACTGTTATGGAAATGCTTGCTTTATTCCATAAATCAAAAATAAAAGTTTTTTAAAAAGAGTTATAAAAATATCTTTCAAAAAGGTTTTTCAATCCCAAGGTTAAAGGTTATGTTTTTTTATGTTATTTCTTAATTTTTGTTTCTATAGGATTCTGTTTTTCTCATCCTTACTTGGTACAATAAAAAGAATATCAACACTGGAACTTGGCATTGAAGTAAAATTCTGCTTCTGATGTTTACTACCCATGTCAACTAGGCAAGTTACTTTATCAGGGTCATAGTTCCCTTATCTGAAAAATGTTGTATCAGATGATCTATTATGATGTCCCTACAGATATAGATCTGTAATCTTGTAACTAGCCCTAGACAAAACCAGGTGCCACATGTAACTGAATCCTAATACTATTCTGTCTCTTTCCTTGACGTGACCACCCTGGATGTCCCATGATTGGATATGTTCTGAATATGACCTATTGTCCTATGTTGATTCTTTCAAGTCATCTTTTCTGGTGCTACAGTAAAGGGCTGATTAGGCTGTGCATTACCCAAAAGAATCAGGAACAATTCTGAGGCAGGGCTGAGGGGAGGAATGATCAATGCAATTTGTTATAGAATCGATCAGTTTGAGATGATGCCACTCATTCAATTCAGAGCCTACTCATGAAGTGACATTCCTCCCAACAAAGTCAAATGGACAGGGCAGGATGATTCTATGCTATAGAAATGGAAGAATGAACCTATTTGAAAGAATTTGGTTATGGGAGAGGGGGAGGGGAGAGTGAAGAAATGCAGTCTGGGAAATGAAGTGATCATCTAATTGCAAGAGGAATTTACAAGAAAAGCTTGGCCCAATGCAGATGAGCAATATTATTTCAGAGGCAACACAGCCAGCTCCAGTGGCCTCTTGCTTATTTGCTGTATAAGCAGAAGGGTAATCTTGAAAATTTGCTTGTCTGTAATCAAGCAGTTCTAATGATTAAGGGGTTTGAAACTTAGTGGTCCCTTTAGCTTTGTCTGGTCCCAAACAGAGGTAACAGATGAAGCCAATCAAATACTAGAACGGGTCCTAGAATCCTAACATGGCCAAGACTCTCATGGGTATAGGTCCCAAAATACTTGAACCTAAGAAGGACAGTATCTGCAAGCAAAGCACTCACCAGTGCATCTGAGAAAGTTGACTCCAACCACCTATCAATACACTCATTTTCAAACAGAACCTTGAACTCAGCATGTGGAGTAAGTCATGGAAGGGAACATCCTCTCAGATTCAAATGTCTCCCCTACAACATAAGGGCCTGCTTCATTTACTTTGTTAGAATGGAATGGAAAGAAAAGGACCAAAGGTCCTTAGAAGCTCATATCATTTAATTATACCATCTTCTATAAGCATTTGTTGCTACTAGACTTAGCACTGGTTAATCTATTCTATACTTATCCCATGTGATTATCTCTAGGGGCTTCAATGTCCTAACACCTTAGTTTCTCATTTCCTTACCTCCCATCATTCCCCTTTTATCTTCTTTAGCCATGGGGATTACTGGTTAGACTTTACAATGTTTTGATCCAATACCTCCTCCCCCAATCCCTGACAATTTTCCATTTTTGGACATAATATACTGTTCTTCCACACTATTTCTATAGCTTTGATCCTCTTGAACTTGACCTTTACTCCTATTTTTATCTCTGGACCCTTATTTCCCCCAGGCTCTTCCAGTCCAACAACTGTTATGATTTTGCTTTCCTCCCTTCCTTTTTGAATTCAGTCAAGCAATATACAATTTCTACTTCTCCAATTCAAATGTTGTTCTAATGGCTATTGTTCCTCCTTTCATAAGTCCCCAATACTGAATCTCTTCCACTATCTTCTTTCTCTATTCCCACTCATGAGCAACAGAACACCAGGAGGGTAAATCACAAAACCATGTCCAATAAAACATGGATATGATCCAACACCATCAAGGTCTTATACTGCTTTGTTCAGACTAACAAAGTATTTCAGACTGGCCACTTACCACTCTTCATGACACCCTAGTTCCTCTGTGAAAATGAGTTTGAAAATAATTTTTTATGAAGAGCCATAATTGTCACCATCAAATGTTAGAGTTGGAAAAAGATATAGAAACTATCTAGTCTATCTCCCTTGAGCAGCTAGGTGCAATGGTTATAGCTCTCCACCTGAAGTCAGGATGATTCATCTTCCTGAGTTTAAATCTAGCCTCAAACACTTCCTAGCTGTGCGACTCTGAGCAAGTCACTTAACTTTGTTTACCTTAGTTTCCTCATCTGTAAAATGAGTTGAAGAAGAAAATAGCAAACTACTGCAATATCTTTGCCAAGAAAATCCTCCATTGGGGTCATAAAAAGTTGTATATGACTGAAAATGACTGAATAGCGATTACCATCATCTTAGAGATGAGGAAACTAATGTTCAGAGAAAGGGATTGATTTATCCAAGGTTCATAGAATTAGCTTGTGGTGGAGCCAGAACTTGAACTCATGTCTCAGCCCTACTCTTTCATATATACATATATATATATGTATATATATATATTTATATATATAAATATATATTATATAATATATAATCTAAGATGGGTTGATGTGACTATGAGACAAAAATGCTTTTCTTCACTGAATTTCTTGCACAAAGGAAATTTCTTCTATTTAAAAGTCCTTTCTGAAACTTTCAGAAGCAGTCAGGTGCCTTCCTAGATTTCTGGTCTTACCTTTTTCTGCTTACAGTAGTTAAAAGATTAGAGTCAGAGTGATAAGAACTCTAGTATATAGTCCACAGGGCAGGAAACAAGCTCACTGGAACTATCAAAGTCTAAACTGGGGCTTTTCTGAACAGAATTCTGAAATTAGCAATGAAATTATACAAAACTTGCCTCTGGCTCTCTAATTTCCCTTTCTGTGTTCCTTTATCCAATTGTGATGCCACTTTCCCTCCTTTTAAGATCCTATCAGGGCCTAAAAATGTAATAATGAAGCCATTATTACATAATGGTGAGAATTTTAGTCAGTCAGGGTCACTGATTTGGGGTTTATTTGCATTTAAGACCTCATTTTTTCTATTATTAAATGAAAGTCTTTGTGTTATATCAAGGAATTAGGGAGATAATTAGGTGGTAGAGAGGATCATTCCAAAGATGCTTAACTGTCCTAGAAAGCAATCATCCATTCTACCTATGCAGAGGACCTCCCTTTGATAAGAGACTAAAATGAGACTCAGATAGATGTCCCCTGGACAACTGATGATAGCAATAAGGTCATACAGGCATAGATGAGGTGGAGTGATATGAGGTTGAATGATACAAACTTGAGCTCAAGTTGGGAATTTGGGCAAAAATTTCTCCCTTCCTTTCTTTCTACATTTGAAATCAGGTTGGATTGCACAATTTCAATGTGATGTTGATAAGCCAGTAACTTAACCCAGTTTGCCTCAGTTTCTCATCTGTATAAAATAAACTAGAGGAGGAAATGGAAAACTACTCTAGTATCTTTGCCAAGAAAATTTCAAATGGGGCTATAGAGGGTTGACCAAGACAAAAAGGACTGAACAAAATAACAACAAAGAGTACAAAAGTTGGGAAGGTGGATGACAGATAGCCTGATAACCTATTGTAGTTGTATTGAACACAGGGGAACCTTTAGGCTTGTGGGGCATCGGACTGAATTCACTTGATGAGAGTATCTAGTCTCTTTGATAGACACTGTACTGACTTGTTTGGGGCATGGCCATGCAGAGGAGAAGATAATTGGAACTGACTGAAACAGGAAGAATGCAAGAGATTTTTGCTCACTGGGAGATTTCCTACCAGGAAGTCTAGAGCCCCATGGGTCTCAGGATACAAAGGTCAAGCTTATTGATACTAGGACTATCATTACAATTTGAGGAGACTTATCTTTTTTGGATAATGCATTGAAATAACAAAAACTGAATAATTTTTAAGGGTTTTGTTTTATTCTTTTTTTAAAAAAATGTAAATCAATAGAAAACTGATTAGAAGGACATGGTTCCATTGACATGCCACAGAATCTACAAGGACATCTACTTTGACTTTGGTGTCAGTTTCCTGTCTGATGAAGTAAGGAGAGTATTGGATTTGGAGTAAGATATCCTGAGTTTGAATTCTGACTCTCAATTGTCTGGCTTTGAAAAAGTAATTTCTTTCACTTGACCTCAGTTTCTTATCTCTACAATGAGAAGATTGGATTAGGTGATTGATAAGGTTCCTTCTAAATCCTCTATTCCCATCTTCTCAGGAGACAAATTCTCTACAAAGAGAAGGGTCAGAACCCTTAATCCTGTATAGAGATTCTTAATTTAAAGTTCATGGATAAATTTCAGGAACTTGGATGGGAAAAATAACATCGCATCTTTATTTTTACTGACTTCTAACTGAAATCTAGCATTGTTTCAATTATTTAAAAACATTATTTTGAGAAGAAGTCCACAAACCTCACTTAATTGCCAAAGAGGCCATGACACACACTAAAAAAGTTATATTGTCAGGACACATAGGTTCTGCACATGGTTCTCACATTGATTCCATGACTTTTATAAGTTAATTAGCTTTGGGGGAATCTACATTTTTCATCTGTAATTCAATTTAATTTAACAGATTGCTATGTCTAGTACATTTAAAATTGAGTAGATACTAAACAAAGTACAAATGGATCTAAGGCATGGATCCTGCCCTCCTAGAATTTATAATTTAATAAAATCTATAAGAAATGTACTCAACTAACTGGAGTACAGAATGTGTTATGTTTATAACAGATATTTTTTTAAATGTTATGAAAGCTCAGAGGTGGTATTGTCACAGGGGAAGGGAAGACAGATCTTGGGAGTCAAAGATTACTCGGATCACAAAGCTGAGTTATGAAGTTTGTTGACAAGATGAGATGGCAGTGAGTTAAAATGGTAATTCTATCTCCTTTCCTCCTTCCAGGGAAGTTAAGTGTAAAAAAAAGTATAATATTGCTTTGAGTTAAGAAGAAAAGTGATATTGAAAACAAAGTTATTTTTCATTTCAATTTTTGCTGGAAGGGAATTGCTTCCTGGGGCCTCAATAATCAAGGAAAGAGAAAATGGAAAGTGTCCTCTTTTCTAACTTATATAATAGAGAATGTAAATCTTCTATACCCAAAATAAGGTTTGTATGACAGGAATTGGTTATGCCTTTCCTGCTTTTCCTAGACATTTAGAGAAACAGGCTCAGGGTAACTTGAATAGACTTAACCAGTTTGTCCTGGGGGGGGGGGGGGCAGCAGGAGATGGAGAGATAATTAGAAAGGGAGTAGGGTATTCATAATAAAAAGCATTGATGCAAGCAGAAGACTATTTCTTAGGTGCCAGGAGATACAGGGGGGCATTCCATAATGAGTTTTCATAAACTAACAGTTTTGGAGACTGAGATGCCTATGTGAGATGTGCCTTGCACATATCCCCCCAAGAGGTCTCATGTATAAGGTCTGGAGCTGAAGAGATGTACAGACTTAAGAATTACAGGATAATGTTTTTGAATTATAAACTAGTAAGATATCCTTTCTGTATAGACCAGAAAGAAATCTTGTTTGCTGGAAATAAGATATAAATTATATGTATATATATATATATATATATATATATATATATATATATTTACATATATACAAACATTTAAACATTATACAGATAGAAGGGCCATGGGGAAGAGAATTAATGGAAAGAAGGAACCAAATGCTCTCTGTTGAAGTTCCACTTGGTTCAATAATGTAAATCACTGACACTACAGGTCACTGAGGGAGATTTTTCAGTGGTTTGTATTGGAATTTTTACATTGGTTTGCATGTGAGGTCTGTTTCCATTACCTTGTAGATAAAACTATTCATATTATGAACCTTGTGAAACTGTGTACTTGTAAAGTATTCTGGTGAATAACCTCAGAGGGTCAGAAGATGATGTTCCAAGAATAAATTCAAGGAGTCAGAGAACTCAGTTCTCAGTTTAATTCTCCAAAGTTAAAAATATTTTAAAGTCAGTAGGGGGTGTGGCTAGGTGACACAGTGGATAGAGCACCGATCCTGGAGTCAGGAGTACCCTAGTTCAAATCCAACCTCAGACACTTAATAATTACCTAGCTGTGTGGCCTTAGGCAAGCTACTTAACCCAATTTGCCTTGTAAAAACCTAAAAAAAAAGTTAGTAGGGAGCTTCTTCTTCCCCCTCCTCTATCTCTTCCTTTCTCTGAATTTTCAATAGTAATTTTTGAGGTATAGCTACTATGCACTTACAACACTACATTTCTTATGTCTTCTAAGAGTATAAACTTCCTAAGGGCAGGAAATATAACTTACACCCACTTTATGTCCCTTGAAGTTCATGTGGTATGTACAATGACAGGTGAGTATCCACTCCAACTATATAATATTTCTTACAATAAGCCAGAAAGGGTCTTATATAATCTCAGAGGGAGGACATTTGTCCTGATGGATATAGTGAAAAGCACAGGTAGATATATTTGTGATTGGCATTGGGGAAATGGAACTAATGCATGAAGAATAGTGGAATCAATTACTACCTGCCTACACTGATCAAAAATGGGTAAAAGAGAACCCAAACAAATCTAATTCTTCTTTGAGATGTCTTTAAACCAATTCTATTTAGATTTTCTGCCTTTTTTTATTAACTAGAAAAGAAAGTGATGGTTGGTAGCAATGAACTGTCAAAACTGCTTTAACAGTTTTGTGACTAATATAGCATTGAATAGTTGGAATGTGCAAAATTTGAGTCAGCAGAGAAGACATTTCTTCACTTCTAGGACTGCCAGGGTCAGAGATACACAGTATTCCCAAGTCAATATTTGCTTTTCTCAATTCTAGTTCTCTGCTTCCAATTGTCCACTGAACCAGCCTTCCAACATACAAATAGCTTTCCATCCATTCAAACTTACTCTGTCTAAAATTAACTCATCATCTTCTTTACCTCTAAACCACTAGCTCTTCCTAGCTTTCTTATTTCTGTTAAAAACTCATTACTGAGTTTTCAAGGTTTGAACTCTCAGTCACCCTTCTTTCCTCTTTCCTTTTGGATCCCCATCCCCCAGTCAGTCATATAATAGAAAGAATACTGATTGCAGTCACAGGATCTGGATTCAAGTTCCTGTGTGACTTTGAACAAATCACTTATCTTCCCTAGGCCTCAGTTTACCCACCTATTGAGGAAGTTGAGACAGCCTTTGAGATGAGCTCCAGATCTCTGATATGATTGTTCTTTCTTAATGTCACTTGAAACTATCCTTTCTATTCTTCATATTAGAAATAGAAGTTCAAGACTTGATCAGCTCACATAACAGGGACTCAAAAAACTTCATTCCTTGTACATACCTTGGGATTAAATTGAGAACTGACTTTAATCAACCTAAGAAAAAGAGATCTTCTATAATGCAAATTATAATGGGATAATAATGATTCCCTCCTATGTAACACTCTAAGCTTTCCAAAGAACATTGCTGACATACAGTCTAGAGTCATCATAGAGTACAGATGTCATTATCCTCATTTTAGAGTTGAAGAAATAGAGACTTAAGGAGGTTAGAGTAGTTTGCACATACTAATTAATATTAGAGCAGAGGTAATAAACTATATCTCTGGATTCCAAGGTCAATGTTCTTTCAAAAGGATGGAGTTTTTTGGAAGAGTGTTAGGGAGCAGGTCTTTCAAAATTAAGGTCCTGTCTCTTGTCTCTCTCTCATACTATGCTAATTTGACTCAGTTGCTATGGCTCATTCTGCTCACATCACTTGACTTTTTATTAAGTCTTTACTTTTGTTTTCATAATTTGAACTTTTTGGAGCAGGAACAGTAAATTGTACTTCTTTGCAAGCACCCAGGATACCTAGAAGAGTGAAATAGCCATAGCAGGTATTTATAAAATAAATACTGGTTGGTAATAAATTAAAAGAAACTTGGGCATAAGGCCCAAGTTCTGGATTGGTTCTTAGTTTTTCTTATTGTTCTAAGTCCAAGAGGCCCAAGAGAGGTGGTTCAGTTTTACACAAAACTTGGAAGTATGTAGTTCTAGGTCACAGACTTGTCTTCTCAAGAGAGTTAGGGAGATTAAGAGTTTCAAGAACATGTGAGACATAATTCCCAGGGCTTCCTGCTCCAATCCTAAATATTTCATATTTCAAAAATGCTGAAGCCAGTAAGCAAATGCAGCTGCCAAGTAAATATCCAGTGCATCTGAAAAAAAATAATGCATTGTGATGTTCTCATATATGATGATGGGCTCTTAGATAAAATAAATGGGTTAGAATATTCAGCCTCCCAAGGACATGAAGCTTAGGGTTCCTCGGGGCTGGGAATGAGGATAGGGAGAAAGAGAAACATTTTCCTGGCTCGGCCAAGGATGGAAATGGAATGATGTAGTTAGACTCGGAGCAAAGAAGACCTGGGTTCAAGTACCATCTGTGACACATGCTAGCTATATAACCCTGACAAGTCAGTTAAACTCTCAATACTCTAGACAGTAAGATTATAAATAGCAGAGATGTCAAGTTATATTGGAGGAGAGTTTCCTCACCCATGATTTCTCTCCATCATTGAAATCATGTGTCCAGTCATTTTTCCCATCTCCATTCCAAATGGGGACAGAAGAATAAAGTGATCAGAACCAAGAAACTATTGCAAACAGTGATAGCAATACTTCACAATGAACAACTATAAATGACTTAGTTCTTTTCATTAATGTAATGATCCAAGGGTTTCTGTTCTGGCCAGAAACCCTGAGGGTCTTGCCCTTCCAGATTGATTCTTTTGAGCAAACTAGACCTTTTTTGCCTCAATTTTTACCTAGTATTAAATCACTGACAATGTGAGGTCTAGGAAATTCTTTAGCTTAAATAGGCTAAGTCTCCCACTGCCTGACCTATGTCTTGCCACTGGACTCATATGATTCAGGAGGCGAGAGTGAGGCTGATCACTGTACACAGCCCTGCCTCATTTCAATTCAAGACATCAGCCTCTTAATATCCTTGGTCTTCTTCAAGAATGAAAGATGAACAATAACAATGATCCAGGATAATTCTAAAAGACACATCTGGAGAAAGTACTGACAGAGTCTAAATTTAAGATTTAAGCAATACTATTTTCACTTTTGTGTCTGTGTGTGCTTAGTTCCTTTTTGTTCTGTTTCTTCTATCACATCACAACTAACATGGATAGTGGTTTATAGGATTGCACATATATGATCTAATGCTTCATCTTAGGGAGGAAAAATATGGATGGAGAAAATCTGGAAATAAAAATTTTATATAAAAATCAATCTTAAAAATTGTCTTTACATGTGATTGGAAAAAATAAAATATTATTTAAAAGAAAAAATGGAGGCAGAATTTGAAATCATTAAAATTATGGGCAAGAATAATTCTCTGAAGTCAATCTTCAGGGTTTTCAAATCCTGGAAATATCAGTTCTTGCTTCTCTCATACAGCAAGTTTTCTTGAGACTAGGTGAATCTGACAAATAATAGATTCTGAGTGTCTGATTCAACTGTTTTTTTTCTTTTTTTTATGTTTTTGAAAGGCAAATGGGGTTAAGTGACTTGCCCAAGGCCACACAGCTAGGTAATTATTAAGTGTATGAGGCTGGATTTGAACTCAGGTACTCTTGACTCCAGGGCCAGTGCTCTATCCACTGTGCTACTTAGCCACCCCAACTGTTTCTGGGAGCATAGAACTGGTTTGCAAATGAAAAGAAATAAGAATAAAAGCACAAAGAAAATTTCAATCATGTCCAACTCTTTGTAACTCTATTTGGGTTTGTCTTGGCAAAGATACTAGTTTACCATTTCCTTCCCCAGTTCATTTTTCAGATGAGGAAACTGAGGCAGTGTTAAGTGGCTTGCCCAGGGTCATACAGTGGCAAGTGACTGAGGCCAGATTTGAACTTAAGAAAATGAATCATCTTGATTCCAAGTCTGGTACTCTATCCACTGTGTCACCTTGCTGTCAAACAATAGCAACAGCAACTCCTCAGCTGTCTGGAAGGTTCTGATTAACTGAAATTTCTGGTTACTAGAAAATATTTACTCTTTAGTTAACACAACACAGTGAACATAATTTTATTCTTTTATGATTTAGGATCTGAACAGCCTCAGGATAATCATTAAAACATGTAATTTTCCAGTTACAAGAGGAACCTTAGACCTGAATGGAACCTGGGTTCAAATTTCTGTTCTGTACATTACTAGCTGTAAGACCTAGACAAGCTGTTTTCCTTTCTTAAGCCTCAGTTTCCTCCACAGTAAAATGAAGAGGATGTACTAGATGATCTCTTAATTCATGTCCCATTCTAATATTTTTTTGATCCTAAAATCATCTACTTCTACACTTTATTTTGTGGATAATCCCAAGTTCAAGAAAATCGAAGTAACTTGCTCAGGGTCATATAGCATATTAATGACAAATCTGGAATTTTTAGTAATTGTAAGTCTCAAATTTAGATCTAAGAGCTTAGATTCAGGAGGGACCTCAATAAGTTTCATAGTTGATAAAAGAATGGGATGAGAATACAAAGAGACATTGAATCCAGTCCAAACTATTTTCATTAATTAGCTTTGTACCTCTGGGAAAATTCTTCCTTTTCTCCTGGGCCTGAGCTGCCTCTTTTTTTTTAGGAGGGGAAAGACAATTGGGGTTAAATGACTTACTCAGAGTCACACAGCTAAGTAAGTGTCTGAGGATTTGAACTCAGGTTCTCCTGATTCTCAGTCTAATTCTTTATCCACAGAACTCTTATCTACCCCTTGTGTTACCAATTCTGAAAAGTGAGAGTTGGCCTAGATGAATTTTAAGATGTTTTCCAACTCCAAGATCCAAAGACCATCCTAAGACCATTATGACTAACTCCCTGCCTCATTATTATCATGACTTTATTGATAAGTCTCTTGTCAGAGAATGGTCTTTGTCTGGATCTTTGTCTAAGAATGAACTAGACTAGATATGATGATTTAGTCATGGTCTTCTTTGAGAACAAAATACAAACAACAACAGATCATATGTGATAGGAAGTCAACTTAAATAGTTTAAATATGGGATTTCTGAAAAAAGCCTGGAAAGATTTACAGGAAGTGATGCTGAGGGAAGTGAGCAGAACCAGTAGAACATTGTATACAGTAACAGCAGGATTGTGTGATGATTATCTATGGTTAACTTAACTCTTCTCAGCAATTCAGTGATCAAAGGCAATTCTAAAAGACTAGTGATGGAAAAATGCCATCTACATCTGGAGACTAGAGTTTGAATGCAATGTATACTATTTTCACTTTTTTAATTTGTTTTTTCCCCTTCAGAATTTTTCTCTTTTATTGTAATTCTTTTACAAATGACTAATATGTAAGAATGTTCAACATGATTGTGCATGTATAACCTTAAAAGGAAGAAAGAAATTAAGGCTCAAAAAGAGGTACCAACTTATAATAAATAACAGAGGTAGAATTCAAATTGTTTTCAACTAGATTTTTTTTTCTTAAGTATGCACATTTTATGTTCTGGCTTAGTACCGGGGATATAAAAGCAAAACAGTCTTTGCTCTAAAGGAACTTACAATTAAGTTACATTCTTCTATCTTCAGGACCAGAAAGTAGCCTTTTTACTGTACTATGTTGTTTCCTCATATGTCCCCAAAAGGATGACTATTGGGGAGAAGTCCATTGAAAGATTGGACATAACCAACCAATTGGGGAAAGAAAAGGGATTTTAAAGGGAGCAAAATTAGGGGGTTCCTGGGAACTTCTAGGGTGAAAACTCCTTCTACCAATGGAGACCTGCTGTTACTAAAAGGCTTAGAGACCTGCCTAAGGCACTAAGAGGGTAAATGATTTGTCCAGGGTCATTCAACCAGTGCATATTAAAAGAGTTAAACCCAAGCCTTCCTCACTCCAAGACAATCTCTCTATTCACTATATGGTACTACCATATATAGATGAGTTACCATAAAAGAGTCTTTAGCAAAATGGAATTGTGGATTTTGCTTTGTTTTGGGAGTTTTTAAAATAAGCAAGTCTCTCAAGAGTTGAACTGAGGTGTGGTGTGAAGCACACATTGGCATTTTAATCTATTGTGTCCCATACTCCCCTTTTGCAACAAGAATACAAGTCCTCCCATTTTCTATCTCAGGAATCATTATGGGCTAATAATAGTGATATAGTAGACTAGAGAGTGTAGTTTTAAATGAGAACACTATCTACATATTTACACCATGGAAATCATTCATTCTATACTTGAGTCATTATTCAGAATACCTTTCTCTTCCCACACCCCCAAACTCTTTTCTTTTCTTGCCTCAAAAATCTTGCAGCAGGACTAAAAGGAAAAATATGGGTTGATTTTAGAGGAAACAACCTAATCTGATTTGGTTTAAATTAAATTTAAATCTTTTTTTTTAATGACCTAATATAGGATATTTGGGTGGGGGTGCCACTCACTACAAAAGCCAAACTCCATGTAATTCATTTTCTCCTCTAACCAGTGCTACTTTCAGCAAAGGATTAGTTAGAGGAAGAAGTCCCAGATATGGAAGCACAACTTCTGAGCCCTAGTGACTGGGGCAACAGAAAGTCATAGAGGTCAGGCAGGGCAAACATCAGGTAAAAATCCATCTATAGAACCTGGAGAAAGGTCAGAAGCTGCCTGTCTGTCTTGATTGTTCCCACAGCACTTCGAAACACAATGGAGACAGAAGAGTTTAGTTAGATGAGACATCATTCCATCTCCAACCCTTTCCCTGACAACTAAAATAGGGTGAGGAAATTTGCAAAGCTGAAGAAGGAGACAGATTGTCACTCCAGAAGGCTTCTTAGAACACCTGTCAGAAGCGTTTAGAAACAGGATAAATAGGAAATGACTGCATTTCTCAGTCCTGAGATGGCTTGTGGAAAATTAATAATGTAAAAAAAAAGGTATATGACAGTTTGTAATCTATGAATGCCCAAATTATGAACAATGTATCTACATGACCATGGGGGGGGGGGGGAGAAGTCCACTTTTGGAGTCCCCAGCAGCTTACTTCAACTTCCCTTTGTTCCTCCAACCAGAACACCTAGGGGATGATTGATTTAAAATCTTTACCTACTCTTAGGAAAATACATAAAGCTAACAAGTATTGGTCCCAGAGTTATTTATCATAGTTCTCACCTACCTGCCCTGACCCCTTCACTATCATTCATCTTGTACAGTCCCATCACTCCCATGATGACAGATGGGTTACTGATGTTGTGACTTAAAAACCAAAAGGCATTTCCCTATCAAAATCATATTATTCAGTAAATAGGGATTAGGTTATAAGGTCATAGTTTAGAACTGAAAGGGACCTTAGAGGTCATGAAATTCAATCACTTCATTTTATTAGTGAGCATATTGAGGCCCAGAAAATTTAAGTGATTTACCCAAAAGCACTGAAGTACTAATTGGTAGAGCTATATAGGGAGATAGATGAGAGAGAAACATAGGTAGGTAGATAAGTATATACATCAGAAGATATGTATACATATATATTATATATATATATATATATATATATATACAAACATGAATAGGTAGATAGCTATATACATTCAAACACAGATAAACAGACACATAAGTAGATAAATATATGCAGTTATAGATATATAGATAGACAGATTTATGGAAATATAGGCAGATACACACATCCATAGATATATGCATACACACAATAGTAAATACATATGTAAATAGGCATACATTAATAGGAAACTAGATAACTAATACATTCATACTTACATAGATAAAAATACATTCATTGGCACAGTGGATAGATCACTGGGCCTGGAGTTAGGAAAACTCATCTTCCTGACTTCAAATCTGACTTCAGACACTTACTAGCTATGTGATCCTGGACAAGTCACTTAACCCTATCTGCCTCAGTTTCCTTATTTGTAAAATGAACTGGAGCAGGAAATGACAACTCACTCCAGCATCTTTGGATATGACTAAAAAATGACTGAGCCAGTTAGATAAATGATTTATTCAGTACTAAGAGATAGACATTGTCCTAAGCTGAGCATACACACAAAACCAAAAATGATAGTTTCTACCATCTAGAAGTTTACATTGGAATCAGAGAAGACAATATATAAAGAGTTATTGAGAATGTCGAGGAGGAAGGAGAAGAAAGGGAAGTGGTAAATAGTAGGAAGCAACATGGAAACCTGACAATATCAGGCAAAAGCTTTATCTAGGATAAGAGGTAGGACAAATATCCAGTCAAGAGGTGGCAATTAGAGAATGAGACTATGACAAGAAGGCTGCAGGAAGTGAATCAATGAATCCACTATCTGAACTCCAATCCTCTCACTCCATTTAGTACTTTTTGTGAAATGACCACCCTTTATAATATGGTTTACATGGGAAAAATGCATTTTGTTTGCTTGTTTTCATCTGGACCTGTGATTTCATTATTAAAAGGGAGCCTGAGGGTGATAGTTTCTTCATTGATGGAGGTCAGCAGCTTGTCTGTTTATCAGAGTCACTTGAGGGTACTGAGAAGTTAAATGACTTCTTTGTCCATGGTGACCCATGTAATATGAGTCAGAAGTGGGGCCTGTGCCTGATTCCAAGGTTGGCTCTCTATCTACTACACTATGTCTTCTCCCCATAGCAAAATGCATTCAAGTATTGAAATCACTGACTTACAAAGGAACTTTTGGAACATAATTCACTGTTAAGATAAAAATACTGAGATTTCATGCAAATTGTTTTGGATATTGACCTTTCCCAAAGAACAATTGTTGAAAGTGCATGGATTCTAGAATCATAGGCCCTGGTCCAAGTCTTGCCCCTGTCATTTAATATTTGGGTGTTTTTTAGAAAGTCACTTGACTTTCCCCAAGTATAGCACGAGAGTCCAAATTATATGATTTTCCAACTCTAAATCTATTCTTCTCTTGACTTCATAATCCAAAAATGACCAGGACATAAGAATATTGTCTCATGACAGGTGAAAGATGTACCATTTTTCCCCTCACTATACATTCGGCTTGGGCTGGGAGGACCATACAGAAGGGAGCAAAATGCTTGTAAAGGGACAACTAGATGGTGCATGGATAGAGCATCCCCTGGTCTCAGGAGGTTCTGAGTTCAAATCCAGAAATTGTGTGATCTTGAACAAGTCACTTAACCCTATTTGCCTCAGTTTCTCCATCTGTCAAATGAGCTGGAGAAGGAAATGGCAAACCACTCCAGTATCTTTGCCAAGAAAACCCCAAATGGAGTCATAAACTGAAATGACTGAATAACAAACATACACTGGGAGAGAAAGAGAGACTAAGGATGGGTTGCTACATCCAGAGTCCTTGGCACTTCGAAACAAAAGTTGAAGAACAAAAGGGATACCTGGTCTCCTCATCCTGAAGCAGCTGACATTATCTCCCTGTCCCCATTTGAGCCTGGGAGCCAAGGAAAGGTGAAAGCAAGGAAAGGACCACTTCCACACAGTGGAAAGACTGGACTTAGCCATATGGAGGACTGGACCAAATCTCTGGCTCATGCTGGAATTTTCCTTCCTGGCAGGGATTCTGCTCAGGTTTTGTATCCCCATAGTCAGGCACATTGATCCTTTATTGGAAGCAGAAGGGGGAAAAGAAACATTTTGTCACTTGTGTCCTGTTCTTTGTTGTTATTTTTAAAAATGCTGGTCCGCTGTGCCTTTAACTCCACCCAGCTTCTCCCTGAGAAATGCAGCAGCTGTCCTTCCAAATGTTGCCTCCAGGTTGAAGTCAGACTATAACAAAAAGATTTATCTTCAGTCAGGCTGAGAGAGACAAGTCACTTAGGCAGAAGCATGGTGCCATTCCTGGGTCAAGAAGGACCAGTACAAAGACATTTGATTATTTTATTATTTGTGCCACCCCACTTGTGTCTCTTAAGAAGGAAAAACCAGCCAAATCCATGAAAATTAGGGTTTTCATCCAGAACATTCTGAGCCATCTTCCTGGCCCTGAATTCAGAGGCTATCAACAGATCCTCATTTGCTTTAATGTTTTATTATGTCTCTATTCTCTATAAACTTAACCAAACATGTTTGTACCAATTTCTACTTTTAGGATTGTGATGATTGATACTGCTCATAATAATAGTTAGAATTTATACAGTACTCTAATGTTTGCAAGGTTTAAAGGGCAGCTAGGTGGTAAAGTGGGTACACTGGCCTTGGAGTCAGGACTACAGGAGTCCAAATCCAGTCTCGGACACTTGACACTTACCAGCTATGTCACCTTGGACAAGTCACTTAACCCTGATTGCCTCACATCCTGAGTCATCTCCAGTCCTGATTCATATCTGCCCACTGGACCCTGATGACTCTGGAGGAGAAAGTGAGGCTGGTGACTTAGCACAGCACCCCTCACTCAAATCTAATTCATGAGCTTGTCATAATATCACTTCCCTGATGTCATGGTCCTCTTCGAGAATGAAGGACAAACATTTTTGTTGAAAGGGTTTTAGGTGGGTAGTTTTATTCAGTCCTCACAACAATTTTAGATGATATTATTTCCATTTTACAGATGAAAAAACTGAGGCTGAGAGAGGTTCAATAACTTGCCCTACATAGCTATTAACTATCTGAGGCAAGATTTGAACTAAGGTCTTTCTATTTCCAGGTCCAATGTGCTACATTTGACTTCAGGCAAGGTCCTTCCTTTCTTTGTTCCTCTACTCTTCATCTATCAAATGAGGGCTGGTCTAGAGAGACTCTGGGGATCTTGGCTCTGCCACTTATTGTCTGTGTGACTCTGAGATAATCATTTAACTTCTCTTGTTTTCAGTTTTCTCATCTATAAAATGAAGCAGCTGAAGTAGGTGGCTTTTGGACTTCAAAATATGTCTATCTCAGCGTGGAACTTCTCTCAGTCCCTGAGATGTCCTCCCTTGAGAACATCCTACACTCTCATTAGTGAGTTCCCCTTGGAGCCCCTAAGGTGTTACAGTATAGGTCAGGAAAATTCATCATTCTGAGGTCAAATCTGACCTCAGAAGCTTCCTAGCTATGTGACCCTGAGCAAGTCATTTTATCTTGCTTGTCTCTGTTTCCTCATCTGTAAATTGAGCTGGAGAAGAAAATGGCAAACCACTCCAAACCACTCCAAGAAAACCCCAAAGAGCTCATGAAGATTCAGACATGATTGAAATTGAGTAAACAACAACAACTTGGAGCCTCTATTTTATGAAGTGCCCCAGGCCAACTTGCCTTCATTCCTATCCTGGACCTTCTTCTGACTTTTCTAGACTTCAGAATGATACAGATATCTTCATTCTTCACTTATACTCTCCACCCCAATATATATACTTTAGGCTTTTTTTGAGTATTGTCTTCCCCACATAGTATGCAAACCTCTTGAGGGCAGGGACTGTCTCTCATTTTGCTTTTGTATTTGTTGTTGTATTTGAATATTGTGGGTATTTGTACCTCCAAGCACAGTATAATTTTTGCTTTTTTGTTTTCCTCCTTTCTCTCTCCTTCTAAAGCTCCTTCTAGCTCTGCCTTCTATCATTTGTCCAGCTCCATCTTTTATTCTATAATTCTAGTTTTTCTATAAAGAATTGCCTCCTTTGACCTAGTCTACATTCATCTAGTTTGTGTTTCAAGGGATGTGTACTACTTTATGATCTATTCTCTGCCATGGTCTTTCCAAATGGAAGAGAATTCATTTTTTTAAGCCTATTCTCAGCAACAGCATCCTCATCTCCCTGATAGTTTAGTCCCTCAATAAGAATACAATGAATCATGGGAAAATTTATTATAAGGGATGCAGGATAAGGAGAGGAGAACTGAAACAATAATACAAAAGTAGCATAATTCTCTAAAATATATACTGTGTGTGTGTGTGTGTGTGTGTGTGTGTGTGTGTGTGTGCATACGTGCATTAACAATAAGATATGTTGAAAAAATCAACTGGAGGGGCGACTAGGTGGCGTACTGGATAAAGCACCAGCCCTGGAGTCAGGTCTCAGCCCTCAGACCAGCCCTGGTCTCAGACACTTAATAATTACCTAGCTGTGTGGCCTTGGCCAAGCCACTTAACCCCATTTGCCTTGCAAAAAAACCCTAAAAAAAATCAACTGGAAAAGAACCCTAAAATAAGTAAGCTACTGCTTTATTTCTTAATCATTTCATTTTTAGAATAATATAAACATGCTTTAAAGTTTGTGGTTTTAGCTATGATTTTACTTTTAATTTTTGTTTATTTGAGTATTTTATTGATAGTTGTTATTAATTTTATAATCATTACATGGGTTTTATTCGATAATCAATTTAAGTAACTATTAATTTTATAATAAAAAGTTATTAACATAATATAGTTTATTTTCTCTTCCCTGTACCTTCTCCATGTTCATTTTCTCATCATAGTGATGTCATGACCCAAAAATGCATGTAGTATCCCAGAACACCCAGTAACAATGATGTTAGTTGGGACCCATTGTAATTACTGAGAAGTAAACTTGCAGTGTTTCTTCAAATTTCAAATTATGAGACAATAATGATTGTAAATTCCATCTCTGCAATGTACAGAAGTGCCATGAGCACCAATTCCAATTTCCTGGTATAAACATTAACACTAACCACTCAAGCAGGAGTGGGAGCCAACTCTAACCTGTGTCAACTGTTAAATTTATAGTAGGAGCATATACACCTCAGACAGTGACAAATGTTATGTCAGAGTTTGATTTATTTTTTTTTGTTTCATTCTAGAGCTTAGAAAGTGATGGAGAAAATTTTAGTTGATGCAAATTATACTTAAAAGTGTGTTGTTAAACATTTACTAGCAGATCCCTGCAACCCAGGAAATTTCAAGTGATATTTCAAGTTAGGGGTCACTGTGTTAGATTTTGGAGAGAAATATGTGTGACTATAGTATTGATGGTAAAAAAAAAGCAGATTAAGTCTCTTGCTACTCAGATTGATGACCTCTAAAGGAAATCTATGGACCAGGTCCTGACATTGACTTTTTGCAATAGAGTACCCACACTTCCAGATAGGGTTTCTACCTATATTACAGTGGCTGAATTATCCTGCAGCCTGATGACTCTAAGATGGTTTGATAGGAACCTTGAATCTTGTGGAGTCAAAGAATTTAGGGTATTCACTATAAACTCATCACCTACTTACAAAAATAATACTTTGCTAGGACCATTACATAATTGATTTGGCCATTCTGTAGATAAAGCAGTTGAGATCAGAATGCAATGATATTTTCTTATCCTAGAATTCTCTCCCTCTTCACCGCTGCTTCCTGAACTCCTTGGCTTCTCTTAAGTCCCAGCTAAATTCCTAAATTTTACATGAGGTATTTCCCCATTCCCTTTAATACTAGTTCCTTCCTTCTACTGATCATCTCCATTTTGTCATATTTATATGCATATTATATATATATACATGAATATATATGACTATATATTTATCTTTATGGAAATGCATATCTTTGGTGATTATCTTAAATTTTTCATATATGTATATGGACATACTTATTTACTAATAGAGATATATATACATATATATTTATCTATATGTAAATATATCTTTGCTGACTATCTCCAATTCATCATATGATATGTATAAACACTATATGTATACACTCACACATATATATACATGAGATATCTATGTATATACATTTATCTATATGTATATGTATATCTTTGCTGATTATTTCCAGTTGTCATATATGTATCCATATGTACATATGTATATATATATATATATACACATAGGTATATATGCACACACATTCATTTATATATGAATGTATTATTTTTACTGATTATCTTCAATTTGTCATATGCATTTTTATATGTGTTATATATGTACAAACATATAAGCACATGAGATATATATGTAGGCAACATTGTTATCTATATGTAGATGTATGTCTTTGTTAATTATCTTCAATTTGTCATAAATATACATACACTTGTATGTACATATGAAGGATAAATGTGTGTGAACTCACATTTATCTATATGAATATACCTATATATCTTCTTTTTGCATATTTGTTTGCATATAGTCA
This sequence comes from Macrotis lagotis, assembly GCF_037893015.1. Taxonomy (NCBI): domain Eukaryota; kingdom Metazoa; phylum Chordata; class Mammalia; order Peramelemorphia; family Peramelidae; genus Macrotis; species Macrotis lagotis. The sequence continues at coordinate 240,664,422 of NC_133666.1, forward strand.
CCCCATCAGATTCTGAGCTCCTAGAGAACAGGATCTCTTTCTCCTCCATTCTTTGTATCTTCAGTGCTTGGTATAGTGTCCATCACATAGCAGATGTTTAATAAATAGAGTGACCAATTTGTTGGTTTGTTCTGTATGATTCTTGACCAAGCCTTTTCATGAAGTCTTAAAAGGTAAAATTATCTGGAGGTCTTCTTTTCAATCTTTCACATTTTTGAGGAGCACTGAAGTAGTCCATCTGTCCATTATTATCTTTTATCTTGACTATAAGACTGGTCCATCCCTTTTCTGGTGACAAATGTCCTTGATAATGTCCTTTAATCACTTCTTGCATGCAAGTCACCATTTATTTCCACCCAGAATCTACTTACTCATGCATGTTTTCCTGACTTTTTGGTTAAGTTCTAATTTTGGTTCTTCTGAGATCCTTAGCACCAGTAGTCATACAAAGGCCCCTAACAGAACAGTGATGCTTGAGAGGGACCTTGCTACAGAATAAATCACAGAATCTTATTCCTGTGGTACCATAGTGGCTGTCTAGAGCACTACATATTTAAAAGTGTCCCTTCTAAAACATTGACCAATTGGCTAACCAGCCTGCACCTAAAAACCACAAGGGAGTTGCCTTCCAAGGTAGTTCATCCAGCTTCTCTGCCAGTAATTGATAAGATTTTCCTGACATCAAGACTAAATTTCACTCTTTGTAACTTCTGTCTTTGTCTCCTGGTTCTGTCCCCAAGACCTAGGAAAACATGTCTAATCCCTCTACTACTGGACAGCTCTGCCAATACTTAAATACAAACTTCATTTGTCATTGCTGTTCAGTCATTTTTAGTCATGTCTAACTTGATAATGTCATTTGGAATTTTCTTGACAGAGATAGTGGAGTGGTTTGTCATTTCCTTTTTAATTTCATTTTACAAATGAGTAAACTGAGGTAAACAGGGTTAAGTGATTTGCCCAGGGTCATAGAGCTAGTCAGTCTGAGGCAATATTTGAACTCAGAGGGATGAGTCTTTCTGACTCCAAGGCTAGTGCTCTACATACTTCCCCCTTGGCTTCCACAAGATCGATTTTTTTTCATATTAGATCATTGCCATTTTTTCTCTTGTGAAGCTGAAACGAAACAGTAATAATAGCTATTCGAAATTTTGATGGATACTAGGGGATAATAATGCCTCTTGGCCTGGAGGCAAAAAGACCTGAGTTCAATCTGGTCACAGACGTTTACTAACTTTGTGATCTTGGACAAATCACATAAATTCTGTTTCCTTCAATTTTCTCAGCTGCAAGATGGAAATAATAATAGCACTTATCCTGTAGCGTTGTTGTGAGGATCAAATGAGATAATATTCATAAATGCTGAATTCAGTGCCCAATGCTTAGTGCTACTATGTAAATGCTAGATATTATTCTTGTTTTTGTATTGTTGCTGCTATTATTATCTTTGATCATGATGAAAATTATGGAAAGATTAGGCTTATAAGCTTCACTAAGACAGAAATGATTTTTAATCTCAGCTCCATATTTCCCACACAAAAGTTACTTAACAAATGATGTATTTCTGTGATCTTTTTTAATTTTTGCAAGGAAATGGGGTTAAGTGACTTGTCCAAGGTCACACAGCTAGGTAATCATTAAGTGTCTGAGATCAGATTTGAACTCAGGTCCTCTTGATTCTAGGGCCAGTGCTCTATTCAATGCACCACCTAGCTTGCCCCTAAATAGTAGATTTCAATTTGAACTTTTGAGAAATTGGAAAAGAGAAGACAGAAGGGGAATAATTCCTGGAACTTGAGTAGCCCATGAATAAAGGAAGTTTAATTCTGGAGAGACCTTAGTGATATCCAGCTCATAAATCTAGATGTCATCTAGTATAGCTCATTCATTTTATTAATGTGGCAACAAAGGTCTTAGAAAGATCTAATGATATATCCAAAGTCATAGGAGTAATAAGAGGCAAGGGATGAATTTGAACTCAGTTACTTGGGCTCCAAATCCAATAATCCTTCCACTCTACTCTGTAGCTTCCTTTCAACCCAATTATTTTATAGATGAGTAGGCAAATGTCCAGAGAAGATAAATATCTTGCCTAAAGTAATATATCCAATAATTGGTATAATTAGGATTAGAACACAAGACCTATTTGGTATTTCCATACCAAAAGAGGATGAAAATGTAAAACTTATTTTCCTTCAATTCTCCTATTTCCAAATGTAATGAGTGCTCTACTTCATCTACCTCCACTTATTCTCCTTTTCAAACCATCTTGTTTCTCTAGTCTTCTTTTAAATTAAAGGCCTTTGTTTTAATTTTTGTTTATTTTTTCAATTAAAAAATAATTTATTTTCTTTTCACATACCCATTGAAACCAAAACCCCTGTAATAAATATGCATAATCAAGAAAAATTTGCACAATAACCATAACCAAAAAAAAAGGAGGTCTCATTCTGAATATTTCATCCATCAGGTCCTACTCAGGAGATAGGTGGCAATATTATTATCAGTCCTCTAGAGCTATAGTTGGTCACTGCATTGATTGGAGATCTCAAGGCTTTCAAAGTTGTTCATTTTTGACAATTATGTTTTTACAGCATGAATTGTTCTAGTTCTACTCACTTCACTTTGCATCAGTTCCTATAAGTCTTCTCAAGTGTATTTGATATTCTACATTTCATCATTTCATCTGGCATAAGAACATTCCATTCCATTCACAGCCATACTTCATCCAGTCATTCCCCAAGAGATAGGTGGTCTCTTACTTTCCAGTTCTTTGCCACCATAAAAATATTTTTGTACATGTTAAGTATGACAGAAATGTGGGAAAGGGCAGTTAAAAAGTTCAAAATGAATTTCTGCATAATACTGTCAGTCAACCAGTTGTTTCCTTTGGGGAGTCAACGCATGTGTAAACTTCAAATAATGAAATCCTAGAGTTGGAAAGAAACCTGAAAGTGTTTTTTGTGGTCCTTATTGTCTTCAAGAGAGAGTGGAATGAATATTGACTTGGAGAGTTACCTACTTTTGCTAAAGATCTCCTGAAGTGATATCTTTGTATATATCTTTAAAATGTCATCTAATGGGGGTAGCTAGGTGGCACACTGGATAGAGCTCTGGCCCCAGAGTCAGGAGGACCTGAGTTCAAATCCAACCTCAGACACTTAATGATTTCCTAGCTGTGTGACCTTGGGCAAGTCACTTAGCCCTATTTGCCTTGCAAAAAAACCAAAACAAAACAAAGAAAAAAAGGTAAAAGATAAATAAAAATGAAAAAATAAAATGTTATCTAATGAAAAAGCTCTATTTATAAATGATGTGGTAGTATATTTATTAGAATTAAACCCTAAAACCATTACTACCTAAAACCATTAAAATAAACTTAGATAACTTGATATCAGAAGAACCCACCAACATCAATCTTTCTTCAAATTACTGGCATCTTCAAAAATATAACCCCCAAAAGAAGAAAGTAATAAAAATAGAAGTAACACTTATTTGGGCATTATCCTACTAAAATACTCAAAAGATGTCTAAATTCAACTTTTAAACAATCTGAACAGAAATAAAAGAATTAACATATAATTGAAAAGATTAAGTACCTCACATATTATAGATGCTTTATAAATACTTGTTCAATTAACTATCCAGTGTATTTGACTAGGTTGAATTAATATAGTAAAGATGGCAACAATATTAGGAAATAATTTGTAGATTTGCCAATGGAATGCTTCTTAGAATTAGATAAAATGATAACAAAATTTACATAGAGGAAGAAATGGACAAGAATATTGAGGGGAATTATGGAGAAAGAAAAAGAAAAAAAGACACACTCTGCCAGCTCTCAAATTACATGTTAAAGTGGTAATTATCAAAACTGCCTAGTGGTGGAGAAAGAAATAGGAAAAAAGAGTACAATGGAACAGACTAGACAATCCAGAAATAGAACCAAAGGCCCACAATAGACTAATGGCTGATAAATTTAAACTTCCAAAACACTGGGGAAGGGAATCATTATTCAATAAGAACTGTTGAGAAAATTGGAAAGCAATTTGGTAAAAAATGGGATTAGAGCCACATCTTACACCATATACCATAATATACTGCAAATAGATGAATTAAATTTTTTATAAATTAAATTAGAAAAAAAGAATAATCTGTACATCACAAGTTTGTGGGATGGAGGAAATTCTTAGCTATTAACTAAATTGGAAAGAGTGGAAATAAGCATTTATTTACTGACTACTATATGCCAGATGCTTTACAAATACTATCTCATTTTATCTTCATAATAACTCTGGGAGGTAGGTGCTATTATTTCCTCCATTTTACAGGTGAAGAAATTATGGTCTAGAGAGGTTAAATGATTTTTATAGAATCAGCAGCTGGTAAGTATCAGAGATCCAATTCAAACTGAAATCTTCTGGACTCTAGCTCTCTATCGTACTATCTATGGACAGCTACTTACTCCTTTCAAATTTCTATCATGTAACAAATAGGAGAGATTAGAGGGGAAAATTATTATAAAAATGCATTTTGAATACAAAGGTTAATGGATCTCTTAGAATAAAACAGAAATTTAGAAAAAAACATTCTACATATTTTAATAAAATTGAATAAACATTAATTATATTTGAGTAATTAACATAAATTTATAAAAGTAAGATCTGTTCCTCTAAAAGATGTGGTCAAGCAATATGAAAAACAGTTCTCAAAAGAGTACCAAAATTAACCAAAAAAAAACCTGAAACATTTTCAAACTCTAAAAATCATATAATAATAAATTTAAAAAAGTTTAAAAGTGAGATATGCTTTATCAAATTAGTCTATATAGAACAAAAATGAGATTTTTATGTTGATAAGGTTGTTGAGAAATAGGCACCCTATTATAATGATGGTGGTGATCGTTGTTTGTCTTTTTTAAAATTAAATTGATATTTTCTTTTATTTTTCCAATTATATGCTTTGGTAGTTTTTCAGCAATCATCCATTTGCAAATTTATAAGTTATATATTTTTCTACTACCCACCCTTCCTTCCCCAGTCCCTTTGATGGCAAGCAGTTTGGTAAAAGTTGTATATGTATATTTCTATTTAACATATTTACATAAAGTCATTTTGCATAAGAGGAATTAGGACTAAGGGGAAAGGATGAAAACCATGATATAGGAAGGAAAAACATAAGAAAATTTTTTAAAAAGTGAACATAGTATCATTCAGATTCTGTGGTTTTGTTTTTGTTTTTTTCCCCCCCTGAATGTAGATGGCATTGTCCATAACAGGTCTTCCAGGTTTGTCCTTGATCTCTGAACTTCTGTAAGGAGCTGCATTCATTATAGTTGATCAACTCACAATACTGTTATTAATGTGTACAATGTTCTCTTGATTCTGCTTCCTTTGCTCATTCTTTCCATGTTTCTCTAGAGTCTGACCACTCATGGTTTCTTATAGAATAATAACATTCCATAACACACAGAAACCATAACTTGTTCAGTCTTTTCCCAATTGATGAGCATTCCTTCAATTTCTAATTCTTTGCTACTACAAAAGAATGTTTTAAATATTTAAAAGACATTTGTCCTTTGTTTCTGAAGTGCAATAAGACATCTTTCCTCATTCATGAATTGGATGAGTTGCACAAAGTCAGCCTCACTTTCTCTTTCTGAGTCATCAGAGAACAGTTGTAACACAAAAGTCAGATGAATGTAATGCCCCAGGATGCAGTGGATGTCCTTGTGTCTTTAATGCCTACTAAGCTCTAAGCACTCTATTATGCTTACTTCAGCCACCTTCATGGCCAATGGAATAAATTATTTCCATTTTCCCATTTCACAGGTGGGTGGGGGAGGCAGGGAATGTCTTCTTATGCTTAGGTAGAGTAGCCCCCTGGCTTCCCTATGCTTTTTGGTGTCTATTGGTTACCTTCAACCTGATTTAGTCCATCTAACAATCTGGTTTACCAGATTGTGACCACTAGGCATGTTATAGCTTGGAGTCACACTGATGGTATCTTGTTAATCAAAGTAATATTTTTTGGAAAGCAATTTGTAAAATACACTAAGAGCAAAAAAATGTATATATTCTTCCTACACCCAGAATTATACTTTAAGAATTTTATTTGACGTAAAATATCTCATTCATTCAAAATTAATGACTATTCTATTCATAATCAGATCTTTAAATACTCATATATTCTTTGTTTATAGTCAAAAGAAAAATAAAAACACCTAGAAGCAACCTATGTCTTCAATGATTGGGAAATCAGAATCATAGATTTAGACCTGGAGTGTCTCAGAGGTTATTAATTAGTTCAATCACTTAGTAGATCAAAATAACTAAGCAACATGTGATAATGGGAATAATGGGCTCTATTGTTATATCATAAGAAATAACAAATATACAAAATAAAAGAAATAAGAATAATATATTCTTGGGTTACAACTGTATAAAAATAAAAATTATAGCCACAAAAAATTCAGAAGTATAAAGGGAAAAAAAGTTTTGAGGAACAAGTAAGACATATTAGTTATTATCCTGTTTATCCACTACAACTTCTTCCTTTCATTGCAGACACATTTTGGACTATATGGTCAAAAAGTATTGTCAATATCCATTCAGATGATAGCTCAAAAGTTCCCACCAATTATATTTTTCGGCACCCCTAGTTAATCAGAAAACAGATTAGTTTAAAGCAAAAGATATTTAGATAACATAGCAAAATTTCTACTCAATTTCCCATGGGTATACTTTTCAATGGATTATTACAAATCAGTGAGAGATAGAACATCCACCAGGAACACACATGGCTAGGGAACATATATGACTAGGGAATACACATGGATGACCAGGGAAATTTATAGCCAGAGAAAACATGTGGCCAGGATAATCATGCATCTAAGATGGTTGTCCCTGCTTAAGCCCCTACCAGTTTCTTTTCTTTCTCTGATGCAGCTTCTCCTCCAGAGCTACTAATGCCTTCTGATGAATTTTTAGGTAGCCAGGCTAACAAGTTTCAATCTATAGATCCCAGGGGCTTATCAGCTCTTTCATCTCATAGCCTCAGGGGCTATTTTAGCTCTTTTATGACTGGACCCCAACTAACTAGTTGGAGAAGTTCTTGTTATTAACTATGTCTTTTTAATTGAACTTCTTTGTTTTGTCTTAGGTTAAAACTCTAAGTTCAGTCTATTCTTTGACTTAGAATGAAAAATATTTTCAATTTCTTTACATTTTCATGATGCAAATTTCTTTGCATGCATTTGAGGAACAAGACTGAAAAGAGCTAAGTAGAGTTAGTGAAGCTGGCAACATTTGTCCCATCTCACTGCAGACACCAATGTTACTATATTCCCTTCTCTTATGAAAGATAAATACAAATGTGTATAGTTTTACATTTAAGTATATACATATTTTTGTCTAATGGTAGCCTTCTCTAGGACAGGGAGGGGAGAGAGAAAGATAAGGAAAAAAGAAAGATAATTTTATTACATATTTAAAAGTAATAGCAAGTTGTACATAATAGATTTGCAGTTTCATGTACAATCATCCTTTTTTGCCTAATCTACTGTGCCATAGAAATGCTTATATTTTAAGTTCAGAAAAATTTTTTTAACATGTACACTGGGATTTATGGATTCTTCAGCTCATTTTATATCTTTTATCTTGCACCATCTGTGGAAGACTACTTGCCTGCTCTGCCATTGAAACTAGCTGGAAACTGAGTCTCATAAAGAAATGACACTTTGACCATGAGAACCAGAAGTTCATGACAAATTTCTTCAATTAAACAAATGGTTAAAGAAATCCTTTATCAGAAGGTCACAACATCTGAGACCAAAATTCAAGAAAGACTGGTCAAGATGGACAAGACAATTCCATTTTTGTCTTTGAACTCAGAATCCATTTTGGTGACTGCAAAACAAGTTTTGGTATAATATATGATTCCCCTGATTTTGCAAAGAAAAAAAGTACCAATTTGCAAGGCATGGCCAAGATGAGAAGGAAAAAAACATCAAAAAAGCATCAAAAAGAATGCTAGAACAGAATGAGGAAAGTTAGGGTTATTGCAAAGGCAAATGTTGGGACTGGCAAAAAGAAGGAATAAAAACACTATGGATGATATTTATCCATGAAGATAGAATGAGTTTTTCATCAAAGCATAAATAAACTATGTAAAACTTTTTAAAAACAGCATATCTCTTATGTGTTACATTTTGTTCATCACTTTCTTAAATCTTGACAATCAATAAAACCATACATTATCCTGATTTGTAGCATTTACTGATTTCCGAGGGGTAAATGCTCATGCTGAAAATTTAACAATCAGCTCTTGAGAGATGCTGAAAGCTAGCTCTATTATATCCCTGGATAGCATGAGCCTTCAGCCCCCATCACTCAGATATGCAGCACAACTTCCTTGGCATAACACCCATGATGGAGAAAAAGAAAAATCCAAAGGAGGATTAGTGCATGAATAGCCTTCTGCATACTTATTGTTATGAAGACTGTTTACAGCCAAGATCCATCAATTAAGTCATAGTATACTTCTGAGGAGATATATGTGTGTGCAAAGAGGAAAACTTTTTTTATGTGAAATTCACTGAAAAGTTTTACAAAGATTGATATTAAAAAAACAAACAACAGAGCTGTTAGCTACTGGAGGATTGATGTTTGAAATCCATCTAAGAAAGAATGGATGAGGCCCAAGTCATCCTTAGAGGGGAAACCTGAACACAAATTGGAGAGTGAATTCAAACTCTGATTGATGTGGTCAGCTCCCATGCAGAAAACATTTTCCATTATCTGAACCAAGTCAAACAGAACCAAAAACCACATAAGAATATAGCTCTTGCCAACATAACATAACATAGAAGAGTTAAGAAAGCAACATGAATGGGCTTGTCCAAGAACATTGTGGTTTAGGGTATTTGAATGTGGGGGCCTCAGACTGTTGGAGGCAACCAGAGTTTTGTGGCAAGTGAGGAAGATCTATTTGCTTTTCTGTGGAAAGGTTCTCAGGAAAATGGTATATCTTTGACATGAAAAGGGGAGAATGTGGGTTCTAAGAGCACAACTTACCCCTTTCCTCTTCATGGAGATCCCTATTGTAGTTTCTTATGTGAAGGACAGACACTGAGGAAGGTATGTTGTTTTTTTTTTTTTTTTTTTTGAGGACTTGGAAAGCCACAGATTTGTTATGTTTGTTTATTGAGGTCATGGTTACTATCTAACTCTCAAGAGCAAAACTGTAATCAGAAACTTGAAGAATTCTCACTACATGTATCCTAGGTTGAATTCTGAGGCTTTGGACTGGAGCAGAATTCATTCCTTCTTCAGGATGCAGGGACTAAGGTCAAGGGAAACTGCTGATAATAACCAGAGAAGGACCAACCTTGTTGTACTGTGCTCAGCTCAGAGAAGGCAAAATGAGATGACATATGTAAATTAGCAATGGAATCACACAGTCAGTTCCAAACATCCCAAGATATATAGCTGTTAGAGAAGGAAGAAAACTTAGTCCATTCCCTTGACTTAACAAATGAGATTCACAGAGTCACCAGTAGAGAGGGACCTTAGGTGTTTTCAAGACTAATTCTTTTTTTTATTCAATCATATCCAATTCATCATGACCCCATTTGGGATTTTCTTGGCAAAGTTACTAGAATGGTTTGCCAGATCATTTTCCTGCTTTAGCTTATTTTACAGATGAGGAAATTGAGACAGTTAAATGACTTTCTCAAGATTACAGAGATAATAAGTGTCTGAAGCCAAATCTGAACTCGGGAAGATGAGTCTTCCTGTCTCTAGGCCTGATACTGTATGCACTAACATACCACCTAACCACTCATTCTTTGTAAATGAGGAAAGTGAACTTGCAGGAATTGGAAGGAGCACCTGTAGTGACGTGGAAAGAGTATTAATTCTTGTCAGAAGACTTGGATTCAGATACTGCCTCTGAGACTATCTATGTGATCTTGTAGGACTTTGCCCACAAGGAGGTAATTTAACTTTCTTGATTTTCAGTCAACCATAAAGTGAAAAGATTAAGGTGGTTAGCTTCTTAGGTTGCTTTCAGCTCAGAATCTAGAATTATAAGGTCATATATAGTAAATGGCAGCTCTGAGATCCAAGTCCAGATCTTTTGAATCTAATTTCAATGCTTTTTCTACTATCCCATACAACAGTCATTTAGGAAGATGAAGTAGATTACCAAAGGTCACACAGAGAGTTAATGAAAAGCAGAATGGTATGTTGCATAGTCAATAGTATGCTGATGAATGTGTAAATCAGATTTCTAGAGGAAAAAAGTTTGTATGACATACTTTAAAATTTAATCTGCATATTTAATATTTTCTTTATCACTTTTTAAGTCTAGACAATCAACAAAATAATAAATCAAGCACTGATTTGTAACATTAACCTATTTCTGAAAATGACTATTAACTCATTTGTATCCTTGTTATTATAACTGTTGTTAATCTTATTAGTTCTAGGCTTAATGGCTTCAGAGGGCATTGCTCTGACCACTACATTCCAGTCACTTAACTCCTTTGAGGTTTAGTTTCCTCATCTGTAAAATGGGAATAATATCCACAGCTCCTATCTCATGAATTTTTTTTGAAGTTTAAATGAGATGTTGTGCATATAGTTCACTGAAAACCTTAAGGAATCTTTACTGGCTTTGTCAACACCAGGACTCTTGTAAAGTGATTACTTAATATAAGTTAGTAAGGTTACTTCTTCCAACCCTTCTAATTTCATTCTTGCTCACCTTCTCCCATTAGTTCTCCTCAGGAGAGACCCCCATGTGCTAAGGGTCTTCTATATATCTCTAGGTCCAGTATAATATAAAGACTATTGCTTTTCCAAAGACATGTTTGAAATAGGTCTGCTACAATATTTTTAGAGTAATGAGTAATTTAGTTTCTATTTCTCTTTTGTAAGATAGTTCTGAATGTTTTGTGTGGGATCAGGAATGGAGTTTCACTAGATGCAAGGCTATTATTTATTCTGTTGTGCTTTTAACTGCTTGATTGTAGCTGTCTCTGGCTAGATTAGAGACCTTGAGGCCTCCGAGGAAGTCCTTGCCTCTAGGGAGAAAAATAAAAGGATTGTGTACTTGTGCTTGGATAATTTGTGATAATCCATTATGTGTGAATGGTTTACCTTTTTGAAGACTCTCAGATATGGTTAGGCATTAGCAATTTACCTTTGAATTTGTACATTAATGTCATGAATATTTAAATAAATTTTATTTATCTATACCTTCTCCTCAAACTCCTGAGACTTCTATCTTTTGATTCTATTTCCCTAAGATTATAAAAACTAGTTTTCCTCAAATATTTTGAGAAATTTTTCTAGTTTTACTCAGATCCTCTAGGAGTTTGTGTGTGTGTGTGTGTGTGTACCCACATTGAGGATCAACACTCTTATAAGATGTGGGTGAAAAAATATACATACATTTGTATATATTGTAGATTATATTTTATATATATATATAATTTTATAAGATATATTAACTATATAAATTATATATAATGTATTAAAATATATTTATAGATTTATATATGCATTATATATTACAAATATATGTTTGTACATGTACATATATAATACTTGACCATTATATATAAATGTGTGTATATGTATATGTGCCTGTTCTCACCTCATCTTCTCCCCAGCACTAGGTCCATCCTAGTGCTATTTGATCTCTGCCAAATCTGTACAAAGAGCTTTTGAGGGAGAAAATGAAGCTGGAGAAAATATTATCAGGATAAAAATAGCTGAATTTTCTAGTGCATTTCCACAACAAAGACAAAAAATGATCTGTGGAAGAAAAAAGAAATGATTATTTAAGTAGCACCAAATATAACAGTTTCTTTTTTATCAAGTTAAACATCTGATTTGGGGGCTATTTTTTTATTTGTATCCAATTGCTGTACTGAAACATTCTGAATGAAAGAAACATAACTTATTTTTAGTATTTGCTTATTAGTTTATTAGTCATGCTTTCTGGTGGAGACACAATTTATACAAACATGTCTATTTGTTTCTGAATAAATTATGAATAACATAAAGATTTTTTAAACCTAATTTGAGAAACTTTAGCTATTATCTGACTGTGAACTGATAAGAATTTATTTGGCATACGCAATTCCCTCTCTTGTGCCTGACACTAGTGGTTAGAATGAGGTAAAAAATTTAAAAACAAAGGATATTTAAAGTAGGAAACAGGGGCCTAACCACACTGGGATGTTTATAGGCATGAACCCATTTGGGAATTCCAGTTCCCAGCTGGAATGGTCTTCCATTTCTAGAATTATTTATGAAGAAAATGCTAAGAAACAATCTCAGCATTAAAGCTGGAAGAGAATTTAAAGGTGATTCAGTCTAATCCCCAGATTTCACTCTTCAGATTCTGAAAGATTAATTGATTTGCCTAGCTAATGAACAGCAATCAGGACTTTTTTCTTAAAAAAATTATTTAATTTATTTAATGCTTAAGTGACTTGCCCAAGGTCACATAGCTAGGCAATTATTAAGTGTCTGAGGCCAGATTGAATTCAAGTCCTCCTGACTCCAGGGTTGGTGCTCTATCCACTGAGCCACCTAACTGCCCTAGCAATCAGGACTTGAACTCTGAGTTTTCAGTACCAAGATCAGGACATATCCCATTATTATTACATTGCTTCATTGGTGTCAGTGTCTGCTATTGCTACAGTTTTTCTAGATTATCACTTCATATCTCACATACTTAGGCTGCTGCCTAGGACCTTCTTCTTAGGTTAAATCATCAAAGAAGAAAGTAGTTATTATCTTCAGCTTCTTAAAATTTTGTTAAATACCATGTTATTGGCTCACTGAATTGTCTGTCAATTAACTTTAGGCTAACCAGGGATAGTGTGGCAATCAGTTAAAAATTTCATCAACTACCCTAGTATAGACAATTTAGCTAGCCAGGGAAAGGAAGAGGAAATAGTTTCAATAGATTCATAGGAATATAGATTTATTGATGGCGGGGTCCTTCTGGATCATCTAGACCAACCGAGATGAAACTGAGGTCCAGAGAGATGAAATACTTGCCCAAGGTCATGCAGGTCATATGTGACAAAGTCAAAATTTAAAATCAGTCTCTGGTAGTGACCACTCCAGCATTCTTTCCACTTCATTAAAATGAACAGAAGAAATCTTAACCCTCATCTTGCTCATTAACTAATAAGAAAATAAGACCAAAGTGGTGAAGTGACATTTCCAGGGTCACAAATTTGGAAGAGAATAAAGATTGCCATAATCCTTTACTGATATGGATACTAATGGGAAGTGTGTGTGTGTGTGTGTGTGTGTGTGTGTTTTCAAAGATAGCAAAGGATGATCTCTGGACAACAAATAAAGAACAAAAAAAGGGTGCTGCTACTGAAAACTAATATAATCAAGTGATTGAACCTTGTCTAGCCCTCTGACATGTTAAGAGTGATCTGGTATAGAATGCTACAATTTCTCTGATTGTTAGGCTACTAAGACTTTGTGCATTTATCCTGTCTTCCTCCTCTTTTGCCTCATTGCTGACTGGTTAACTAGTTTTGCTTACCCTTAAATCTTGTTTAGTTTCTGCCTGTAATCATATAATGAACTTTGTTTCCCACTAAAGCTAAAATGTGTTGTTGCTTTTTAAAAATCACATTCTAAGTGAATAAAGATCCCAAGTGAATAAAGGAATGGACCACTCAAGTGGGAAAGGTAGAAAGGGACAAGTAGACCTAGACTTAACGAGTGCTCTCTGTCTCTGTCTCTATTTCTATCTCTATCTCAACCTCTTTTTCTGTCTCTCTGTCTTGCTTGTCTTTCTGTGTGTCTGTCTCTGCTTCTATCTCCCCTCCCCACCCCCATCAGGATAAAGCCTTCACAAAAAGGGGTGGAGGGAACTTCGCTATAACTTCTCTCCCTGGTCTTATTCTCTTCCTTTGATACTGTACTGCCTCTCAGGGATTTGGTAGAAGAATATATATTATAAAGATGATTAATGATAATAGCAGTGATCAGACCTTGTAGATTCTGGCAGATGAGTTTTTAAAATGCTAAAAAAATTAACCAACAAATAAATAGTTTGAAGTAGAATCAGCCCATCTGTATATGCACAGAGCTCCTTTGGTTACCCATTGCCTTCAAAGGCAGCCAGCTCGGTATGTGGGAGAATAGGTGCAAAGGACCAACCACTGGGCCTCTAAGTCACAGCTGTTTGAGCATGCAGTTGTCCTCAGTGAACCTAAAGGTATCCTCTAGGGTTTAGTGGACATCTAATCATAGACTCATGGATTTAGAACTAGAAAAGACACTAGATAAGGTCCCCTAATTCAAGTTCAACTTCCATTGTTTTACAGATGAGGAAACTGAGACCCAAGGAAATTAACTTGCCCAAGGTCACACAAGTACTAAGTAGATAGAGCCAGGATTTAAATCTCTCATAGCTAGTGTTCATTCTATTTTGTCTTGTTGATTCCCAAGGCTGAATGTAGAGTCTGGTTGGACAGTGCTTCTGGAGTCTGGTTTAAATGGCAAGGAAGAAATTAGGCTATCAGAGAGAACTTATGATGCTAGGTAAAATATATTTGTAAATAATAACAATAGCAGTATTTATATTTTGTTGTTGTTCAATTGTTTCAGTCATGTTGGACTTTTTGTGACTACATTTGGGGTTTTCTTTGGAAAGATATTGGAGAGGTTTGCTATTTCTTTTTCAGCTCTTTTTCCAAATGAGAAAACCAAGGCAAACAGGTTTAAGTGATTTGTCCAAAATCACACAGTTAATATCTGAGATCAGATTTAAACTCATGTAGATGCGTCTTACTGATTTTAAGCTCAGTACTCTATACATTGCACCATCTATATTTATATAGTACTTTCTAGTTTTCAAATTTTTTCTCTTACATCATTTTATTTAAGCTTCATAACAACTATATAATGTCAGTATGGTTGGAATTATTACTATTATCATGTAGAAAAATGTTCTTAAGATCTCACTACTATTTGACCATGATTAAGGCTTTTAAGCTTTAGAGATTGGAGAGATCTTAGAAATCATTAAATGAAAAAATCTCTTTATTTAATTGATAAGGAAGCCAAAAGGGGACATAACTTGTCCAAATGTTCACTTAGAGCAGAACTGAACCTCAAATTTAGGTAATCAGATTTCAATCCCAGGGCTCATTCTACCCCCCCCCCACTCTTCGACCTGCAAGGTAGAAAATATTCAGCACCAAAAATTGTGGACAATTACTATGGGGGACAATATCATGAATCTGGTGACTGAAACTTATTGTTTTTAATATTCTCAAATATCTTTATCACTGATTCATGTGTTGCCTTCTCAAATAAAATGTGAGGACCTTGAGAGACAGGAATACTCCAATTTTCCATATAGCATCTAGTCTATGCTTAGTGAATATTTATATATTGCATTCAATTCCACTGAATTGTCTGCATGAGGATCAAACTAGTTTGTGAGGATGGTGCTATCCAAATACCCACTAAACATGCACTGAGTGCTTACTGTGTAATCATTATTTCACTAGCAATCATAATAAATTTATAATAAAATCTAATTGAAACACCTGATTTATTAAACTTTAGTCTCATCATTCTAGATGGATCAAATATGCCATGGTTGTCTGTGCCAGTTGACACCATTTGCTTTTCTCTTCTGTTTTGACTTTATTTTAATTTTCAAGGCATAGAAACTGAATTTGGTTACTAAGGCTGACACCAGATAGTGGGCTGGAGATCACACATTGTTGAGAAATCCAACTCCTCCACAGCCGAGGAAATAAAAGTAAAAATGAAACAAGTAATTCTAATAGGTACCATAAGGAAACGTGGTTATATTGACAGAATAAGTTGTTTGGAGATATTGATATGAGAGTTTGGTCTTTGAATCTCATTCCCAAACAAACTTACTATTAATTATAACAGCATATGTTACATAGAACACACTTGTCTACAAATGCTTGTCAATTGACATTAGACTATTGACTACTTGAGGGAAGAGACTCTTTTGCTTTTCTTTGTTTACCCATCATTTAGCAAGATGCCTAGCAAAAGATAAGTATTTAATAACTGTTTATTGACTGACTTTAACTATAATTATAGACATAGGCTAAAATGGAGATATATAATTTATCCTCCACAAAGTCCTACTCTCATAATTGTAAGCAGAAGCCATTGAGTTCTCCAAGACTATGAAAAAAGATCACAAGATCTAGCATGTTCTACCATTCTGGAAAGATTTCTAATATGGGTCTAGCAAGAGAGAGAGAGTCAAGATAAATATGAAGCAATTCATCACAAATATACTGACCACTTCATGATGAGTTCTTTGGTCATGGCAATCCACAAAGCAGAGCCAAATTGAAAATCATTGTTAAACTGCTGCATTTCCCTTTTGTTTCTATAGCAAAGTGAAGAGAGATAGGGAGGGGAACCAAGGGGTAAAAAGAATCAATCACAACATTTATAGACCTTAATTTATTTTTTTACTCTGCTAAATGTGAGATCTTCATGCAATGACCAGTAAGTGGATATACTGTAGAAGGAAATAAATTCTATTGATCTTGATAATTTTCTTTCTTAAATGAAGGTGCAAGGCAAAAAGAAGTGATAGATTACAAATTGGCTGCAAGATTGTCTTTGGAGAGGCAAATAAAGAATTGGCTTTATATATAGTACATAAGAAACATCATTCCATAATGCAGCTGGTCACCTTATAATGTAGTACTCTTGATAAGCATTTGCAAGAAGACCCTCATGAAAATCATTAAAGCCAATGCTCCAACATCTATTACAGAGAAAGAGAGAGAGAAACACTTCAAAGAACTTGATCAAAAGGTTTCAGATAGTGTCAAAATATGTTTAAATATGCAGTTAATTCAATGTAAAGGTTGGTAGAAGGGAAGATGATGAAAAATGCAGGAAAATATAGTTCAGGATCAAGGAAATAGAGAGGCCAAAGACAAAGAAAATACAAAAGTCTAACATCTATAAATTGTGGATACTTTTTTCAAGAAAGGAATATGAAATAGAGGACATGGTGAGCATTGAATCAAATCACCAACAAATAAGAGTGATTATGCTTTTGCATCAGGAAATGACTGATTTATGAATTAATTTTCTATGTAAAATCAGAATGTCAATGCATCAAAGTAAAGATCAAATTAATTTAAAAAACTAGAAAAATTAAACTAAGAAAAGAATTCCAATGTGCTAAAATAAGTTTATTTAAATAAGATGCTGATATCAAAAAAAAATGGAGAAAAAGAAATTAATGTTGATTATAACAATTTCATATAGTTAGTAAGTATGACCTATTTCACAAGAATAAAGATATGGCAAATATGAATTTTATAAAATCTTGTAGGGAAAGATAATGTCATATAACATAAGAAACTATGGATAGAAAAAAGTCATTTCAAAGAATGTTTGGAAAGAGAGGAACTTTTCTCAGCTAATTCAATATAAGAACTTTTAAGAATAAACCTAGAAGGAAAATAGGAAACAGGACATCAAATTCAATATCAGTCACATATACTCATAAACTTTTAGTAGTGGTGGAAATGGAACAAAAGAAAAGAAAGAAAAGAAAAGTCTCTTTTACTGAACCAAAAGGAGGTCTTTGCTAAAGGAAAGACAATGTTGATGATATCAAGAAATCAATCCTCAAAATATCTGGAGGACAAGATATGAAAAATATTAGACCTAATTACCAAAAAAGAATGACTAAAGGAATATCAATAATTATTCTCTATTTATGTGCTTACTTTCCTAACTACACAAAAATTTGGGTATTTTAATCTAACTACATAGGAAGGTTATTTGTAATGAGACTAGTAGAGAATTACGAGCAGATTTCTGCAAGGAGTATATTTCAATACTTCTTTACCCACACATAACTGACTAAAAGATGTAGTGAACACAAGAGTCACTGTGCTTCTTGTTTGTTGACATAGAAAAAAGCATTTGATTCACTATGATGAAATGCCACCTTAAAGGCTCTCTGATGGAGACCTTCTTTAAAAAATAGTCAGAATAATACAAGATTCATTAAGAGGTATAATAAAAGGTAACATTGATTGATGGTTCCTCATTAATTAATATTAAGCCAATTATAAAACAAGGAGATGTGTAGTCATCAAAGATGTTCACCACTATCATGGAAGAGAGCTAGCACAAAGTTTAAGTCAAAGGGGATGTGATCTTCCAGATTCTCCTGTTTGGGCATGATGGTTTTATTTTATTAAGCCTTAGACTATGAGATCTATAATTATCTCCCAAAGAGTTTGAACTAGCTTTCCTCAAGGAAAAATCAACTGGATAAGGCATGATTGTCATAATAGGCAATTGGATGAACAATCTATTCAACTCATTGGTATCTTGGGTAGACTCTGCACAAGAATAGTGAGTTGGGATCAGCATTGAACAGGAGGAGAGTAGATTGGATTGACTTTGGGAAACTACATAGTGCTCTTGATGACCCCAAGCTTCTCACTGAAGCCAAGGTTCAACTTTTTTAATACCAGTATTCTTTCAGTGATGTTATGGGGTTATTAGTCATAGGAAATCATTGTATTCAAAGAATTGAAGTTAGTAGAGGTACTTAGTGGCCTAAGGAGGCAACAATATGTTAATGGAATCAGGGGGACATGAGACAAGAGAAACTGGATCTGAATCCTACTTTTAGTACTTACCTACCATGTGACCCAAACTCTATCACTTAAACTCTTTGATTGCCAGGGTTGGGGTTTTTTTTAATAAGAAATTACATGAAAAGGTTATGAAGGATGTCATCCAAAAAATGTACTATTGAAAAAGATTGGTTTATTGTAGGAAAAGAGCAAGGTATAACCCACATGTCAAGAAACTAAAGAAAAGTTCTAAGCATGTTGAGTGGTCCTCTGATCACTTTGTAGGAGGCCACGACCTGACTTGCCTGTGGTGACATTTGAAGGTCAAAGCCAGGATTCAAACTGGGTTCTTTTTATTCCAAATCCAGAATACCACAATTACCTCAATTACTTCTTCGATATTAGGAGGACAGACAAATGTGGAATATTTTATATATATATATATATATATACACACACACACACACACACACACACACACACACACACACACACACACATAATGTTAGATGTGGTGATTATGTTGGTAGACTTTGCTCAAAGGTTTTTCTTCATTATAATTAAGAATAAGAGTTAACAATTGATATAGAAATTTCTTTAAAAATTTTAAAATTCAAATTAGGCAGTAAATTTGGAGAAGAGAAAATAGGTATGTTTTCTCTTGCTGCAGAGAGAAGAACAAGAAACAATAAATGGCAGTCATAAGGATATATATATATATATATATATTATATATATAGATAAGATCATAGATTCAAAACTGGAAGTTCATCTAATTCAATCCCTCACTTTACAAATGAGAGATAAGGAAAATTAGACCCAGAGAATTTAGAAAGTTTCTTCAAAGTCCCACAGTTATAAGAGAAAGGATTTTTAAAACCATATTCTTTATCGCTAAATTAAGTGCACATTTTGCTGTTCCATGTGACAATTTCTTGGCAGTTCGACTGGAAAGGACTTTGAATTTGTGAGTCAAAGAGTACCATCACTGATTTCTACAGGGAGTAAAAAGTTGGATCGGGCTCTTCTCACTGCC